>NW_006291205.1:394670-407661 GCF_000327345.1 Myotis davidii
CAGCTGCTCCCTGCGCAGGCCCCGCCCAGCTCCTGCGGCTGCGCAGTGGAGCCTCTCCCCAGGCTGAGCCTCAACTTAATTAATGGAGTCACGTGTTTTGCTGCTGGAATTTATCCTCCTCATCTTCCATTACTAACCTGTCTACAGTGGCCAGCGCACCCGCGGGGCTTCTCCTTCTAGCTGCTATGGCAGTTTTGCAGTTCATTTTATTCTATTTTTTCGTTTTATTTTATTTATTTATTTATTGCAGTTCATTTTATACATTTTAGAATCAAAGGAGATAAAATTAAAGAAAGTTACATGAAATCCATCGTTGGTCAATTAAAGAGGCAGGAAAAAGGCAAAGTGAGGACATCTCTAGGATTGTATTAAATGCAAAATGCAGAAACACATACTTCTTTACATAGCTGGGTGCCGGAGAGTTAACATTTAACCTTCACAGCACTGGAGAGCTGCTCTGTGGGCAACAAGCTAACAGTGAGGAGTTTCCTGGTCTCGGCCCTGGTGCTGCAGTTGTGACTCTGAGGGGTCCGGAAAAGAGAATTACTCTAACGTTTCAAATGCACTTTATCGTAGACGCCTAAGAACAATCCATAGGGCTCCAGGTTAAGACTGACTTTTGCTAAAGAAGCTGTGAGCCTGGGATGTGGCTCCTCACCGTGGCCTGCCCAGTTAGGAACTTATGATGAGACCATCCTGTGTGGTGACCTTCCATCACTGAGGTTGTCAGCCTGCCATGTGGCTGCCTGCTCTTGTTGGGTCTACTGTGCGGCTCCTTCTTCATTCACAGAACCAACAGAGGAGACCGAGAAGCAGCCGCCATTGATGAAGAAGGACCCGGCGAGTATAGTGCCCTGGAGGCCACAGGAAGAGAGGGTTGCCAGGAGGAGTATAACTAGGTCAGATGCTAGGTAGGTAGGTTTTAAAAAACAACTTCTAGAATATTGTCGATATTTGCATTTTGTAAATTCAGCTGTACAAATGCGCATCTTTTTTTTCAAGCCTATTGGTGCGTCTTGACTAGTTGTAATCTCTTTCATAATAATGTCCAAAGACTAAATTTGAGGGCGTTAGTGGAAGGTAAGACCTGAGCCGACAGCTGGATAGGCCTTGCCTCTGAGTACTCCCAGCCCCTTTCTGCCCCACTTCCTCTTCTGTCCCATGTCCAGACCCCACAGTCCTTAGCGGTTCTCTGGTCAGTCCTGTAATGGAAATTGCCCTGAGTCTGTCCTCCCGTCTGTGTGCTGGGTAAGCCCGCAGGCCTCAACAGCAAAAAGATCTGGGTTCAAATTCCTCATCCATCAGTCGCTCCCATTTATTCTCTACACACACTTGACGCACACTAACTCCTTCTATCCTCACAGCCACCCCGGGGGGAGATCCTGTCATCACACCCATTTTACAAGAGAGAAAACTGAGTCATGAGAGGTTATATAACATAAACCCAAGGCCACCCAAACTGGCTAGAGCTGCACCGGTAGGTGGCAGGGCCAGGATGGCAAACCCAGGTGGTCTCCTGAGCTGCTAACCTCTGCACATACTGTGTCCTGCAGTGAACTTCTGGGGAGTGTTGCTGTGAGAATTAGACTAACTAACATGAATAAAGCACTTAAAGCTCTGCCTGGCACTTAATAAGAGCTCCCATAAAAAGTCAGTATTACTAGGTTGTTGTTATTATTATCTCGAGATGAAAAGGCTGCCTTTGACTTGTCAGGGTTGCTATTGTAATAAATCTGGTGTCTTTCCTTTCTTTTTTTGTTAGCCAGTAGCATTGTTCCAGGTTCACTCAGCCCTGGGGTGGGAAAGACCAACCTAGCCAGTCAAGGTCTGGTGGGAACCAGGTGAGGCCAAGAATTTAGATGCTGACTTATGCACACGCCTGCTGCCTGCCCCTCCGGCTCCTTGTTCTCATTTTGTGTAGGCAAAGCACCCCCACTAGAGGGTGTGCAGGTGTAAAGAATGGAGGTTAAGCACCTTAGGACGCTGGACTAAACGCCTGGAGGGAAGCAGGGTGAGAGGGTGCCCTGGGCAAGCCCCCAACAGTCACAAGGTTGATTCCTGGGGAGTGGGCTGTGGCTGGCGGCCAGCGGGAGCAGATGTTCTGCATTATGAGAAACTGAGCAAAGGTATGTGAGCTCTCTCTGTATTCTTTCTTTATTTTTTTAAGATAGATTTTTTTTATTGATTTCAGAGAGGAAGGGAGAGGGAGAGAGAGAGAGAAGCATCAATGATGAGAGAAAATCATGAACTGGCACAGAGCAAAAGAGATCAGGAGACATGGCTAATAACACAGTTTCGGGTGGGATCTGGGACAGAAAAGGGTCGCTTGTGAGAGCACTGGCGAAATCTGATTAAAGTTCATAGTTTGGTTAGTAATTAATACTGCACCAATGTTCATTTCATTTATTTTCTTTTTTTATTAATCCTCACCCAAGGATATATTTCCATTGAGTTTTAGGGAGAGTGAAAGAGAAACGGAAAGACAGAGAGAAAACCATCAATGTGAGAGAAACACATCCATTGGTTGCCTCCTGCACGAGCTAGCCCCGGGAGAAGCCTGCAACCAAGGTACGTGCCCTTGACGGGAATCGAACCCAGGACCCTTTGGTCTGCAGGCTGATGCTTTATCCACAGCCAAACTGGCTAGAGCTGCACTGGTGTTAATTTCTTTGTACCATGATTGTGTAAGATGGTAACATTAGAAGTGGGCCCTGGCCGGGTAGCTTAGTTGTTAGAGTGTTGTCCTGACAAGCCAAGCTTGCAGATTCAGTCTCTGGTCAGGGCACCTACAAGAATCAAGCAATGAATGCATAAATAAGTGGAATAAGAAATCAATGTTTCTCTCTCTAAAATCAATAAATAAACATTTTTTTAAAAAAAGAAGCCTGACTACTGTGGCTCAGTGGTTGAGCATTGACCTATGAACCAGGAGGTCACAGTTCGATTCCACATGGCCCTGTTTCGGGCTCCCTCCCCAGTTGGAGGCATGCAGGAGGCAGCAAATTAATGATTCTTTCTCATCATTCATGTTTCTATCTCCCTTCCTCTCTGAAATCAATAAAAGTATATTTTTAAAAATAAAAATATTTTTTTAAACATAAAAATATGTTTTTAAACATTGATAATGGAGACTGACTTCTATTTGCTGGAAAATGAACTTCCAAATTCTGAACGCCAGACTCAGGGAGATGTGTCTATCACTGGAGAACCGCAGGCCAAATCCTGGGGCAGGCCTCTTCCATCACTCGGCAGGGAGCGGACAGGCCAGCACCAAGAGGAAGAGGAGCCGCTCACCCAGGGATCAGAACGGGGCAGCAGGGCGTGGGACACCAGGGCTGTTACACAATACCCTCGCTCCCTCCACCAGCCTAACGGCATCCAAGCACCCTCAACAGTTGTTGGCACATAGCGGGCGCTCTTTAAATCTTTGGTCAACGAATGATCGGCCTCTTCACATAAATCAATAGTCACATCTTAAATAACTCATTTGGCAGGACCAACTACTCCACTTCATGGTTCTCTCCACCTGAAAGAGCCCCCAGATCTTTATAAGCCTGGCTCCTACGTGTCAATCAGATCTCTTGGTCCAACGCTGCCCTCTTCACAGAGGCCTGTCCTGAGCCCCCAGCCCCTCTCATTACCCTGCGTTTCAATCCCACCCTGTAGGGTTGGCTTACTGATTTCTCCCCGCTAAAAAGTTCTAAATCAGCGTTTCTCAACCTGTGGGGGTCGCAACCCCTGAAAATACATCCTGCATATCAGATATTTACATTACGATTCATAACAGTAGCAAAATTACAGTTATGAAGTAGCAACGAAAATAATTTTATGGTTGGGCCACAACATGAGGAACTGTATTAAAGGGTCGCGGCATTAGGAAGGTTCGACCGATGGTCTTAGACTGATAAGCATTGGGGAGTGGCACCTCTTTCTTCTCCTCGTTTGGCACGAGGACACCCACAAGACCATGCCTGAGATTCTGGGCAGGATTCTGAGCCTGACTCATGACTCTGGGTGAGCCAGAGACTCCTGAGGTTCCACTTGAAGATTCTTCAGAAAAGAGAGAAAACGTATGATCTCACAGGATTCAAATGACACAATAGCCTTGACAAACAATTCACTCAAAGAAACACACTGATTCATTTCTGTTGATGTAGTTCTTCCGAACCTTCTCTGGCTCCAGGCATAAGCTTCTGATTTTGAAATACCAATATGACTTATATAAGTTGTGATTTTTGTTTAATCCGCAAATACACTCTCCTTCATCTCTCTGTTGTTGTGATTGATGCAAGCCGCCTCCTGACTTGGTCTCCCCCTGCCAAACCCACAGGGGCATTGATGGGAAGATGTGACCAGAGCTGTGCCCACAATGACCTGTGGGCCCTGCCAAGGCAAGGCAGACCCAAGAGCCTTCGGATGCTTTTGAAACTAGAAGAGGCCACAGCGGGAAGAGGCCGCAGCGGGATGGGGGTCAGCCCAGCATCCGAGGAGCAGAGGGACCGGCCCCTGGCCCAGCACGCTCCCAGGGTTCAGATCAAAGCTGATGGCGGGAGTGCATTCATTCCAGTTTCCTAGGTGTGTGCTCCTTACAGTGCCCTGGAGCCGTACCTGGGCGTGGGCAGCATCAGACGCTGGCTGAGGCCTGACTCAGCATTCGTAACCACCTCTTTGGGCAGGAAGCCACCTCTGGCGCACCGCTCTGGGAGGCTTGAGTTTTTCCACCTTCGGATGAACTCCTGTAGCTGAAAGCAGCGTGCGGCTGGCGGATCTGAGCACCACTTCTCCAAGGGGCAGAGCAGGCCCGAGGAGACTCCCAAGTTCCGTTTCTACTACAGTCCTGGCCTTTCCAAGCAGGAAGGGGCCAGACAGATCACCAACCTGGGCCATTTATTTATTCTTGTTGTCCTGTCCCTTCACTCACCCACCCTCACCTCTTTAACACAGCAGGTCTTTTTTAAAAATATGTAATTTATTGCCCGGCTGCCATGGTTCCGTGGTTGAGCATTGACCTATGAACCCGGAGGTCACAGTTGGATTCCTGGTCAGGGCTCACACCTGGGTTGCGGGCTCCATCCCCAGTAGGGGGCGTGCAGGAAGCAGCCGATGGATGATTCTCTCTCATTGATGTTTCTCTCTCTCCCTCTCCCTTCCTCTCTCTGAAATCAATAAAAATATATTTTAAAAATGTATATGTAATATATTATTTGAATAGGTAATACTTTGATATGAACCAAATTAAAAGAAAGCATACACACAAAGATATGGAGAAATCGGTGTGCACTGTTGGTGGGAATGCAAATGACACAGCCACTGTGATAAACAGGATGATGGTTCTTCCAAAATTAAACATACAGCCCAACCGGAGTGGCTCTGTGGTTTAGCATCGATCCAGGAGGTCACGGTTGTATTCCTGATCAGGGCACATGCCCAGGTTGAAGCTCCTCCCTCGTGGAGGCAGCTGCTTGATGATTCTCTCTCATCACTGATGTTTCTCTCTCTCCCTCTCCCTTCCTCTCTGAAGTCAATAAAAGTAAAATATATATATTTTCTAAAAAGATTCCATACACAGATAAAAAAAATTAAACATAGAACTACCCAAGGATCCAGCAAGTCCACTGTGGGTACGTATCCAGAGGACATAAATCACTGTCTTGAAGCAATATCTGCACCTCCACGTTCATTGCAGATATCTTGTACCCCAATATTCATAGCAGAATTCATCACAATAGCTAAAACGTAAGAATAGCCAACAGCTACTGTTCTAAGCACATTCACTTATTTAATCCTCACAACAACCCTGTGATGTAGGTGCCATTATTAATTATTCCCATTTTACAGGTCAGGCCCTCCAGGCAAGGTCAGTAACGTGCCTAACATCATGGAGCTAATGACTGAGAGAACCGGACTTCGCCCACAGAGTGGAGCTGCAGGCCTCTGGGCACACAAACATTTACTGAGTTTCATGCCAGACCCTGAGCTTCCTAGCGAGAAAGATGCAATGATGCCTTAGACATAAGCCCCAACTTCAAGGAGTTAATGACTACAACAGGGACACCATTCACCCTAATGCAAGACAGCGAACTGGTCAGCGTTAAAAGGGAGAAACACTGAATGTCCTGAAGGGTAGAGGAGGGGTGGTGAGGAGTGAAGCCGGGGAGGGACACGGGAGGTTGGCCAGCCAGGGAGGGACCGAGGGAGGGCTCCAGGGCATGTCCGGCCTGTCTCACTCAGTCCCGATCGGCCAGACCCCAGCAGCAAGCTAACCTACCAGTTGAAGTGTCTGCCCCCTGGTGGTCAGTGCACATCATAGCGAGTGGTTGAGGAGGTGACATCTGAGTGTGAAGGGGACCAGCATGTATGGAGTAGTGGTCCTGCACCAGCCACTGGTAGCCTTCCCAACAACCCTATTCGCCCCTCCATTTCATAGATGAAAACGATTGAAGCTCCCAAAGCTCCATATGTATATATCCTATATAATAAAAGCCTAATATGCTAAGTGTCCGGTCATCTATTCAACCAATCAAAGCGTAATATGCTAATGATATGCTAAGGCCACTCAACCACTCGCTATGATGTGCACTGACCACCAGGGGGCAGACACTTCAACTGGTAGCTATGACACACACTGACCACTAGTTTCGGCCCGATCCCGCAGGCCAGGCCGAGGGACCCCACTGGTGCATGAATTTGTGCACCGGGCCTCTAGTATTACATAAGCTGCATTTCAGCAGTGACACCAGGACCCTCTCCCAGGTTGGTCTAGAACTCAGCAGCCCTCCTCCCTCTGGAATGTCTGGGAATCTAGTCATCTGGGTGTGAAAGGCGGCTAATTAAGAAGCCAAAACACTTTGAAGATGCCATTGCCCATAAAAAGGGCTGGTTCCCACAGTGGCAGACAGGGAGGCAGAGAGAGTTGTGGGATGACAATCTAAGGACAGGGTAGGAATTCCTGGGCAGAGGAGCCATGAGCAAGGAAGCCGAGGTTTCACACATTTCAAAAACGTCCTCCTCTGTCCTCCTCTGGCCCCAGGGCCAGGCCTGACCAGCAGAACCTGAGCGACGGATGAGTGATGACTCTAACACCCGTTTCTGTGAAAGAGTGGGCCAAAGCACTACTTGGTTATCGCCACCAAGTAGCCCTGTTCACCCGCCCCCTTTGGCTTTTATTGTCATCACAGCTTGAACTAAAAATTAAGCTCTAGATACAATTAGCAGGATAAGCATCCCTGAGAAAGCACATGCTTCTAGAAGGCTGGGTCTTTAAAGACTAAACATAGAGATTCTAGCAAATCACCCCGGGGGATCGCACTTGTTTGGAAAAGTCAGGGCAGGGGCTGCCGCCTTCAGCAAGGTCCCCCCAGAGGCCCCCAACCTTTCAGAGAATCCTCCTTACAGACCTTCCAACCAAGGCCCGTGCTTCCCCACACCCCAGGCGGCCACCATTGGGGAGCAGAGCTGCCCAACTTCAGTCTCCCCCCGCCTTCCGCCATAACTTCTTCCTCTGCTGTCTTCCCAGTACATTGGCTCACTTCAAACTTGTTCATCCTAAGCCGGAACCTTTGTGAAATTATAAACTCCATGTACTAGTTGCCCTTCTTTCTCAGATGCCTTGAAGTCCATTAAAACTGTGAACACAACAAAAACAGAGTTTTTCTGCGCATTATCTAGAAGCCTCTTTCTTTTTGGGGCCCCGGGGCTAGAGCACAAGTCTCCCGTATTCACTAATCCCACGCTTCCTCCTTTCCATGACCTCAGGCAACTCCTTTTTCTTTCTCCGAGCCTCAGTTTCCCCACCCCCAGGTTCCTCACAGCTCTAAGGTGGTAAAATGCACAGACCAAGCCAGTCGGTCTGGGTTAGAATCCAGACCCTGCCCTTTGTTGGCAAGCAAGTCACTTAGCTCATCTCTGTCTGCCTCAGTGGCAGCATCTGTGAAATGGGGGGACTACTTCGCAGGGCTTTTGAGCGACCTTCCTTCCTTCCTTCCTTCCTTCCTTCCTTCCTTCCTTCCTTCCTTCCTTCCTTCTTCCCTTCCCTCTTTCCTTTCTTCTTTCCTTTTCCTTTGTAAAAGAAATACAAGCATAGGACAAACATAATTCAAATGCTTTAAAACAAAAGCAAAAACATACACTATAAGCCCCCCCCCAGCTGAGCTGACCCGGGCTCCCTAGTCCCCCCTCAGAGGCAACCACTGTTACGTGTTTCTTGGTCTCCTTGCAAGCCGATTCTGTTCATATACAAACATGTGTGACTAGGTAGCTTCCCCCTTCTTCCCCCATGAATAGTGGCCCCCTGCACCTCCCTAAACACACGATGCTGCACTTCAGTCCCCTCGGTTAACAATGTATCTTCTCCATCCCTCCCCACCAGGATGTGCAGAGCTGCCTGCTGTTCTCCAGGGCTGCCTGGAATTCCACTTCATCCATGCCTCATGATTCCTGAACATTCGGTTCCTTCCAATGCTTTATACAAGCAGGATCACCATGAATTGCACCCACATCCTGGTGTAAATGAATAGGATCATTTCCCAGCGGCAGTGTTGTTTCCTGCCAGCACATGGGCCATCTATGTCCTGGGGGCCACTGTGTGTGTCACCATCCCTGTCAGATCCCGTCTCTCCCCACCTCCCCAAGCAGCACACGGCGCATTCCAGATCTTTGCCAATCAGATAGACATTTAAGAAATGATATCTGGTTGTAGTTTTCATTTGCATTTCTATGACCATAGTGTAGATGAGTATCTATCACTTGCTATAAGAGCAATCGCTGTTGCCGAAACCGGTTTGGCTCAGTGGATAGAGCGTCGGCCTGCAGACTGAAGGGTCCTGGGTTCGATTCCGGTCAAGGGCATGTACCTGGGTTGCGGGCATATCCCCAGTGGGGGATGTGCAGGAGGCAGCTGGTTGATGATTCTCTCTCATCGATGTTTCTGGCTCTCTATCCCTCTCCCTTCCTCTCTGTGAAAAAAAGCAATAAAATATTTTTTTTAAAAAAAAAGAGCGATCGCTGTCATTTTTTACTTGGTCGTCCCTTCCTGCACTGATATGAATGATCTAAATATTCTACCAGAGACCCAGCCTCCCCTGGGAAACCCACGCCATTAATCCCACGCTGGGCCCGCATTGGCCCCTGTAGGGAGTGAAGGGGGGGTCCGTCTGTCATGGTGCCTCGGGACCACAGCCATGACCAATGACCCGAGCCTCCTTTCGGGATTTCTAGCTGTAAACTAAGGGCGATAATTTAGCCCGGGTGCTGGGACCATGACTCCGCCCAGGCCCAGGGCATCGGCCGGCTCTCCAACCCCAGCAGGCCGGTCCTGGGACTTGGCAGCGCACTGGCCTGCCCACCCCCGAGGAACAAAACTTCTTAGTCCTTCTGAGTTTCTGCTTTGTCCCCGCATCTTAAAAACTGTGGTGGGAACAGGACACTTCATTCAAAGGAGGTCCTGAAAGGCCCTATTGTGTGCATGGGGCCCAGGCACCAGCTCAAGGTTCCCTGAAAGAGAAAGACTTGGACAGCAGCAGGCGGCAGCCTAAGAACCCAGGAGGTCGGGCCCTCATTAATTAGCCCCTGGCCTTGCCTCATTAATATGCAAACACATGCAGAGCCCAGCCTCTGCTCCCCCTCAGAGCTCCCGTGACCCAGCTCTGTGTGAGTGCTGAATTGAGTGACGCGCTTTTATTTTCCCGGCCATGGGAAGAGCTGACAAAATCTGACCCTCTTTCCCAAATCTCAATATTCCATTGGAGCTTAGTCACTTCGCCACAGTCCCCACCACTCCCTATTACCTGCCATCAACTGACCTCACTCTTACACATTAACTACCTAGCCCCTAGGTCACTTACATTTGAGCCCCCTATTTGACATTTCCCTGGAAATTCACCAGCTTGGGGGAGTATTGACACTAAAGTGATTCCTGAATTGAGACGGGAGCCATTGCTCCTGGCTGAGCTGGGAACAGAGGAGTCCAAGCTCCATACTTCCCCCAGACGTCCGTCCGCACTTACCCTCCTGACACTACAAGTTGTCTTGTGACTCCGGCACTGAGGCCAAGGACTTCAAAGCCAAACAAGCTCCAAATTGAGTCGGCACCAATCCCTTTTGGCCTCCACCTGTCTTCTTCTGCCAGGCAGACCCTCCCGCCTCGGTTGGCTTCCTATTAAAATTAACAAGCGTTGCAGGCAAGCATCAAAGGCAGGGCTGTGCCTCTAACATTCCAGGCAGGCCCAGGCTCTCATCACAGCCTCTCCCAGGCCTTCCTCTCTTCCAACTGAACTGGGGGCAATGGTTCAGTGGGGAAGGCCAGAGTCAGAACTTTGGCCATTCTCCTCTGTTTGATATTTGCACCAAAGAAAATTCCAGAGCCAGCAGAACATCTTCATAGCGATTTTCTTCAAAGCGCCCAGCAAGAACTGGGCAATTATTCTTAAGAGGCACCCTTAGGAGAGTATGTTATTAACCTCATTTTATTGGCAGGGAAACCGAGGTCAAATGGCTTGCCCAAAGAGAGAGAAGAGAGAGAGAGAGTGTTGGGGGGAGAGGGGGGCGGATCAAAGCATTGGTGGACTAAATCTGTGTCCATCCAAGGCTCATGCAGACCTGAAGTTGGCCCAGGAATTCTAGCACACTCAGGCGTCCATGCCCAGCCCGGGTGTCGTGGCCACCCCTCCTGGTTCTCACACTGGGCTTCACAGACCCAAGCTGCTCACAGACCTTAGGTCAATAACCCCCACAGAGTGAGGGGGGTGGATCAAAGCATTGGTGGACTAAATCTGTGTCCATCCAAGGCTCATGCAGACCTGAAGTTGGCCCAGGAATTCTAGCACACTCAGGCGTCCATGCCCAGCCCGGGTGTCGTGGCCACCCCTCCTGGTTCTCACACTGGGCTTCCCAGACCCAAGCTGCTCACAGACCTTAGGTCAATAACCCCCACAGATGCTGAGGGGAGCAGTGAACCGTGTCATCCACCCCTGTATAACGCAGGAAGTGACAGCAGAGGACAATGATTCCCCTTCTAAAAAGCCCTCACACTGTCGTCTTTGTATTCCCCCATAAGGTGGATTGGGGATGATCCGATTATTTGCAAAGAGCTATGGATTTATGCTGGAGAAATCAACAAATTAAAATACCCGTGCACTATGGTTCGGAGTTATGGGTGAAATCCCTCACAGGTGGGGAAGGCCTCTTGGTCCCTGTACCTGAGGGACCTGCTTCAACAGGAGTCCTCAGACCCCCAGGATTTCCGACCTGGAGGAAACGTTAGAGGTCTGGCCAGCCCACTGTTGGGAGAGCTGTGCGGGGGCTACAGGGCCCCAGGCTGCTGAACTCATTCTCGCATCTTTGGAGGAAAGGCAAGACCCAAAAGTGCCCGCAGACGAGCAATTGGTGAAGTTTCTCGGAAAGATGCTTTGATTCCAATGTTTAGATACCAACTGCACTTTGGGGACGGTGGCTGAGGGCACTGCCTTAGAAATCTTAGAGCTAGGCACTTCCTAACCCAGCGGTTCTCAACTTGTGGGTTGAGACCCCTTTGGGGGTCGAATGACCCTTTCACAGGGGTCGCCTAAGACCATCGGAAAACGCATATATAATTACATATTGTTTTTGTGATGAATCACTATGCTTTCATTATGTTCAATTTTGTAACAATGAAAGTGGGGGTCACCACAACATGAGGAACTGTATTAAAGGGTCGAGGCATTAGGAAGGTTGAGAACCACTGTCCTAACCAGTTTAAAAACCACTGTCTTGCCCGGCCTGTGTGGCTCAGTGGTTGAGAGTGACCTATGAACCAGGAGGTCACGGTTTGATTCCCAGTCAGGGCACATGTCAGGGTTTCGGGCTCAATCTCCAGTGTGAGTCATGCAGGAGGCAACTGATTAATGATTCTCTCTCATCATTGATATTTCTCTCTCTCTCTCCCTCTCCCTCCTCTCGGAAATCAATTAAAAAATATATATATTTTAAAAGAAAAGCAGAAGGAGAAGGGACAGAGAGTGAGAGAAGAGACAGAGACAGGTACACGAGGCCCCTAGTTTATGTCATCAGAGCATGCGGTTCTGCGATTCTCGACAGTGGTTTCTTCTCTGAGCGCCTCGGCATCCCAATGACACCATCAAACCTTCTTCTTCTCAGGAGCCACCCCACCCCACCCCGTGACGCGTGTGGCATCGTGTGGGGCCCTCAGCGGTTGCTTCATCCAAGCCGCGGGCTCTGCGAATGGGCACACTCTGCAGCCACCCAGGAGGTTGCCCAGGCCCTGGGAAGTGCTCCTCAGTCCCTCGCCTCACCCAGCGGCCCGCACTGGTGGTGGGACCCCAGGCAAGGACTCTCCCTCTCGGTCTCACCTGCAGTTGGGGTTGAGACTGAGAGACGGTGTGGACCACTATTGCCCTGGCAGCTCTGGCATCTAGAATTATGTCGGTTCCAGAACTCCTGGCTCTGAACCCACTGCCGTCAGAGGGAGGGATTCTAAGTAAAGGGGACCGAGTGCAGGGACCCAAGACCAACTTTGACGACTTGACCATCCCCATGGGCTCAGGCTGAGGATGCGGCTCCGGGCTGCCCCTGCACCTGCTCCCGCTGGGGAGGCGTGTGGCCTAACCTCCCATCTGCAGCAGCTCCTGCACACACCTCCGTGAAACCCAGGGCTCTGAGCGTGCACCCCACATGCCCTGAGGAAGCCAGAGTGCCCTAGACTGGGCGGGAGGGAGGGAGGGAGGGCCGAGACTAGGGAGAGGCAAGTGAGGCACCTAGGGCTCAACACGTAGACAGGTCCCACTCCCAGGGTCCTTCGGGTGCCGCCCTGCACCCCTGTGTCCTCACAGAAGCCGCTGCTTCCTCCTCTGACAGCTGTGGGCACGCTCACCGCCTCTGCTGGGCATCAAGCTCCTGAGCCAGGCCCTGTGTCTGAGGGCTGACCTGGAGCCTGGCACACAGGCAGCCCTGAATATGTTGCTGAATGATTGATGAAAGGAGAGAGAGACAGAGAGAG
>NW_006291205.1:407723-409939 GCF_000327345.1 Myotis davidii
GCTGGCAGCTGGGGGCACGGAGCGCGGGCCATTGGGCCATTGCCGCTGCGGCCTTCCTCATCGTTCCTCCGGGCCGTGTGCAAAGCTGCAGGGGGGAGGCCTCACTGGCGCCCTGGGTGCTGGATGACGGCGTGGGGCTGGAGTCCCTTTTAATTAACCGGCAGCCGCCAGCCCTGGAGAGTCTGTGAGCCTGCCGGCTGCACTGGTGACTGACTGACTGGGCTCCGCAAAGTGGCTCTTCATTTAGCCGCGGCCTGCTTTCCACCGCCCGCCCGCCCCCTGGGAGGCTGGGGGTCCTTCGCCAGGGCTCCTGAGTGGGATTGGGCGTCAGAAGCGCAGAATCGTGTGTGTGTGTGTGTGTGTGTGTGTGTGTGTGTATTTAGGTTGCGGGGTGGGGGTGGGGGGTGCTTTCTTAGAGCTATTCTGAGAAAGAACAACCCCAACCTCCCTGGCATGCCTCTCTCTCTCTCTCTCTCTCTCTCTCTCTCTGTCATTCTCATGTGTACACACACAGACATACATTGTTACCTTAGCTGATGGGACCCATCTCTAGAAAAATATATGTAAAGGAAATGTGAAAAGCTTTACAGCTTATCAAAACCCACAGCAGCTCTTCTTGATGGTAAGATTGTTGAAACTCCTTCAGCACAGCTGTCAGAACTGGGACCACAAAGAGGCAAGCACCCCCTTAGCCCAGCGGGGGAGGAGTGAATAGT
The DNA here is from genome assembly GCF_000327345.1 of Myotis davidii. Taxonomy (NCBI): domain Eukaryota; kingdom Metazoa; phylum Chordata; class Mammalia; order Chiroptera; family Vespertilionidae; genus Myotis; species Myotis davidii. Next base: position 408,440 of record NW_006291205.1, read on the forward strand.
GCATGGGAAAGGGGGGCGAGGGGGGGCGGGCTGCCCCTGCTCTTCTCAACCAGCCTCTCACCCCAAAGCCCAACCCACCAGGGTCTGGGGGTCTGTGCCCCCTATGCTCTTCCAGGCTGGGCCATCGACAGATTTGAGACAAAGAAGATTTGTTGTCTTTTGTGCTCTTTATGGCTTCTTACTTCTCCTCTGAGCTTTCCACCCTAGTATCTCCTGTCCTGCTCACAATCATCTCCCGTCTAAAGATGAGAGACGGCTGGCATGGCTCAGCGGTTGAACATCGACCCAGAAACCAAGAGGTCACCGGTTCCATTCCCCATCAGGGCACATGCCCAGGTTTCAGGCTCCATCCCCAGTGTGGGGCATGCAGGAGGCAGCCAACCAATGATTCTCTCTCAGCATTGATGTTTTTATCTCTTTCTCCATCTCCCTTCCTTTCTGAAATTATTTAAAAATATTTTTTTAAAAAATAAAGATGACAACCTGATGTTTACAGAGGTGGCTAAGTGTTGGGGCTGAGCTCCAGGCATACCTGACTCCATATCAAGCTGCCTCTCAACCTATCCCTCCACTATAAACACGAAGTCTTAATAAAATCTATTCCTCGAGCAATTGTGTATTAAACGCCTCATCTTTTTCAGTTTCTCTTAATCCTCACCACAACTCCAGGAGTGGGCCCAGGTGTCTCCATTCTATGGCTGAAGTTCACAGCAATAAAGAAACATGTCTGGCCCTACCTGGTGTGGCTTAGTGGATAGCGCATCGGCCTGGGGACTGAAGAGCCCCGGGTTCGATTCCGATCAAGGGCACATGCCCAGCTTGTGGATTCGATCCCCAGTAGGGGGCGTGCAGGAGGCAGCTGATCAATAAGTCCCTCTCATTATTGATGTTTCTATCTCTCTCCCTCTCCCTAACTCTCTGAAAAATTTTTTTTTTTTTTAAAAACGTGTCTGAGATTGTCCAGCAGCAGATGGAGGAGCCAGGATTAGAACCCTGTGCGAAGAACCGCAGCCCATGATCCTCACTGTGCTCTCTCTTGCTAGAGTGTGAAAGGCTGATGAGACACCCACGGTCCATGTGAGGACGACTAGCCCATGGCTCACACTCTGGGTGTTAATGGATGGTGGGAGGCAAGGACATGCAAATCATACCTCAGTGAGATACATTGCACTTCTTTACACTTACCAGATGGGCAAACATTTCAAAGTCTGACCACAGGAAGTATTGCAGGAGGAGGTAGGGAAATGGCGACTCTCAGAAATTGCTAGAGGGAATGAAAATTAGGACAGGACCTTTGGAGAGCAATTGTTTCCCTACCCCCTCGCCACCCTCCTTCTAAGGATGAGTGAGCCTTGTACACTCAGGTACATGATATGAACAGGGACATTCTTTGCAGCAGTTTTATAATAAAGACAATTCGGCACAAGGTCTAAGTTAGTGGTCGGCAAACTGCGGCTCGCGAGCCACATGCGGCTCTTTGGCCCCTTGAGTGTGGCTCTT
>NW_006291205.1:409954-420741 GCF_000327345.1 Myotis davidii
CAACCCTGGCCTCGCGAGCCACATGCGGCTCTTTGGCCCCTTGACTGTGGCTCTTCCACAAAATACCACGTGCGGGCGCGCATGTACAGCGCGATTGAAACTTCATGGCCCATGCGCAGAAGTAGGTATTTTGTGGAAGAGCCACACTCAAGGGGCCAAAGAGCCACATGTGGCTCTCGAGCCGCAGTTTGCCGACCACTGGTCTAGGTCAAGGGCAGACACAGGGGGCCGCTTAGGAAATGAGAGCTGAATCTGCGTGGGACATGATGCTGGCTCAAACCAGGGGGCAATGGAGGCAGCAGCCTGTGGGAGGGCCTGGTTGGAGTGGAGGCCGGGAGCGGGGATATGTCACGTGTGAGACGCTGTTTGGCATCCGTGTGGAACCTGGATCTGGAGTTCAAAAGAGAGGCCACTGGAGGGGTAAATTGGGAGCCCCAGCGCACAGACAACATTTAAAGCCTTGCGCCTGCTAGTTTTTTATTTCTTATAAATAAAAGAGTCGAAGCAAAGATGACGGCGTTGACGTCTATTAATTGTGGGTGGCAGACACGGTGGTGTTTGTAACACTGTTCTCGGTGCTTGGAGTATGTTTGAACTTTTTAATAATAAAGTACCTGAATGCCACAAGGCTCCAAACTGCTGGACAGTTTTGTCAGGAGTGCCTTACACCTAAAGCGTGGGAGCTGCAATGGCCGAGGGGCCAGGTCCAAATGCCCCTGGCACCACTATGCCCAGTGACAGGGGATCAGCTGTCTCCCTGGGCCTCTGTTTCCCCACTTGAACAACAAGGGCCTGGCCCACGGCTGACCACGCAGGATCCAAGGGTCCCTGCCTGTTCTGATTTTGTCCCCCCACCTCTCGCTCCCAGTCCTACAGAGGAGCCACAAAAACCCCCATGAGAGGGCTCTGCGGGTGGAAGGTCAACTTTGCCTCCAAACATGGAAACTGCAGCAAGGGGAGTCAGGGCCCCGTGGCCCCCAGAACTGGGGACCCCCCAAAAAATTAGGTGGAGCTTAGAAGCAGGGACCCCAGAGTTGACAACTCTTCCCAATATTTATTGCTGATGAATGCACCCTGCCCAGGACCCCAGGGCTGGCCCATGAGCCTGAAACATAGAGATGGGTGGATGGCTGCCAAGTTGTAATAGGCACAGGTAATAATAATAATAATAATAATAATATTTATGTGCCAGGTTCTGAACTGAGTCCTTAATAGGCATTCTCTCATTTAAGCCACACAACGGGGCCAGGGCTGTAGGGCTCTCCTTTTCATTAGCTTGACTGCAGATGAGTAAACTGAGGTCAGACAGGGTGCAGGCTCCAGGTGGCACATGCCCCTGACTTTTGGCCTTCTCACCCACGGGGACTGGGAGTCGAGTCCAGAAGAAGGCCCGAGTGGGGCCTTCTAAAGCCCAGAACTAGGACCCAGCCCCTCCTGCCCAACCAGGCGAGCCAGAAGACGACCCTGAGCCAGGGTGGGAGCAGCCCCTGTGAAGGAGGAAGCAGAAAAGGCCGATAATAGGATGCACAGGACAGGGACACTGGGTGGATGTAGCTGCCAACCTGAGCCCCCAAGTGCCATTGAGCCTGAGCCTGGATCCCTGACACCTTGGCAGGTGGGCGTGTGGGAGGTGGGCAGTCACCTGCATCCCCAGTGATAAAAAGCCACCTGGATGACTGTACTGCTCTCCCCAACCCCTCGCCTGTGGTGTCTGGCTCAGCCGCATGCATGCAAAGCGTCTGGCCCCAGGGGGAGGTGGGGCGAACCGACACCAGCAGCTACTCGGCTATAAATAGCAGCCTCCAGCGGCTGCTCACTCACCTCCTTTCTCCATCACAGACACACCCGAGCCCCTCGGACACCTGGACCATGGACCCTGGGGAGTGCTCCTGCTTGTCTGGTGAGTAAGGATGCCCACCCTGGCCCCGCTGGCTTGGCTCAGTGGTTGAGCGTCGACCTATGAACCAGGAGGTCACGGTTCGATTCCCGGTCAGGGCACATGCCCAGGGTTGCAGGCTCTGTCCCCAGTGTGGGACATGCAGGAGGCGGCCGATCCATGATTCTCTCTCATCACTGATGTTTCTCTCTCTCCTCCCTTCCTCTCTGAAATCAATACAAATAGACATTTTTTAAAAGGATGCTCACCCTTGGGCTTTGGGACTGTGCCCCAGCTTCCCCCAGGGCTGCAGAGCCTGCAGGTGTCTGGTTCGGGCTTCCTTCCTGCAGGTAGGAGCCGCCAGTGGTGTTTGTTTCAGACTGGGGACCTCTGGGAGCCCCCACCTTCTGTTGGCTGCCAGCCTCATTTGCTAGAATTGATAGCCTGGCTCTGGAATGACTGTGGGGGGCACCTAGCAGCAGGCCCCTACAATCAGCCACCAGGACAGGGGAAGAGCTCCAGCCCACATCCTGGAAACCTGGTTTTGGTCCGTTGCTGTAATCATTTCTGACACTTAGTATCTCCAGGTCTCAGTTTCCTCGACGGTTCCTGTGGGAACTTGGACTTGGTGGAGATGACCCTAGCCCAGTGGTTCTCAAACTGGACTCTACAGTAGAATCACCTGTGTTGCTCTTTTAAAATACTGACTCCCGCCAGGTCTGCGTGGCTCAGTGATTGACTGATGACCTCAGAACCAGGAGGTCACAGTTCAATTCCTGGTCAGGGCACATGCCCTAGTTGCATGCTCAATCCCCAGTAGGGGACATGCAGGAGGCAGTCAATCAATGATTCTCTCTTATCATTGATGTTTCTATCTGTCTCTCCCTCTTCCTTCCTCTCTGAAATCAATACTAATATATTTTAAAAAATAAAAATAAAATACTGCCCCAGCGGTTTGGCTCAGTGAATAGAGCATCAGCCTGTGGACTGAAGGATCCCCGGTTCGATTCCAGTCAAGGGCGGTGGGCTCAATCCCGGGTAGGGGGTGTGCAGGAGGCAGCCAATCAATGATACTCTCTCATCATTGATCTCTCTCTCTCTCTCTCCCTCCCTCTCCCTTCCTCTCTGAAGTCAATAAAAATATTTAAAATATATATACTGACTCCCTTTCCCCACCCAGATCTTTGAATCAGAACATCTCAAAGGTTGGTCCCAGGAATCTACATGTTAACGAGGATCCTGGGGGTCACTGAGCAGCCACCGGGGTTTCCGTGCGTGGCCTGTGACTGGGAACCACTGGGTGGTCCTCACCGCTTGGAATGATACTTGGCAGCATCTTCCCCTCTTGCCCAGCACGGCCCAGCGACGGCCCGGAGACCCTGCCATGGGGGCGCTCTGCAGCACACCCTGTGTGCCCCGTCCGCCTTGGTCCTCACGTTTGTGCTCTGTCCTCTCTTCCAGGAGGAATATGCATCTGTGGAGACAACTGCAAATGCACAACTTGCAACTGTAAAACATGTCGAAAAAGTGAGTCCGGCGACCGGGGCACCGAGGGCCAGGCGCTAGGAAAATCTGTTCCCTCCATCCGCAACCCCCAGCCATGGTGGGAGGGAGGGGATCTGGGTGCCTTTTGCCCACTTGGGAGGACTGCGGGGCGGTTCCAGCCTGCCCAGCGGAGATGGGGAGAGAGCACTGGCCTGGAGTCAGCAGCTCTGGGGTTGGGTCCCAGATCAGCCAATGTCCAATACCCTTGGGCAAACCCTGGCCCCACTCTGGGCCTCTGATGCCTCCACATGGCCTCTGAGATGCCTTCCAGCTCGAACATCCCACAACGTCTGGTCCCAGGGTTTTGGGACTGCGGATTGAAGCCCATGGCAGGCCCTTCTTTTCCCACTTCCTCTGAGCGCTGGGAGGGGAGGTGGTAACAGAGCAAGCAGTGTGGACCGCAAGCTGATCTGTCCATCTCCCGACCCTTCCAGGCTGCTGCCCCTGCTGCCCCCCGGGCTGTGCCAAGTGTGCCCAGGGCTGCATCTGCAAAGGAGACTCCAGCAAGTGCAGCTGCTGCCCCTGAAGGGCACCCGGCGTGCTGGGGTGCGGCCTGGGAAGCGTCTGTACAGAGCGTTAGTGGAGAAGTTGAGATGAGTGTGCTTTTTATATATTTGCCCCAATGAGGTGTTGGTGACATTCATGTAAAGTGTTGGAGCAATAAAGTTTCCATTCACGGTTGTCTGGTGGTCAGAGCACTGTTTGAGCCTCACTCAGAAGGGCCCAGAAGGGCCAACTCCATTGCAGATATGGCGGTTGCCTGCCTGCATCCCTTCTGCCCAGGTTGCTAACAGCAGGCTCCTGCAGCTCTGCCTGGGGGCTTTCTCCTGCTGCCGGGGCCTTTTTTTTAAAAAAAATATGTTTTGATTGATTTTGAGAGAGAGAGAGAGGAAGAGAGAGGGTTAGAGAGGTAGAAACATCAAGGAGAGAGAAACATCATCAGCCCAGCTGCACATGGGTCAGTGCTGGAGCGTCACCTATGAGCCAGGAGGTCAAGGTTCAATTTCGGGTCAGGGCACATGCCCAGGTTGTAGGCTTGAACCCCAGTGTGGGGTGTGCAGGAGGCAGCCAATCAATGGTTCTCACTCATCATTGATGTTTCTCTCTCTATCTATCTATATATATTTTTTTACTCTCTCTCTCCTTTCATCTCTGAAAGCAATAAAAAAATATTTTTTTAAAACACACACCCACACACACACACACACACAAATAAAACCATCATCAATTGGCTGCCTCCTGCACACCCCACACTGGGGATTGAGCCCACCACTCAGGCAACCTCCCTGACCCGGAATCAAACCGTGACCTCTTGGTTCCTGGGTCAACACTCAACCCCTGAGCCACACTGGGTTGCCCGAGTGTTCTTGCCGCAAGCACAGTGTAGGCTGGGAAGGCCACTGGGAATAGCCCCTAACCAATGCCAAATAGTAGTGAGGAGGTAAAATAGATACCCCATGTCTTTACCCTTACAGTGGGACAGATCCGAGACCTGGTCCGCACCATCCCCCAGGAATCCTGGCTTCTGCAGCTCCATCTTCTGCTGTCCCAGCCTGATTCCCCAATAACACAAAACACAATCCCCCTTTGACCTTCCTCTTCGTCTTGATCTGAGCTGTGCCTTTCTCTGCTCTCATTCACCCATAAATGTGATTTGACCCAGTCTGGTATTCCAGAAAAATGTTAAAGTCTGATTCAGTGATGTACTTGTCCAAGTCATCTTTCCGCACACTGTTATATAAAATTTTGGGGGGCCGAGATACCAAAGAAAAAGGCTAACAACTCCATCATTATATGAAGAGCTTAGGAAGGGAACTTATATACATACGAGGCTCATCTGGGGACAGCAAGACGACATGGATGCCCCCTGCACCATGTGGCAGGCGTTAAGGGGTTATGTAGGACAGGGCGGGATGAATAGGGGTACTGGGGTGTGACCCACCCCGGATAATGGGGCAAAGACTTACCCACTTGCCTAAGGAAGGGCAATGGCCTCTTCCAGGAACCAGCAGCCTGGGGCACAGGGAAGGGGGGTGGGATTTGTGGGAGCAATCTTCTTTCTGCTGGGATCTAACTGGATCTAGCTTAAGGGTCCGGCAGTCTCTGCTCCACAAACTCCAATCCTCGGCTTTTATTAGTTTTTCTCTTTTCTCTCCTTGTCTTTTTAAAGTTTCTTTTGATCGATTTTCAGGAGGAAGGAGAGGTAAATGCATGTTTTCAGCCTACCATCTTGTAGGCTTTTTACTGGTATAATTGCTCATCTTTGCAACAACCCAACAGAATGGGAATTGCTACCTCCATTCTAGAGGTGGGGAAACTGAGGCTCGGAAAAGACCCCCAACTCGGGCAGGACTAGCCGAGAGGGAAGCTTGAAGACCATGTGGGAAGACGGGGGAAGGGGTGGAGCTGAAGTGGAAAGTAAACAGGCGGGTTACACGTGACCTTAAGCAGAGGAGACATGAAGGAAACAGATTGTAGGTTTAAAAAGGAGAGCTTTCTCACGGCAGAGCTTCCTGGAGCCGGCAGGTGCTGTGTCAGGAGGCCGACAGTCATGGATCGTGTTCCCGTGCTGCCTACGGAAGACAATGGAGACCTCGGAGGGGCTGTGACAGACTCTGCACCTGCTCAGGATGTATTCCAACTTGGAGGGAGACCAGAGGAGGGCTTGGTGGGAAAGGAATGGAGGGAGGCCCGGTCACAAGACAAGAAGGGAAGTTCCTCGTGGGACTGCAGGGGGCGCTCCAGGCGCACAGGCAGCTGAGGCAGGAGTATGCTGGGCCCTTGGGAATGGTACAAGGGTTGAGAGGGGTGTTCATGCTTCACGCTGGCTGGCTTTGGGACCCGGACATCCCAGAAAGGGCTTAGGTCCCTCGGAGGATAAATCAAAGCCAGCTCTCCAAGAGATTGCGCCTTAGTTGTAAAGGCCTTCACAAAGTGTGAACTCCCACCCACATTCACAGGGCATACGGCTTTCAAAATAATTTGGCACCTGGCTGGTGTGGCTCAATGGTTGAGTGTAGACCTATAACCAAAGGAGGTCATGGTCCAATTCCCGGTCAGGGCACATGCTCAGGTTTTGGGCCCGATCCCCAGTGTGGGATGTGCAGGAGGCAGCTGATCCATGATTCTCTCTCATCATTGATGTTTCCATCTCTCTCCTCCTCTCCCTTCCTCTCTGAAATCAATAAAAATATTTTTAAAACATAAAATAATTTGGCAATGTAATCAATGGACCACAAAAACATTTGTTCCCATTTTACCCAATAGTTTCACTACTGGAAATCTATTTTAGGGAACTCACCACAAATTCAGTGGGGGGAAAGCCTCACTCACTCACAGGGGGGTGCACTTCAGTACTATTTATAATTGTGAAAAACTGGAAACAACCTCATGTCTAAGGCTATGAAATTGTTCAAGTAAGCTGTGGCCCGTGCACATGAGGGGATATGACACGGCCACTAAAAATGCACAGGAAATGATTTTGGTTAAATCTTAAATTATAGGCTATGAATTAGTTATGCAGTCATTTTTTTTTCAGAAGAAAAGCCACATAGAATACAAAATGTGAAATGAAATATACTAAAATGTTGACAGTGGCTGAGTTCAAATCACAGATATTTTTCTTTCTTTCTATTTTTCAGAATTTTCCAAAATTTACTGATATGGCCTTTATTAAAATAAATACTGTTTGAAAAGAAAAAAATACGTTTACTTTGAGACACAAATTCTACTTTAAAGAATGTTGTCTCCTAAGGGAAAAATCATGGACGTAGCCCTACCCAGTTTGGCTGAGTGGATAGAGCATCCGCCTGCAGACCGAAGAGTCCCAGGATCAATTCTGGTCAAGGGCACATGCCCCAGTTGTAGGCTTGACCCCCAGTGGCGGGCATGCAGGAGGCAGCCAATCAATGATTCTCTCTCATCATTGCTGTTTCTATCTCCCTCTCCCTTCCTTTCTGAAATCAATAAAAATATATTTTTTAAAAATCGTAGAAGTGAAATTAATTTCAGGGACAGAAATTTACAATCTATTGATAAATATGGGAAAAGTCATTTATAAATCAGTGTACTGTAGGCTTCTCATTTTATATTTGAAAGGATTATATCTGCACATATTTAATTCTCCAAAAATTTATACAATAAAGGAAGAATAAAGGGGAGGCGGGTATTTTAGAAGGATGTTATGGTTTTCAGTCCCCTCAAGATCCTGGCTACCCTAGGGGGTGTATTAGGGTTCTCCAGAGAAACAGAACCAGTATATATATATATATATATGGATCTTGATATGACATATATGTACATATATATCCATATACATATATATCTATGTACATATGTGTGTGTGTAAATATATTTACATATATATATATATGGTGGGGCAAAAGTGGGTTTACAGCTGTTCATATGGAAAACAATACAATCATTAATAAATAATAATACAAGAATAAACTTTTGCTTAGTCACAACTGTAAAGCTACTTTTGCCCGCCCCGTACATACATTAGCATAGGTTCTGCGTTTATGATAGGAGTTGGCTCACATGCTGTGGAGGCTGGGGCCCACAGTCTCCCACCTGCACGCGGGGGAACCAGGACAGCGGGTGATGCATTCAGGCCGTTAGAAACCCGAGAACCAGGAGCGGCCAAGTCTCTGGGCAGGAGAGGGATGTCTGGGCTCCGGCAAGGCCATTCGCCCTCCTTCTGCCTTTCTCCACCCAGGCCCTCACCAGCCTGGCTGCTGCCCACCCACACTGGTGGGAGCAAGCTTCACTCAGACTAACAATTCAAATGCTAATCCCTTCCGGACACAGCCTCACAGACACACTCTGAAATGAGGCTTTCCCCGCCGTCTGGGCCTCCCTCGGTGGGGACCGAGGTGGCTGCCCGCCAAGCGGGGAGTGGGGGAGCACGGTGGGGGAGGGGGACCGCTGCCGCAATGCGCGCTTTCCTGGGAGCCCAGATGGAGAGGGGGCGCCGAGCGCGCGCGCCGCGGGCTGTGCTTGCGCGCCCCCGCCTGGGGCTATAAAAGCCTCATCACCTGCGGCCACTGAGCCTCCAGTGGTCCGGAGAAGCCAATTCACCCTCTCCAGCGCCATCTCCGCTCGACATGGACCCTGAGACCTGCCCCTGTCCTACCGGTGAGCCCCCTCCCCCACCCCATGCTGCGGCACAGCGCGCCCCGCACTCCCAAGGAATCCCATGTCCTCTGGCTTCCGACAAGGACTTTGGGGGGAAGGGACCCTTATTTCCCACTTTAAACCTCCTGAAGGGTGGGCATATCCCAAAGGGCACTGAGGTTCGGCACCCCGCCTCCTCCCTTTAGCCCTGGCCCCGCCCGAGTTTTCCCACTTGAACCATTCCTGCAGCTTCTCCCCTCTCCCCTTCTAGGAGGGTCCTGCACCTGCGCTGGCGCCGACTCCTGCAAGTGCGAGGGATGCAAATGCACCTCCTGCAAGAAAAGTGAGTGTGGGACCCGCTCTGCCCCTGCCTGCTCTTCTCCCCCTGCCTGTCCAGGCTACATGGAGAGACCCCGGGGCCCCCTACTACATTCCTTCTGACTCTTTCCGGGACAGACGTCCTGGGGAGGCCTGAAGATACAATCGGCCTGGCCCCACCCCCAGTGATTCATCCAGCAGGCCTGGGGCAAGGCGTTTTGGAAATTCCCAGAAGATTCCAATAGGTAGCTGGAACTGAGGACTGTTATCCTGGTCCACCTCCCCATTTCTCTCCCCCCCCTAAAACCTCCAGTGCCTGGGGGAGCCATTAGTGAGTTTGGGGGTTGACTCTGGACTTCCCATCCCCCTCAGGCCTTTGTGGATACCCCTTAATGTGACCTCCCCAGGTCTCCCCAGACGCAGCAGCAGTGTAATGTGCAGGGGGAGTAGGAGGTAGGAGGAGGCCTCTCTTTTCCAGGAGTTGTAAGACTAGATGACCCCATGGGTCTCCTGGACCCCCCACACCTGTACCCTCTGTGCTTCTCCTAGTGCGTCCTCCAAGCGTCTTTTCAAGGCCGTGTGCCCTGTGATGCTTTTTCCGTCAGGCCCCACTCTCCCCAGCCGGGGCTGACCCTGCCATCCTGGACTCCCCTGTGTGACCAGAAAGGGGACTGGGCCTCAGGCCAGGGGGTAGCGCCTGGGTTTCTTACTTCATGGTTAAGGCTGGGGACAGTGGAACCGGGAAGGGCCTAGGGGAGCAGTAGCAACAGGAGGGAGCCCGGGGCGGCGTTGGCTCCCTAGAAACGTTCCGGGGAAGAAGAGAGCCAGGCGGCAGCTGTCAGCTCACTGGACAGTGGGAGGAGAGGGCCTTGGGGACAGGTTCAGGGGGCTAGCCGGGAGGAGCTGCCACAGCCCATGGCTCCCCTGGTGACAGGCCCATGGGGACCCTTAGAGTTTAGGAGAAAGAAAATTCACTTGAAAGGGAGGTCCGAGTGAATGTGCCCAAGGAGGGCCACACTGGCTTCTTTGTCTCGAAGGGGTTCATCTGGTCTCCGAGGTGGGGATCCTAGGGGAGTTCTCAGGGACGATCTCCAGAGACCATTCCTCAGCTTTTCTAGATGGTGGTGTCCACGGATTGGTCAGCACCAGGGCAGGGGGGTCAATAGACATTGCCACCTGGTTTTGCTGCTTTTCGGGGCCTGGAGCTGAAATATAGCCGAGGCCTAGATGTTATCTCCGGGGAGGAAAGGTCAGGCTGGGACCAAACCGCAGGATCAGCGGGAGGCTGGGGGAGGGAAGGCGACCCCGGGCAGCGAGGCCTGGCACTCGTTTTGCTCATTGCTGGGCACCCAGGGCTTTCCGCCCTGGTGACCTGTGTGTGGCTGTAAGTTGCTCCGCTCGTCTGTTTGGCTATTTGTCTCAGGTTCTCAGCTCCAGTTGCCAAGGAATTTTCCTAGCTTCCTCCTATCCTGCCTCACCAGCACCTACCTGAGGGGCTGGGGGCTGGGTACCCCTCTCCCACAGGCAACCCAGCATGCAGCTGACACACCATAGACGCTGAGTCAGACCAGATGTGACAACAGCCAGCCTCCTGACACCTCTCCTTCTACCCCCTCCCCTTGTTTTACCCGCAGGCTGCTGCTCCTGCTGCCCGCCTGAGTGCGAAAAATGCACCAAGGAGTGTGTGTGCAAAGGCGGAGAGGGGCCGGAGGCCGAGGCTCAGAAGTGCAGCTGCTGCGATTGAGATGAGGACCTGCCCCTCCAGGAAACACGTGTAAATAGTGCTGAGTGGCCCAGGGCCACCTTCCCTGCGGGAGGGTGGGGGGGGGTCTTGGCTGTGTGCCCCCCACTCCTGCAAGTGACAATAAAGCCTATGAATGGCATAAGCCAAGGACTGGTCTCTTCTTAAAGGGGAAGGATGGGGGCGGGGGGG
>NW_006291205.1:420854-422382 GCF_000327345.1 Myotis davidii
AAGTGAAACCCTGAGACTTGGCTCCTGCTCTGTTTGGGGCTGAGATGGAGTTGGAGCACATCCCCTCCCCAGATGGCCCAATCCTCCTGCTAAGTCAGGGTCAGCTCTGGGGAAAGGGGAGATCACACCCATCGAGGTTTGTTAGGGAAGCTAAAACCAGCCCCCAGCTCCCAAAGCCTGTCATTTCTGGAATCTTCTAGTTGCTACAAAGCTGCCAGTTTTCAGAGTCATTAAGGGGAGTCCAGTAGGCTCCGGGCCGTCTTGGCAAACTCGGCTGCGTTTCCAAGGTCACGGCCCTGAAGAGCCCGTCTCCCTGAAACTGAGTGTTGGGCTCCTTTTCAAAGCATCTCCCGTAGCACTTTGTCTCGCGCCCCCTTTCTTCTTGGGGGAGTGGGGCAATCAGAGCTTTTGTCCAGGGGCATTGTGGTCCAGGCCTTGGTGAAAGACAGCATCCAGCTCGGCCTGGGCAGGCTGAGGAGGGAGAAACAGGACCGGGAGAGAGAGGCTGTCCAGGGGGAGGAAGGCACAGCGCTGTGAACACGCCCGTTTTCCTCCAAGTGAGTTTCGATGGTCCATGCAGGAGCCCACCGGGATGTATTTTTAATAGGCTACACTGAGAAAAAAGAAGAGTGCGAGAAAAGCCACGCCGGCTCTGTAAAGAAACGACAAAAAAGGCTGGTCGTTTGCGAGCCCTGCTTGTTCTGCAGGAAGTGGTGTCGGCTCAGGACTAGATCGGTAGGCAGAGCGTGTCCAGAAACAGACGCCTGCGCAGCTGGAAGAAGACACAGGTGATCAAGTCAGTGGCCAAAGGGCTCACTAGTCAGGGAAACGTGTTGGGATGGTTGGCTACCGATTTGCATATCATCTGTGAAAAAAAGCAAAACACAGAGCTATCGCCCTGGCTGATAGCCGGTGCTCAGTGGTTAGAGCGCCGGCCCTCGAACCGAAGGGTGGAGGGTTCATTCTGGTCAAGGGCACGTACCTGGGTTGCAGGTTCCCCGCCCCAGTTGGGGTACGTGCGGGAGGCAACCAATTGATGTGGCTCTCTCACATTGATGTTTCTCTCTCTCTCCTCTCTCCCTCCCACTCTCTCTAAAATCAATGGGGGAAAAAATATCCTCCAGTGAGGATTAAAAAAAAAAAAATCAAAGCTGTAAAAGAATTTGGAAGAGGAAAACAGGAGACTCTTTATTCCTTTGGGGTAGAGATGATTCTGCTACATAAGACAACATAAAAGAAGAGACTGATAAACTTGAGATTGCCTTGAACTCCTTCCCCTTAAGTACAGTACCTTATTGGGTCCTTAAACTCTAGAAGAATGGTATGACTACTATAACCGTTTTATACATGGGGCACTAGGGCCTAGGGTCATTTGCATGAGGTCTGTTAAAAAATAAACCAAGGCTTCATAAAAATGCTAAGTTTACTTGAGCAAAAGTCCATTTGAATTGGGAAGCATCCAATCTGACAGAAAGGAGCTCCAAGGAGCTGGGCAAGAGGAAAGACAGTTACAGGCAAAGGGAGCAGG
>NW_006291205.1:422472-430054 GCF_000327345.1 Myotis davidii
GGGGGTGGCAAGTCACTCAGGCAGATTACCTAACCGGTGGGGTCAGGTGGCTCCTGACAGACTAGTTGGAGCTCATTCAGCCTTTGAATGAGTGATCTTTTCCGTCTTTCCGTGGGATTCTGAGCAGGCAAGGAACCACACATCTCCACCAAGTCTGCCATCTCAACGTGGCCCTCCACCCTGCCTCATCGCAAGAGTATTTATGGATGCTGGGCACCGAGGATAGATGAAAAGGAATGGTCTCTGGCCCTGCCGGTGTGGCTCAGTGATTGAGCATTCACCCCTGAACCAGGAGGTCATGGTTGGAGTCCTGATCAGAGCACATGCCTGGTTTCGGGCTCCATCCCCAGTAGGGAGCCTGCAGGAAGCAGCTGATCAATGATTCTCTCTCATCATTGATGTTTCTGTCTCTCTCTCCCTCTCTCTGAAATCAATTTTTAAAAAAGAAAAGAAAAGGCCTCTGTCCTTCACGGAGCTCATGGACTTGGGGGAGGGTGAAACCACCGCAGAACAGCCAGAGTGAAATGCTTGATACTTCAGTGCTGGAAGAGTTATGGACCATGGCTCACAGGCTCCCTGTTTTAAACATGGGAGACTGAGGCCCAGGGATAGAGGGGGTCACATAAAAGCTCTGGTAGCTTTAAGAAGGAAGAAACCCTACCAGATTGGGGGATCAGGAGGAGGCACATAAAATGGGCTTGGGGCCCTGGCCAGTGTGGCAAAGTGGTAGAGTGTCGCCCGTGGACCAAAGGGTTGCGTAACGGGTCCAATTCCCAGTCAAGGGCAGGTACCTGGGTTGCAGGTGTGTTCCCCTGCTCCAGTCAGGGCACTTGTGGGAAGCAACCAATCGATTTCTCTCTCACATTGATGTTTCTCTCCCTCTCCCCCTCCCCTTCCCTCTCCTTCCTTCCCCTTTTTCTAAAGCAGTGGTTCTCAACCTGTGGGTCGCGACCCCTTCACAGGGGTTGCCTAAGACCATCGGAAAACACATGTATAATTACATATTGTTTTCGTGATGAATCACTATGCTTTCATTATGTTCAATTTTGTGACAATGAAATTGGGGGTCACCACAACATGAGGAACTGTATTAAAGGGTCGCGGCATTAGGAAGGTTGAGAATAGAGTCTAAAGGGATATTTATTCAATGGAAAAAATATCCTTCGGTGAGGAACTATGAACAGCCACCCCAGCAGTAAAAGGAGAGGGAAAAATCGCCTGCTTCATTCCAGATGGCATCCTTCTATGAATGCAGGCTGGGATCAATCACTGCTTCCCACTGAAGAGTCACCTCAGATCTGCAGGGGGATGTTTTTTCCCTCCAATGCTGCTTGGCTTCATCTCCCTCCCCCCTTCCATGTCAGGGGTGCAGACATTAGACAGTTTTCCCTCTCCCTGCTTGGTATTTTCATTTGAGTTAGCACACAGGTCCCAGAGAGGTGGAAAATGTCTTTACTTACATTTTGCAATCGGCCCTAAACAAGGTGAAGGCTGGGAAGGGAGGGGCCATCGAGGCGATGACCCCCAATACTTTACTTGACAAATATTTATGACGCGCACCCTGCACCCAGGGCTGGAGACACATGGCAGGGGCAACGAATGCTCTTGGAGTTTTCAACGGCAGCCTGGGTTAGGGAAGGACACCGATACGCCCACATGTATTACAGACATGGGAAGTTCCAGGGAAAAAAAGGACAGGGTGTCTTCCAGCACGTAGCACGGGCACCCTGCTGGAGCATGGGGCTCGGATGGCTCCCGGAGGAAGTGGGGTTTGAGCTGAGCTGTGAAGACATCTCCACAGGACCTGACGGTAAACACTGCCAGGACAGCCTGTTCTCTGCCGCCTCCTCACTGCACGCCCACCGCAGCCGCCAGCAGCCCCTAGGCCTGCCAGGGATCTTCCAGGAACCCGTTTCCCAACTCTGACGACACATTCTGGGCATTCGGAGGTTGATGATCCAGAGAGGAATCCGGGCCACCTGGCCTCTCTTCCTGTCAGCATCCCCTGGGGAAGAAAGTTCTAGTGGGGTTTTTCCCTTCCACGTGTTCCAGAACGCGCCAACTTGCCAGCCAACTGCCTTCTCTGTGCCTCCCTCCCCTGCCTGGCAAGGCCTCACCCTCCTCGTGTCCCTGACCCACTTCCTCCCAGGCTGCACTGGTCTCCTCCTCTCTGCTCCCCCGGCCCCAGAGGGTGCCTTCCAGCCCAGCCATGACCCTGCTGTCACTTTTCCCTGGGCCCCGTGGTGACACTGCCCCCCTGCCCATGAGTGTCCGGAGCCCAAGGCTTGTGGCTTCTTGGCTTCTATGCTCCTCTGTGGCTGAATGATGCCTACCTTTAGAAAGCCTTCAGCATCGGCTGGGCTCTCTGGTTCGAATCACCGGGTTCTGCACTCCCTAGCTCCGTGACCCTGGGCAAGTTACTTAACCTCCATTTCCTCCTCTTTATTTATTTTTTAAAATATATTTTTATTGATTTCAGGGAGGAAGGGAAAGGGAGAGAGAGATAGAAATATCAGTGATGGCCCTAGTTGGTTTGGCTCAGTGGGTGGAACATCGGCCTGCAGACTGAAGGGTCCTGGGTTTGATTCCGGTCAAGGGCACATGTCCAGGTTGTGAGCAGGATCCCCATTAGGGGGTGTGCAGAAGGCAGCTGATCATTGATGCTTCTATCTCTCTCTCCCTCTCCCTTCGTCTCTGATATCAATAAAAAAAATTTTTTTTTAAAGAAAAGAAATATCAATGATGAGAGAGAATCATTGATGAGAGAGAAATCATTGATTTTCTCTCATCATTGATTGGCTGCCTCCTGAACACCCCACACTGGGGATAGAGCCTGCAACCCAGGCATGTGCCCTGAAGGGGAATCTAACCATGACCTCCTGGTTTATAGGAGCCAGCCAGGCCAGGCGGTGCAATTTCCTCCTCTTTAAAATAGGAGTGACAGATGGTCCCTACCCCCCAGTCTTGGTGAAATAAGACTCCCACAGAACTGGAAGACTATACTTCCTATTGTTGCCAAAGCACTGCATATATAACGGGTAAGATATGTCAATAACCGTCCCACGGGTTTCATATGATGCTACACGGTGATTAAGCCTTGACACATACAAAGAATTTTTTGGTAATCTGCTCTCACTTCCAACGGATTATTTCTCCGAGCAGGATCCCCAGAATCCGCTTTCAGGCTCTCTAACCACTAGGGTTCAAGTACGGGGCACACGGAGTGTGGGGAGCGAGCTGCGCCGAGGTCACGGCGGGAGGTCAGAGCCGGGTGCTCGGCGCACGTCCCAAACGCCTAGTCACAGCTCTGCACCCGGCACCGCCCCCCCGCCCCGCGCGAGGTCGCCCGGCGCGCACCCAGAGAGGCTCCGGGCAACGGCCGCCTGGATCCGTGTGCACAGCCCGGTGCGCTCGGCCCCCTGCGCCCGCCGCCACCTCTGACTCATCGGGGGGCGTGTGCAGGCGGCGCCCGGCACCGGCGGCTTTTGCACTCGCCCCGGCTGCGTCCCGCTATAAAGGAAGCCTCCGCGCGCCCCGCTGCACCGCGCCTCCCGCAAGCTCCAGCGATCAGTGTCTGTCCCCTCTGCCCTCGGACTCCAGCCACCGTTCAGCTCGCCATGGACCCCAACTGCTCCTGTGCCACCGGTAAGTGGGCCTGGTCCGGGGCTGGGGATGCCCGGTGTCCTGCTCCTGCTAATCCCTGGGTTCCAGGGTACGAGCAGCTCTTAGAGCGGCCGGTGCGCGTTTCTCAACGGCCCGCCGTTGTACTGACAGTTGGCTGTGGAGCTGGGTTCGTTGTGGATCTGGGAGCCTCTAACGCAGGCTCCGGGCACCCCTTCACTGGTTGGGTATCCGGGGACCATTCTCACCTGTTCTTCTTCTTGCAGGTGGTTCCTGCACCTGCGCCGGCTCCTGCAAATGCAAAGACTGCAAGTGCACCTCCTGCAAGAAGAGTAAGTGCAGTTTTGTCTTCTGCTCCCCACGTGCCCCTCCCGTCTCCACCCTGCATGCCCTCCGCCCCGAGGGGAATTTAAACAGGGCAACTGCCGCCCCTAGGGAAGGCGGCACCTCCTCCACCGTGGCCACTATTGCGAAGGTCGGGATTTCTTACTGATCTTTTATCCCAAGCGCTCACCTCTGCCGCCTCCTCTCCTCCCCCAGGCTGCTGCTCCTGCTGCCCCGCGGGCTGTGCCAAGTGCGCCCAGGGCTGCGTCTGCAAAGGAGCCTCCGACAAGTGCAGCTGCTGTGCGTGATGCGTGATGGAGAGCCGGCTCCCGGTTGTAAATAGAGCCACGTGTATAAACCCACATTTTTTTTTTTTGTACAACCCTGACCCGTTTGCTACATTCCCGTTTTTATTTCTATAAAACACACGAATGACAATAAAAGTTGTTGGCTTTATTCGGAGTCTGTTTTCCTTGGCGTGGGCACCAGGGCTGGGTGTGAGGGACTGGATGGGAAGTGAAGGGACCTGGGTCCCGGACGGAAGTGTTGTTATTCCCTAACAGCCTTCAGGCAAGCCAGGTGGCCTCCCGGAGGGGGCTCTACAGGCCTTGGGTGGACACAGGATCCCCTCTGCGGTCACGACGTTGATGGCACAGAAACTTCTCCATCCGGAATGCACATTCTCTGCGGTTTCCCGGACCCACTTTGGTACCTCACGGCACGGAAGGCTTGAAAATCTATACAGTAGCTTACTTGCTTGATTCTGACATGGGCTTTAAAATCCCCCTTTGTAGTGAAGAAATTCCCCCTAACCCATCCCAGACCTACATGTTAGGAAATAATAATTACTATGAAATGGCATAAAAGAGCAACACTAGCCACATTTTTAGATTCAAGACACATTTTTCATAGAGAACAGATACGTGAGATTTTAACACACTGCACACGGCTCATCAGGAGGGTGCATTGAGACAATTTATAAATCCCCCCCAAAGTGTGGACCTCAAACACCTGGAGCACCACTGTCCCACTTTGAACTTGGTTCTGAAACTTTGCAAGTTCCTCCGTAGGGCAGGCTCAACCCTGGCCCTCCTCCAAAATCCAGCTCCTGGCTGTTTGAAACCAGCAAAGTGCCTAGGGATTTGGAACGAATCACCCAGGCTTCTTTTCTCAGAGGGAGGGGTGGCTGAGAATGGCTCCAGGTGAGGCACCCCGTCCCCCAGTCACTCCCCATCCCCAGCCGCACCCCCATTAGCCTGTGCAGGGAGATGTCAGGTTCTGCAGTTCAGAAGCAGTGACTTGTAATTAATGACAACGGTTAGTCCCCCCTGGCTGTTTGTAGAAGGAGTTGCTATTTGATGTAAAATCAAAGAGAAAGACAAGTCACATGGACCAGGAGTCAGGACCCTGCTTGCCTGTAAGGCTCTATGTGAAGAAGGGATCACAAGAGCCAGCCTGTGCCAAGCGCATGGGTTTTGGTGTCATGCAGCCTGGTTCACAGCCTACTTTGCCACAAGTGGCATGTCTTGTGCGAGCAGCTGAAACTCTCTGAGCCTCCATGTCCCCATTTGTAGAAAGGAGATTATATTTCTAAGGGCGGAATAAATGATACTATGCCGGCTCCAGGGTAGGCTTAATAAGCAGTGGCTGGTATGATCTGTAGGGAACGGCTATGGGGTCAAGCCTCGGACTGACCTGTGGACTGTTATGATCTGTAGGGAGCGGCTATGGGGTAATCCTCGGACTGACCTGTGGCAGAGCCACACACAAGTCCCAGCTTGGAGGGCAGAGCCCTCCTGGCACAATTAAGCTTGACCTTACAGTCCTCCCTGTTCCTAGGTAGCTAATGGGCTGTGGGAGGTGCAGCAAGTGCTGCCAAAACAAGGCTTAAGGAGCAAAATAGATTTGAAATTTGCAAGGACATTGTAAGCATGTTGACCACTCCCCTTGCTTTGCTTTGTGTGATCTGACTATAACATAAAGCTTCGGCTTACAGGCTGGGTCACTGTTTCCTCATCCAGGCACAGTGATCCTACCTGGCCCCAACTGTATTCTCTTGTCTGCTTCTTTAATCCTTCACCACCCCTCCTCAGGTTCACCCCTGGCCATGCTGGATGTGGTTCAATGATCACTGTGTCCATTCGTGTGGAGAGAATCCTTTTGCATCCCACCATGCACCTGGAGGAAGGCTCATTGGTTTAGAAGCATTACTCCGGCCTGGCTGGCCGCTGTGGCTCAGTTGGTTAAGTGTCCTCCCATGCACTAAGAGGCTGCCGGCTCAATTCCCAGTCAGGGCACATGCCCAGGTTTTAGGCCAGATCCCCCATGGGGGGTGTGCAGGAGGCAGCCAATTGATGACTCTCATTGATGTTTCTATTTCTCTCCTTTCTTCTTTCTATAAAATCAACAAAAACATATTTTTTAAAAACTTCAAGTCAATAAATTTGAAAACCTATTTGAAATGGTCAAATTTATTTAAAAAATATGAAATACTAAACTGGACTAATCAAGAAACAGAAAACCAGAGTGGCCCTACAAACATTAAAATCTATATATATAAAAGGCTAATACACTAAGTGTGCAACCATCTGGGTAATAACATCACATAGCAACACCCGGCTTCCCCTCCCTAGTGACTAGCCTCCTTGCAGTGCGGGGGTTGGGGGGGAGGGCAAGGAGAAGAAATGCGGGTGGGAAGCCAAGGCCCCATTGCACACGGTCCTCTGCACACAACTCCCTTTCGTTTCTCCCCTGTTCCTGCCAAGTCATGGACAGCAACGGGAGGGGGTGCTTACCCCCCAGGGATGGCCCCCGGCTCCAGACCCAGTTAGGGGAGGCAGGACCTTATGTCCTCAGCCCAGAAGACACACTGTTCCCTGCCTCCAACCCGCAGGGACAACTTTGAGTCCTGGGCCAGCAGCAACCCCTCCCCCCCAACACCTGATGATGTGGAGCAGGACAACCTCGACCCTCAGGCCTCTCCAACAGGAACCACTGGGAGGCTGCAAACGCTCCAACTGGATGAGGGCCCTTGGCCAGGGAGAAGGCACAGAAGCTGCTCTCTCTCTAAGGCGTCTGCTTCCTCTCAAGCTCAAAATACTCCCTCCTCTCCCTCAGGGTGAGTAAGGGGCCTCTGAGGTCTAGAGCCCGGGTACCTTACCAGACCCCGTCCCTTGCGCCCGCCCCGCGGAACCGCGCGGCTCCCAGCGTCCTTGTCTGGGCTGAGCGCACCTGGCTGGGTGGGGTAAGAAGAGGCACTTGCGCCGGTGCACCGCGCGGTGGCGCCCAGGAGCCCGCGCGCTGACTTCAGGCCCAGAAGAGGCGTCCCGGGCGCAGAGGCCCTGCTCTGGCTCTTGCACCCCGTCCCTTGCGCCCGCCCCGCGGAACCGCGCGGCTCCCAGCGTCCTTGTCTGGGCTGAGCGCACCTGGCTGGGTGGGGTACACTGTTCCACCAGCCCCGCTGAGCTCCGTGCGCACCGCACGGGCCCCACCTTTGGCCCCTGATCATGCCGAGCGGCTTGTGTGCCGTGTGGCACACGGTATCCAGCCTCCAGGCCTGACCCTTCTCCATTTTCCACTCGGGGCAGCCACCTCTGATCTCCACGGCCTTCTTTCTGGAATCCAGCCCCTGTGACCT
>NW_006291205.1:430463-432582 GCF_000327345.1 Myotis davidii
TTTCTGGGCTACACTGCACCTGGCTAGCACAAGCCCCTGCCTTCTTCCACCCTTCCAGTCTCCCCTGGGGGGATCCATGGACACATTTGTCAGGTCCTTTGGAGAAAATGCTAGTGTTCCCCACAGCCTGGTGGTACACCCCCCTCCCAGAGGTTCCCGCAGCCTGGCTACCCCACAGGAGGCAGCATTTCAGGTGATGGGAAGACTTGGCTTGGGATATTGTTGTAGCAACAGCAAGGGCACCAGGGGTTAGACGGGTGGGGCAACAGGGGGCCTGGGTTCAGCAACCTGGGTACTTGAGTTGCGGCTACAGAAGGGTTCAGAGGATCTTCATAGAATGTTCAGCAGCCTTCCAGGGGTGTCCGCTCAGGGTCCGGGTCTCCACGGATTGATTGGTGGGCGCCAGGGCAGGGGGTCCTTATTCAATGCCTCTGGTCCTGAGGCCAGCCATGGGGTGGCTTGTCTGGTTTTGCTGCTTTTTCTGGGCCTGGCGCTAAAATGCAACTGAGGCCTAGAGGTTATTTCTAGGGAGGGAAGGTCAGGGGGTCCCAACCTCAAAGCCAGTGATAGGCTAGGGCAGTGGTCGCCAAACTGCGGCTCTTTGGCCCCTTGAGTATGGCTCTTCCACAAAATCCCACGTGTGGGTGCGCATGTACAGTGTGATCGAAACTTCGTGGCCCATGCGCAGAAGTCGGTATTTTGTGGAAGAGCCATACTCAAGGGACCAAAGAGCCACATGTGGCTCGCAAGCCACAGTTTGCCGACCACGGGTCTAGACAATCTACAAACAATAAATCAAGCCCTGCTCTTCAAGGTCTGCCCATTTAGAGAGTGTAAGTACTGCCCAATCTCAAGGGACCGGTGTGATGTCACTGACGCAGAGTTGGGAAGAGATACCCTCTTACATAGTGTTTCCATCAGTCAGATAGGGTAGATGTAAACCATCTCACAAACATGGACCAGGGATCAGTAAACAATAGCTATGGGCCACACTGGGCCCAAGGCTTGTCTGTGAATAGCCTCAGAGTGAGTCTACATTTTGAAAGGGTTGTATAAATAAATAAACAAATAAATAGCCCTGGCGAGTGTGGCTCAGTGGCTGAACACCATCCCATACACCAAGAGGTCACTGGTTTGATTCCAGGTCAGGGCAAATGCCTAGGTTGCAGGCTCCCTCACCAGCAGGAGGTGTACAGGAGGCAGCTGATGGATGTGTCTCTCTCCCTCTCCCTCTTCCTTCTTTATCCCTTTCCCTTCCTCTCTGCAAATGCCTAGGTTGCAGTCTCCCTCTCCAGCAGGAGGTGTACAGGAGGCAGCTGATGGATGTGTCTCTCTCCCTCTCCTTCTTCCTCTCTCTCTTTAAAAAAAAAAAAAAAGGTAAGTAAAATAAATAAATAAACGACTATGCAACAGAGACCACATGTGGCTTTCGTCTCACTAATGAAAGCAAAACTATGAATCTGCGTTCATCATATTGGAACCTTTAAAAAAAAAAGTAAGTAAAATAAGTAAATAAACAACTATGCAACAGAGACCACACGTGGCTTTCGTCTCACAAATGAAAACAAAACTATGAATCTGCGTTCATCATATTGGAACTTATTCGGCACTTGCAAACCATAGATAGGCTGGTTACAGATACAACAGTTTAGCAACAATCAATGAATGCATTCTGTGAAAAATCAATAGACTATAGGGACAGTGTCAAGTACAACGAAGAGTAGTGCATATTTTGTTGTTTTTAAATTGTGTTATTATTTCTATGTGTCCCCTATATTATAATTTGTAGTAAGTGTATGTACTCGTGTGCATGAATGCACAATTCATTTGTATTGATCACTGCTTGTCACAGGCCCAGCACAGTGGAGGTGCCCAGGAATGAATCGATGAACAGCCCCAATCCCACCGTTCCCTTGCCCCTGAACCCTCTATGGTTCCCCATTGCCTGGGAAATGATCACACAGGCTGTCTTTTCCATCTCCAAGCCTTCCCTCATGCTCTTCCCTTCTGCAGGATGGGGGTGGGCGCGAGGAAGGAGAGCCCCTGCAGCCCAGGGCCTTGTGCACAGGCCCTCTTGAAGCAGTTTCCTCTGGGAGAGCCGGCCTTTGGGGAGTTGACC
>NW_006291206.1:0-450 GCF_000327345.1 Myotis davidii
GTGGTGGGAGCCTCTCCTTCCTCCTCAGCAGCATTAAGGATGTCTGACTGGAGCTTAGGTCTGCTCTCCACTGGCAAGCGGACATCCCCCGACAGCTCCTAGGCTTCCAGAGGAATGTCTGATTGCCATCTTAGGCCCAATCCCCTGGCGACCCAAGTCTAATGACTCGGCCAGAGGCGTTAGGCCTGGGCAGGGGCCAAGCCAGCAATTGGTGTGAACTACAGAGGAAACACCTTTTCTGACCGCTCATTGGCTTAGCTCCCTGTATGCCACTGGTCATATTCTTAGTAACTTGGGTAATAAGAATCCAATAAGGTGATCTAGGGTTTTTACCACACTCCTGGAGAAAAAAGGAAGGTCCACTGCTGGAGTGTTAAGAAATGTCATATCCTGTTCTAGCTGGTTTTGCTGAGAGGTTAATGCCTTGGCCTGCCCACTGCTGGGTCTTGG
>NW_006291207.1:0-1187 GCF_000327345.1 Myotis davidii
TTAAAAGTATTACATATGTCCCCTTTTTCCCCTTTGTCCTCTCCCAGCTGGCCCTTGCCCTCCAACCCAGGCCATCACCTTGCTATTGTCTGTGTCCATTGGTTATGCTTATATGCATACAAGTTCTTCGGTTGATCTCTTACACACACACACACACACATACACACACACACACACACACACACACACACCGCCCACCCTCCCCTGCCTTCCCTCTGAGGTTTGACAGTCTGTTCGATGCTTCTATGACTCCGGATATATTTTTTTTCATCAGTTTATGTTGTCAATGCAATCCCCATCAAAATACCAATGGTATATTTCACTGACCTTAAACAAACTCTCCAAAAATTCATCTGGAATAAAAGAAGACCCCAGATAGCCACAAAGTTGAAGGAATCACAATACCAGATATCCAGCTATATTACAACACCACTGTCCTCAAAACTTCCTGGTACTGTCACAAGAATGACATATAGATCAATGGAACAGAACAGAGAACCTAGAAATAGCCCCAAGCTATTATGCTCAATTACCATTTGACACAGGAGGCAAGAGCATACAATGGCATCAAGACAGTGTCTTCAATAAATGCTGCTGGGAAAATTGGACAGATACATACAAAAAAATGAAACTAGACCCCCAACTTACACCATACACAAGAAAACACTCAAAATGGATTAAAACAATTAAATGTAAGATGAGAAACCAAAAAAGAACCTATAGGCAGCAAAATAGCAGACATATGTTGTAGCAATATCTTTACTGATACAGCTCCTAGGACGATGGAAATTAAAGAGAAAATAAACAAATGAGATTACAACTACATCAAAATAAGAAGCTTCTGCACAGCAAAAGAAACTATCAACAAAACAAACAAGAAAGCCCACTGCATGGGAGAACATATTTGCCAATGTTATCACCGATAGGGGTTTAATCTCCAAAATTTACAGGGAACTCATACAACTTAACAAAAGAAAAATAAACAATCCAATAAAAAGTGGGCAAAGGACCTAAATAGACACTTCTCCAAAGTGGGCATACGGATGTCCAAGAGGCATATGAAAAAATGCTCAAAGTCACTGATCATCTGAAAGACACAAATCAAAACCACAAGGCGGTATCACTGTTAGCGGGGAAGGGCATGTGATAAGAACAGAACCACAGTTGTTTGATGATTATTCACCTTA
>NW_006291207.1:1266-2210 GCF_000327345.1 Myotis davidii
GCTGGTTTTGCGCATTGGATAGAGCATCAGCTGGCAGACGGAAGGATCCCAGGTTCGATTCTGACCAAGGGCACATGCTCAGGTTGTGGACTCGATCCCCAGGAGCGGGTGTGCAGGAGGCAGCTGATCAATGTTTCTCTCACATCGATGTTTCTAACTCTATCCTTCTCCCTTCCTCTCTGTAAAAAATCAATAAAATATATACTTTTTTTAAAAAAAAAGATGAGACATCTCAGAGCCCACACGCCTTGGAGCCCAGCTGGGCCCATGACTCAAAGAAAAGAAAAACATTTTGAGAACAGACCCAGGACACATTTTGATTTGGTTGCTGCACCTGAACCCTGACCTTGACCCCTTCTGGGAATTTTCCTCAGGAATGCTGACCACTCTCCGGTCCCAGGAATGGCCTGAGCTTTTGTAACATCATAGAAGATTAACCACCTTGTTATCAGACTTTGAGCTTCTGAAGGCTGGACTGCAGACTCTACCCTCCCCTGTGCAGGTTAGATTTGTGGCTCACAGTGCACATACCTATCTTCTCCCTCGTGTGTATATAATCAGCCAACTGGCATGGGGGGGTCAGAGCAGATCTTTGTGGGTGACCAACTATTCTCCCATACTGCCAGCGTTAGTGGAATAAATGCTCATATATGATTCAATCCTGTCTCTGTTTAATTTGGCTCAAGTAGTGACAGGTGGCCTCCGACCCTTTGGTTGTCTGGTTATATCACCTCACACCTGTTAGAACACCTATCATCAGCAAATCGACAAACGACAAGTGCTGGAGAGGATGTGGAGAAAAGGGAACCCTCGTGCACTGCTGGTGGGAATACAGACTGGTGCGGCCACTATGGAAGACAGTATGGAGTTTCCTCAAAAAGTTAAAAATGGAATTCGCATTTGACCCAGTAATCCCACTTCTAGGAATATATCCCAAGAAACCA
>NW_006291207.1:2393-3131 GCF_000327345.1 Myotis davidii
GGTTTGTTTTTCTTAGCCCAGAGCACAGGATTTTCGTGGAGGGAGGTGCAGACTGGAATTGCCTGAGGAAATGATGATGGGATGGGCATTGGGTATGAGACCTGCCATTGTATCCCCCCCTCAAAAAAAAAAATCTCTGAACTGTCATTTTTCTTGAAAGGAATAGACCTCTCCCTGAAGCCACAGCTCAGGAAAAGGCCAATACCCTGCCCTGGGGGTACACTGGCCACAACCTCAGGAAGCCTGCTTGCCACACCCTGCATTTCCACCCCTGCAGAGGACCCAGCACCAAAGCCTAAGGCTGCTGGTTTGAGTAGTATCAGGGAGTGCCAGTGACTGGTTTGGGGGTGGGGCCACCAGCCCCACTGTCCCAGGAACCTGACTGGGATAGCTCCTCTTTAATGGAGAGTTGATAGGAACTCCTGGTTTCCAGCAGATTCCACTGGACTGCACATAGGTTCTCTGCCCAGCTGACACAGGGAACATTCTGGGACTCTCTCAGAGGACTAGCGCTGGGATGAGGAAACACACCCTCCACTTTGCAGAAATCTGAACCACCCAACCCTCATGGGCGACCCAGAGTCTCATACTCCCAATTCTGCCTAAAGCCCTTTCAGAAACAGCCTTTTCAGTGACTGAGCCTGGCAGCTGCTGGCAAGTGCAAGAGAAGGCTGGTGGAAGTGTTATGCCCAGAGTTCGGGGTCCCCAAGAATCAACCACTAGGGAGCCTCCTCTGAT
>NW_006291207.1:3641-11786 GCF_000327345.1 Myotis davidii
CATTCCTGTGGTCACTCCCTTGGGGGTGGGGGGGTTCAGGCTGAAGACCCAGCTCTACAAATATGGGGATAGATAGTCAGTTCTGCTTTGTTCTTTCAGAAGCAGACTCTGGGGAAGTTTGCTGACCTGTTCCTGGGCCCCAGGCCATTAACAAACTGGCCTCAGAGGGCAGTGTGGTCCTTTCCATGTGCAGCCAAGTCCTATAGAGACAGACACAGACTGTCTCTATAGAACAAGTGATCCATTTAATGAGAGCCAAATGTGGACAGCTTCTGATAGGGGTTAGACCAAAGTACCTTCCGGGAGGCACAAAAATGGCAGACAAAACAGTCAGCCACAGTCAAGGTAAGAAAGATCCAAAGGGAGCTCCCAGCAGGCACTTAACTTCTGCTGAGATGAACTCCACTTCACTTTTTGTTGTTTTTTAAAAATTATCTCCTTTATTTTCCTTGTTTATTGCTTTGTTATTATTCTTGCCTCTCTTTTATCTTTCATACCTTCAATTTTTCTCTTTCCTATTCTTACTCTGTTTTTTCTCTTCTTTCTCCTGTTTTCTTTTTTCCTTTTCTTATTATTTGTCTTTCTTCTTATGTCGGAGGCTAACTCCAGCATGTCATCAATGCAAGAAGTTTCATTGAAAGGTTGATGGAACTTGGGGATTCAGCAGGGCTTTTCTTTTATACCATTTTCCTTCCCCCATTCTTTATTCTTATTTTCTTTTGCCCTTTTATATTCCTTTTCTTTCCCCTTTTTTTTCCTTCTCATATTTTTTCTTTATTATTCTTGCTCTCTTTTCTCTTTCATAATTGCTGGAAGCTAGTAGAATAATATCCTGTAAGAAAATTGCATCAAATTTTAATTGCTTTAAATTTTTTACTTTAAAATTATTTTTCACTTGTAATGCTGATAGCAAAACACCCATGGACTCACACATGGTGTCAGAATAAGCCAAAGGAAAATGGTTTGGGCAAAAACGAAGGATCCCAAGTCTAGTTGTTCCTACAGTCAAGCTCCTCTGGCTGCCCGAAATGCCTTACAATTATGTTTTGTCTCTAGACTCTTTAATAATTTACTGCAGCCCTTCTCCAGATTCCTGAACCCTTCTAGATGCCAAGAAACACACACTGGCACCTAATTCTATTTTCTTTTGTGGTTGCTTTTGTGGTTGTTGTAGTAGGGGGTCTTTTGTCTGTTTTTGTTTTGTTTCTTATTTTGTTCTGTCAGCACCTACACAATAGCTCACATAACATAGTCTGAGGTGAGCCCTATAGTCAGCCAGCCTGAGAGAAGACACGCACAGGACAACAATCAAGACCAAATTATAACAGGAGAGCCCAAATACTCCACACAAGGGATATTTCCAGAGCATCTAGCTCAGAAGATCAAAGAGACAATACTGCTGGGTCCCATATAATACTTACTACATAAGGATACCCCATGAAGGCTAGGAGACATAGAAGTCTGATCTAATACATAGAAACAAATTTAAAGGGTCAGCAACAATTTGGAGACAAAGAAGCAACCCACAAATGAAAGAAAAGGAGGGATCTTCAGAAAAAGAGATAATTGAAATGGAGGCAAGCAATTTATCAGATATATAGTTCAATGTAATGGTTATAAGGGTACTCAAGGAACTTAGTGGAAATTACAAGAAACTTGTAAAGACACTAACAAAGAAAAAAATTATAGGTCAATATCCCTGATGAACATAGATGGTAAAATTCTCAACAAAATATTAGCAAATCAGATTGAATAATACATTAAAAAGGTCATACACCATGACCAAGTGGGATATATTCCAGGGATGCAAGGACGGTTCAATATTTGCAAATAAATAAACACGATACACCACATAAACAAAATGAAGGATAAATACCATATGAGCATATCAATACATGTCAAAAAAACACTTGACAAAATCCAGGAACCATTTATGATAAAAACT
This sequence comes from Myotis davidii, assembly GCF_000327345.1. Taxonomy (NCBI): domain Eukaryota; kingdom Metazoa; phylum Chordata; class Mammalia; order Chiroptera; family Vespertilionidae; genus Myotis; species Myotis davidii. The sequence goes on from NW_006291207.1 coordinate 5,587, forward strand.
CTCAGCAAAATGGGATAGAGGTATCATACCTCAACTTAATAAAAGCTATATATGAGAAACCTGTAGCCAACATCATACTCAATGGTTAAAAATGAAAAACACACCCCTTAAGATCAAAGACAGAGATGTCCACTGTCACTTCTCTTATTTAACATAGTACTGGAAGTCCTAGCCATGGTGATTAGACAAGAAGAAGAAATGATAGGCATCCAAATTGGAAAAGAGGAAGTAAAACTTTTGTTATTTGCTGATGACATGATATTGCACATAGAAAACCTTAAAGATTCTGCCAAAAACTACTAGGCTTATTAAATGAATTTGGCAACGCAGCAGGATACAAAATTAACACCCAGAAATCGATGGCATTTTTATAATGAATTTTCAGAAAGGAAAGCTAAACAAACAATCCCATTTATCATTGCAACAAAAAAATTAAACTTAACCAAGGAAGAAAAAGACTTGTACTTGGAAAACAATAGGATGCTGAAAAAAGAGATAGAGGAAGATATAAACAAGTGGAAGAATATACTGTGTTCCTAGATTAGTAGAATTAGCATTATCAAAATGTCCATACTATCCAAATCAATCTACAGATCCAATTCAATTTCTATAAAATACCAGTGGCATAGTTCACAAATCTAGAAAAAAACAAAAATTTATATAGAACCAAAAATGGACCCCAAATAGCCTCAGCAATCTTTAGAAAGAAGAGCACAGTTGGAGGGATCACAGTACCAAACTCTACTACAGAGCCATTGTAATCACAACAGCCTGGTATTGGCACAAAAAAACAAAAAGGCATATAGACCAATGGAACAGAACAGAGACCTCAGAAATTAATCCACGCCAATAAGGTCAATTAATATTTGACAAAGGAGGTGAGAAAACACAATGGAGTCAAGACAGTCTCTTTAATAAATGGTTTTTGGAAAATTTTTGTGCATCTACATGCACAAAAATGAAACTAGACCAGCATCTTACACCATACACAAGACCTAAATGTAAGTCATAAAACTCCTAGCTGAAACATAGTAAGATCTCACGTAGCAGTATTTTCACTGGTATGTTGCCTAGGACAAGGGGAAAAAAAGGAGAAAATAAACAAATGGGACTTCATCAAACTAAAAATCTTCTGCACAGCAAAAGAAACCATCAACAAAATGAAACGAAACCCATTACATGGGGGAACATAGTCACCAATAGTGCTTCCAGTAAGGGGTTAATTTACAAAATATACAAAGAACTCATACAACTCAACAATTCAATCCAACAATCCAGGAAGATAAACAATCCAGTTAAACAATGGGAAAAGGACCCTAACAAAGACTTCTGAAATGAGGACTTACAGACATATGAGAAAATGCTCAATGCCACTAATCATTGTAGAGATGCACATTCAAACTACAATGAGGTATCAACTCACACCGGCCAGAATGGCTACCATCAATAAATGAAGAAACAACAAGTGCTGATACATATGTGGAGAAAAGGGAACCCCAGGATCCTGCTGGTGGGAGTGCATACTGGTGAAACCTCTGAAAAACAGTGTGGAAATTTTTCATAAAATTGAAACTGAAACTTCCATTTGATCCAGAGATCCCACTTTTGGGAATATATTCTAAGAATTCTGAAACACCAATCAGAGAATCCTGAACCAATCAGAAAAAAATATATGCACCCCTATGTTCATAGCAGCACAATTTACAATAGCCAAGATTTGGAAACACTCCACAGTGGATAAAAACTGTGTTACATCTACACGATGGAAAACTATGGCTCAGTTGATAAAGTGTAGGCCTGGTACTGAAGGGTCCTGGGTTTGATTTTTGTCAAGGATAGGTACTTCGTTACAGGCTCATGTGCCTGAGGCAACCAATCGATGTGTCCCTCTATCATCGATGTTTTTTTCTGTCTCTCCCACTCCCTTCTATTCTCTCTAAAAATCAATGCAAGAATATCCTCAAGTGAGGTTTAACAAACAAAAAGAGAAAGAAAAAAGGATTTCTTACCCTTTAAACATGGAGGGACCTGGAGAATATTATGCTAGGTGAAATAAGCCAGTCAGAGAAAGACAAGTATCACATGATGTCACTCATATATAGAATCTAATGAGCAAAATTAACTGATGAACAAAATAGATCCATACACATAGAAGCATGGAACAATATGATGAATCTCAGAGCCAAAGGGGGCTTGGGGTTGGAAGAGATTAACCAGAGAACTTGAATGCATATATGCATAACCCATAACAGAGACAATAGTGTGGTGAAGGCCTGGGGGGTCTGGGGTGGAATGGGGTCAATGGGGGTAGAAGGGGGATATCTGTAATACTTTCAATAATAAGGATAAATTTAAAAAATAAATTGTATAAATGTATGTCAGGTGTTGTTCCATATGAATTACTTATATAAACTCATTTAATCCTCATAACAAAACAAAAAAGAAAAGAAAAAAAAGAAAGAAAGAAAAAGAGAAAAGGAGCTCTTACTTTTTGAGATGGCATGGTTGGACCTGGAAATAATTATGATAAATGAAATAAGCCAGTTAAAGAAGGACAAATATCACATGATCTCACTTATATGTGGAATCTAATGAACAAAATAAACTGACGAACAAAATACTTCCCGAGGTATGGATGCATGGAACAAAATAACAGATCTCAATGGGAGTTGGGGCTGGGAGGGTACAGGAAGAGATGAACATATAGGCATGTAGCATAACCCATATACACAGACAATAGTATGGGAAAGGCCTGGGGTGAGGTGGGAGTTAGGTGGAGGGGGGCAAACAGGGAGAAAATGAGAGACATCTGTAATACTGTCAACAACTTTTCAAAAAGAATGAGTTTTATGGTATATGTCATACCTCAAAACAACTTTTTAAAAATAGCAGTCTTCAAGCAAGACAAAATCCCAAAGACACACCAGGAAATATATTTGAATAAAAAATTTCTTGGCATGGAGAAAATAAAATTAAAAGAAATATGTAAAGCTCAGGAAAAAATGCAACCAGCAAGGCAGACATTGGGCCTTTTTATTATGTCACCAAGTCAATAAATACATTAATGAAAAAGCAACCAAAAATGGGGCAGTGCATATAGACTATTTACAGATGAGAACATACCAATAGTCAATAAAAAAGAAATATTTATCAAAACTCAACAATAATCTGAAAAATGCAGATGCAAATAACAACCTCCAAATTAGATTGATAAGAACTTGTGGATTCTCTCAGATGCTGTGAGGAGAGTGAATGGGTGGCAGCTTGGCAGTGATTATTATAATTAAAAATGCAAATGCTACATGACTAACATGAACATCCATTTCCAGATATCTACATTAAATAAATAATACTACATGAGCCCAAGCAGACATAAAATTGATTTTTTTGTTGTACAACGGTTTGGAATAATAAAAACATTCTTAAATTCTAAAAGAAAATGAATACATTTGTCTTGACTTGTACATCAAAAGACTACAAAACACGTGAAAGGACAGCATGCTGCCAGATGGCAATTGGTGTTGCACTAACCCTCTGTGTGTGCCCTAACTGGATAGAGCGTTGGTCCATGGACTGAAGGATCCTGAGTTCGATTCTGGTGAAGGACAAATACTTTGGTTGCATGCTTGTTGCAGGAGGCAACCAATTGATGTGTCTCTCTTTCACTTTGATCTTTCTCTCTCTCTGTCTTTCCCTCTCCATTCCACTCTCTCTCTAAAAATGAATGGAAAAATATCCTTGGGTGAGGATTAACTAACTAACAAACTAACTAACTAACTAACTAAATAAATAAATAAATAATAACCAATCCTGTGGGCTTGTGTGATGTATTGGATTCTATGGAGCTGTGAAGTATCTATATATAAAAAAGCCTAAGTGATTGTCTGACCATTCAACCCTTCAACCTTTTGACCAGTAGCAATGATGCTCACTGACCACCAGGGGGAAGATGCTCAACACACAGGCATGGAAACATGGAACTCAGAGGGAAGTGGGGAAGGGGAATGGTGGGAAGAGATTAACCAAACATCTTATATTCATACTAGAGACCCGGTGCAAGGATTTGTGCACCAGCAGGGTCCCTAGGCTTGGCCTGTGGGGAATAGGCCAAAACCAGCAGTCTGATATCCTCTGAGGGGTCCTGGATTGCAAGAGGGTGCAGACCAGGCAGAGGGACCCCACCGGTGCACAAATTTATGCACTGGGCCTCTAGTAAAATATATGCAACTTTCCCTGCCAGCTAATTTTCCTCCCAGAATTTTCTCTGAGTCCATGGTGGTATAAGAACTTGGGAGATAGATAGAAGACAGAAAAGCTCTCTATAGTTTTATGCAAAGAAGCATCAGTAAGGAAGTCAATGATACAAACAATACTTTCAATCATCTTGACCTAATTAACATTTAAAATTGACATGTACATTACCTATACCCAATAAGTACAGGATAAATATGTCTTTAAATTTCACAAAGAATATCCATGAAATAGACTATATATTATGGTCATAAAACAAGTCTTAATAAAGTTCACAGGATTAAAAGCACAGAGAATGCATTATTTGACAACAATCATATTAACTTAAAAATCAAGAGGATTGAGACAGCCAACTTTTTGTAAGCAAAATAATATACTACTAAATAATCTATGGTTTTTCCAAGAGCAATCAAATGAGAAAGTAAATATTTTAAAGTAAGGAAACATTCCAACAGATTTTCAAAATTTGAGATATTTAACCAAAACAGATAGTTATAAAAATTTATAGATTTAAATGCTTATAACATAAATGGAGAAATATATAAAAATCATAGATCTAAACTTTTAAATTAAAAAAATCCGTGAAAAGTAAATTTAACAAAAAATAGAAGGAAGTAATAAAAGCAAGAGAGGAAATTAAAACAATTGAATATCCTATCTAATAAAAGGGTAATATGCAAATTAACCATCACTCCATCACAAAGATGGCAGTGCCCATAGCCACAAGATGGCGGTGCCCAGTCCTCTCAGCCCCGCTAGAGTCCTCCAGTCCCAGGGGGTGACTGCTGAGAGCGGGCAGTGTGAGCGGCCATCCCGCCGGATTCCTCCAGTCCTGGTCTGAGGTGCAGACAACCTCATATGGTGGCTGCCCAGCTGCCCAGAGCTCACCCAAGGCTCAGGTACCCAGGGCTGGCAGAGCAGTGGCAGCAGCAGAGATGTGATGGGGCATCACCTTTCCCTGATCCTGGGTTGCCTCCCGCACCTGGGGGCTCCCAGATTGTGAGAGAGGGCAGGCTGGGCTGAGGGATCCCCCATCCAGTGCATGAATTTTCATGCACCAGGCCTGTAGTAGATGTATAATAATAAAAATCAACAGGGCCAGAAGGTATCTTGCTTTTCTGTTTTCTTTTTTTTTGCAAAAATACCTACAAGGTTGATAAGAAAAAAAAATTTAAATCACAAACAATTAACATCTGGAGTAAAAAAGATGACATTCCTACAGATCCTACAGACATTAAAAGATACTGAGAATATTGTAAAGATTTTGCATAAGTAGATTTGATATTTTAGTTGAAATTCCTTGAAAAACACTATTTCATTATCTATTCCTGTGTAATAAGTTACCTACAAAATTGGTGGCTTAACATTTAATGCTTTTTTTTCATTTATTTTCACTTTCAGCCATTTAATGGTGTTTCGCAGTTCTGGGAGTTGACTGAATTCAGTGGGTGGTTCTCACTTGGTTTCCATCATGTGGTTGGAGTCACCTGGTAGCTGGGGCTGGGTCCTCACTTAGTACACTGACACACTCTCTCCCTCTGTATACAGGTCAGTGCTCTAACGTGGCCTCTGTGGTCCCTCAGCAACGAAGGGGATATTATAATATTAAATATATATTAGCTACGGCTGGAGACTTTCAAGAGAGATAAGTAAAGCTGCAAAACACCTTGTGCTCTGATCAGGAATCAAACCATGACTTCCTGCTTCATAGGTTGATGCTCAACCACTGAGCAACACTGGCCAGGCTGCAAGACTTCTTTAGACCCAGCCTCAAACCCGTGTGGCATTATTTCCACCACTTCTAATGGCCAGATTGAATGGGGGTGCAGGGGAGGATACAATCTACCTTTCCATGAGATGAATGACACATATTTTACACCCCTTATTAATCTGTCTCACACAATTTACTAAAACTGACTCTAAAATAGACAATCTTATAGTCCTACATC
>NW_006291207.1:11969-12947 GCF_000327345.1 Myotis davidii
AAATTTAGCTTGAAAGTTCCTCCCCCCCAAAAATAAACACAAAAACCCCAAACCAGAAGAAACAAGAAGAAAAAAAAAAAAAAAAAGACAAGCAAGCAAACAAAAATTCTTGCCATGATTATCAATGATATTTTTACTGGATATAGGTCAATTTGGAGAGAACTGACATCTTTAAAATATTTACTCTTATACTCTCCAAAAGGTGTATTTGTGTCATTTTTGTAGGTGCATTAATTTCCCCCAATGCTGTCATCTAGTTTTCAATATAGAAATCTTGTTCATCTTTTAGATTTAAACTAATAAGGGAGTTCATCAACATTGTAGAATCCAAGATCTATGAATAAATTCTATTTGTGTTTCTGCATATGGCAGTGAAGATGCAAATAAAAATAAAAAACACAATACCATTTATAATCACTAAAAATAAAAAGGAAACACAAATATAATTCTAACTGGACACGTATAGGACTTGTATCCCAAAATGCTAATGAAAGTAATCAAGAATCTAAATAAATGGAGAGACTTACCATATTCATCAGTTGAAAAATGGTGAAGATGTCATTTATCTCCTGATGTCACTTACCCTACTTTAATGAAATTTTAATCCAAATCCCAGCAATAATTTTAATAGCTGTAGACAAAGTTACTCTAAAATTTATATGAAAAAGCAAAGGAATCAGAATAAATAAAACAAATTTGATAAAGAAAAATAAAGTTGAGAGATTACTCTCTAATGAAATTTAAGACCTTTTATAGCTACCAATCAAGGCTGATGGGTATTGTGGAGGAATGGACAAAGACAGAGCTGAATAGATAATTGAGAAACACACCAATGATGAGTTGTCTTTTTTTTTTTTTTTTGGTGTTTTGCAGAGAAAAATATAATAGTTTCTTTTCAATGAAGGCTGTGCATTATATTCCAGATATGTTAGGTCATTTTGTGATGCAAATTATCATTGAGTGGTTTTTTTTTACTTA
>NW_006291207.1:13961-15599 GCF_000327345.1 Myotis davidii
ATATCATCCCACCTTTACTGGGCAGGCGCCTATCTTTCCTTTGTCCAGTCCTCTTCCCCCAATGTCTTACAGGGAACATGCCTATAATGTCTGGCCTTACCTCTGCTACTTTTAATAATTAGCTAATTAAAATGGTATCACAACAACTGAGCCACTCAACCAGGGCTGGGTCAAAAATGTAAATGTAAAATATAAACATTTTAGAAGAAAATATAGGAAACCTTTGGGACCAAGGGATTGATTGGTAAGGACTTTTTAGACGTGACACTAAAGCATTATCCACAAAAGGAAAACATCAATAACTGGGTCTTCATCAAAATTAAAAATGTTCTGCAAAAATTCCTTTAAAAGGATGAAAAGATAACCTATAGGCAGAGAAAAATATTTGCACTCCCCAAATATTACAAAGGGCATGCATGTAGAATATATAAAGGCCTCTCCTAACTGCACACTAAAAACACCCAATGTCAAATGGGCATAAGACAGGAAGAGACATCCCAGCAGAGGACACCCAGACGGCAGATGAGCACACACAGATGATGTGAACAGCAGCAGCCATGAGAGAAATGCAGAATGAGAACCTGATAATGCACCACCATGAAAACCGCCAAAACATAAAGTGCTGACAATGCACAATGCTGGTGAGAAACTGAATCTTCATGCACTAATGTTGGGAACATAGAGCAGCACAACTCCTCTGGGAAAAGAGTTTGGCAGTTTCTTCAAAAATGAAACATACACTTCCCACACGACCCAGCGGTCACACTTCAGTACATTAATGCCAGAAAAATGGAAACTCACGTTCACACAGTAACGTTACACAAATGGTCACAGAAGCTTTATTTATAACAGCCCCAGACGAGAAAGAGCAGCGGGGCCCTTCAGTAGGTGGACAGACAAGCTCTGGTGCAGCCACATGTGGGACAGTACTCAGCAGTAAAAGGGAGCCAACTGTGGATACGCCCAGCAACCTGGATCGCTCTGGAGGGCATTATGCAAAGTGAGATAAGCCAGACTCCAAAAGTCACATTCTGTCTGATTCCATTTACCTGACCTTCTCAAACTCACAACCTTATAGAGGTAGAGAGCAGATCAGCGGAAGTCAGATGTCAGGGGATGATGTCTGGAGGGAAGTGGTTGGAACTCTGAAGGGGAGCATGAGGGAGATCTCTGTGCTAACGGAACACAGAGACTGTGCTTGATTGTGGTGGTGGTGACACAAATCTAAAATGTGGTAAAACAGAGCAATAGAACTGTATGCACACCGTATACAGTATCAGTTTTCTGGTTTTGATACTGTACTATAGTTTCTTAAAATATACCATTTGGGGAAATAGGGAAAGGGTACACAGCATCTCTCTGTACTATCTTTTCAACTTCCTGTGAACCTATAATTAGTTCAAATAAAAAGTTTTTTAAATTAGCTTTCTAGCTCAAATTCAGAATACTCAAAAAATTAGCAAGGGACTCATTCATTTGTGGTGGGAATACAAAGTGGTACAGTCACTTTGCAAGACACTGCTGGTTTCTTACAAAGATGTACAGACCCTTACCATTGATGCAGCCACCACAGTCTCAGGGATTCACTCAAATGAGTTGAAAACTTTGTCCACACAAAAACCCTCACATAAATGCTTA
>NW_006291207.1:21197-22669 GCF_000327345.1 Myotis davidii
ATGTGCCCTGAGAATCTATGCCACGGACTCAGATACCCATCTCTGACACGTTCACCCATAAGCTGTAACCACTATTGAGGTATAAGGTATCCAAGGACTTCATTCCTGGCCTCCCATGCATAGATTCAGGGCAGTAACTTTTTGAATGACAGTGGATGGCAGACAAGATGTGAGGAAATGACCAGGAAATGGAAAGCCCCATGAGGTAGTTGGGCCTGTAGCATGAGAATTTAGGGCTTGATGTGGCAAGGTGAGGCCCCCAGAAGGGAAAGTCATTCACAATAATACAACAAAAAGAGCTGAAGCGTCTATTTAAAAGCTACGATTCCCACATCTAGAGGTGCAGCTGGGAGAGGTACCGTTGGAGTTCGGGGTGTTATTGGAGCGCTTTATCATAGTTTCCAGGTTGGCTTTGTCCACAGCGATATTGGCCAATGCACCCTGAGCCTCAAAGCTGGCAAATTGACCAAATTCTTTAAGCCGCCAGACCGTCTCCTTCTTTTGCATATCCACGTGGAAAATCTCATCATCGTCAAAGTCAAACATAAACTCTCCTGACTCATCAGGTTTCATGTAGAACTCGGCCTGGATGATCACATGATCCTCTGAAAAGGTAGAAAAGGGAGTTAGGGTTGGAACAAGCTGAGAAAGATGAGGAACCCAGATTGTGAGACACACATGTGGGCAGCAGGGGTGAAAGGGGTAGGCCAAGAGGAGGGAAGAAGTGATGGAGAGTAGGGATGAGTGGGACGATGAGTCCTGGGTGAAGCATTTTTGTGTTGAACAGAGAAGGAGGGAGAAATTAAGGGGCATGTTAGAGAGGGTGGATCGAAGGAAATGGCCTGAAAAGCCTGTGTCTTGTGAAGCTGTGGTTGGCCTCCAGGTCACTAGCTGAGGAATGATCGCCATGGAAATCCAGCAGCAGCTCCTAAAAGGTTGGGTTCTGAACTCTGAAATCAAATTAGCATTTGAATTCTTATTCAGCTACTTATTTACCTAGTGATCATGAGCAGATTATTTCACCTCCTTACGTGTAATTTTAAAATTATTTTCTTTTATGGTTTTGCTTCTTCCGTGGGTTTGTTTTTAATTTAAATCAGACTAGTTAAGTAATTTCTTAGTACATCATCAGGCCTATAGCAAGCAATTTAGGGTCAGAAACTGGTTTGTATTTAGGGACTACACCCAGGGAAAATAACACTGGGGCCTGAGGTACCTGGGAAATTAAGATTGAGACCTTGTAGAGCACCCACTTTCCTGGATCTGCACCCACACCATGGGTACTCCGAGGGAAGAACTGTATTTGGCAATGAACCCTTATGTCTCAAAGATCCTTATATTGAGACTGTCATTATGGGGTCTATTCTATATGGTTGATATTGAGCCTAATTTATACCAAGGGTGTAATCAATTTGAAGTAAGAAAGTTAAAATTGGAGAGTATGCAGCCTCCTGTTGTGTGTAGAGGAGAGG
>NW_006291207.1:22706-28518 GCF_000327345.1 Myotis davidii
GGAGATGGCAGAGAACATTGGTTGTTCAATTCCTTACTCATTTTTCTACTCTCTTGGGAAAGCCACTAAGTAGCGCTGACCAAAGATCAGTGTAAGATCCAGTAAGGAGGGCCTGTCACTGTCCCGGGGGCAGTAAATTAAATGCAGCTCATATCGGCACACCTGTCCTCCCCCTCCCTTGGGAAGACTTACTTTTCAGTGACTTTTCTTTCTAGTGACCTTCCCCAAAATGTCATTGATCAAAATATCCTGACAGGATCCACATGCCAAAAAACAACTACCAGGTGTCCAGCTAAGAACCTCTCACATTTTCTCATTTAATCCTCACAATATTGTGTGAGGTTTTCAATTTTACTAATTATCTAGAAAGAGAAATTAAAGCCTAGAGAGGCAGCTTGCTAGTGCCTTCCAGACAAGATTTCTTCCTCAAGTTTGCCTTACCTCAAAGAAATATACAGCCCAGGTTTGCTCGTCTAAGCTAAATTTGACTGACTTCAAATTGTGGTGAGAAGAGAACTCTTCCATCTTCAACTTATTACACTTTCAGATTTAGACCCACAGAATACCTATAAAATGTCTCTTTCATTTCAAATAGCGTCTTTCCACACTTCACAATGCCCTCAGCGCTTGTTCTCCCCAGTTATGATGCTCTCAGCACTTACCTTTGATGGCCCAAGATTCCTGAAGGCACACCAGGACCACTGTGATGAAAAATCCCAACACTGGGTCTCCAATTATGGCCATTTTCTTCTTGGGTGCTTTGATGGGGCTCAGCAGAGCTCAAGAGTGGAGCTGAACAAATAGGAGTAAAATAGGGGAATGTAGTGTGAAATAGTGTCGGATTGATTAAAATTCAAATCAGTTGAGCTGCAGCCAATCAGCACAGTGTTTTAAAATGACACATCTGTTGCTAAGGAAAGGACTTTTGTAAAGGGTCTGGGAAAGGAGATAGATTAAAAGTTAAAGTTCTTAAACAAATGAACAGAAAACAACAAAAAATAAGTTTTTGAGAATGTTAGGCAATCACTCACACTTTTCCATCCCAATTCAAGTTCTGGCAAGGGATATACCTGAAGCACATAGTGAGAATATAATCAATAAAAAAAACCTAAAGTGAGAGTTAGTGACAGATCACACATCTGTGCTGTGACAGCTAGGGAGCTTATTTTAAGAGACAACAAATCGTCTAAAAAGAAGGTAAATTATCAGGCTAAGGAGAATCCCCAAATCTTGTGGAGGACAGCTTCACTTAAGAAGCTGCTTCTTCTTTTGTTGTAGTTGTTATTCCTTACTGGAGGATATTTTTCCATTGATTTTTAGGGAGACTGGAAAAGAGAGGGAAAGACAGAGGGAAACATCTATGTGAGAGAAACACATTGACTGGTTGTCTCCTGCACATGCCCCGACCAGAACCTGGTCCAGGGAGGAGCCTGCAACCAAGGTATGTGCCCTTGACCAGAATTGAACCTGGGGCCCTTTGGTTTTCAGGTCAACACTCTATCCACTGAGCCACACTGGCTAGGGCTTAAGGAGCTTCTTATTGCTTCAGGCTTCTCCTTCAGTGTCCTAGACTCCAAGATGGCCAGCTCTTCAAGAGTTAGGATCCCTGGCACTGTACTATCCTTAGGGAACTCTGAAAAAGAAACTGAGCTTCAACACTCCCCAAAATGGAGGGGAGGTGGAAATGGATAATGGTTGCTGAAAACAGTGAACTATTAAGGAGCTATGTTTTACCAATGCCTACCATCTTACCTAGGACCAGAGATGGAGTAGACTGTGGGGGACACCCCCTCTTGAGGACTTGGGCCGGGAGTAGGCTGAAGTAGATTGGGCAGAGCTAACTTTACTGGGAGTGATGGGGATGAGCTGCAGGAGGGCTGTGCCATTACTTCCTCATGTCATAAGGTTATGAAGTTCTGATCCAAAGACTCAATTTTGATGTTTACTATTGAGAATACTGAAAGTCAAGACACACTGGCCTTCATGTTTTTAAAAACACAGTGCAATACAAAAGAAAATGAAACTACACATAGAAAGGGCTGGGATCCAGAGACCTTCAATGAAGAGAGACCTGTAGATGAGGCAGCCCATCAGATGGTGAGCTCACTGTTTAATATCAGTTATGATACATGTGCTCAGGGTGGGCTGTCCACTTCTGCTGAGGCCTTACCCTGCCCTGCAGCTGCCTCACAAGTCATGGGGGCAACCACCCCATACACCGGATGGTCTGATCACATCCAAGGACTTTGATGTTCTCTGACACTGACTTCTAGGTCACCTGGGGAGACCACAGCACAGCTCTGTCCTGCAACTGTTAAGGACTACACTTCCTGGAGGTGGGGGAATGGGCCCGAGGAGAGCTGCCCAGTGTCCGACTGCTGAGAGCTGATCCTGTGATTCAGGCTTTGCCATCTCTTTTGGAGGGAAAACTAACTATGATTTTTCTGTGTCTGCCCTTTGCTGCCCTCATGCCTCCCTCTTATCCATAGCTCAATAAATAAATGGTCATCTAGAGACATCTTACAGAAAAACATTTTATAAGTCAGAATAGCACCTTCAACTCGAGGTGTTGCTCGGCAACTTATGACACTGCTCAGTCTAAAGCACTGATTGGTTCTCCTCCTGAGATTACTAAATCTGGGAGATTTTGCAAAAGACTTTCGGTTCCCTCTCTCTGTGATGGTGGAGAAGTTCCTATCTGGACACCACTCAGGGTTCCCTGTTGCCTCCGACGTGATTGAGGAAGTTTCTGAGGTGCATGGATGGTGAGGAGCCCCTGTACTCAGAGTTCAGTCAGGAAACAGAAACCCCACAGACACTCCACAGGACGTTTGCTGCAGTTCTGCCCTATTTCAGGAAGTTTACCTTAACACTGCTAGGTGTTCTGAGGAGCACAGCCTGCATAGACCCCAAATGCTGAGAGGTCAGAGGTCAGAGGTCAGATGTCTGCAGTGGGAGCCACTTGCAGACATCTAGCCCCTCGAGAGCCCCAGGGGAAGGAATGTTCCTGGAACCAGGCGACTTGCCAAGACTCCTGTCTGGGAAGCCTTTGTGTCCACGCATGAGAGGGCCTCAGCCCAGCTGCTACCTCCAAACCTCACAGCAGCGTGTCCACTGAAACCTGGGGCAAGGAGGGCCCAAGAAATGCCGTGTCCTAACTCTGTTTCCTATAGCACAGGCAAGACCATAGAGGTGAATGAGAATTTAAAAAAAGACTAAATGCAAATACTATAGCCACCGTAGCTCACTCTGGCTCCCCCCACAGCTCTAAACCTATAACCCAGGAAATATGATGTGGGTTACAGGTTAGGCCTGGGAAATGACAGCTTTCACATGGGACCAGTCAAGTCTGGAACCTTCATGTTTGTGTGGCTGGAATTCTGAGAACTGCAGCCTCTTCTTTTTGCTCCCTGCCCTGCCCTTTCCCCTCCAGCACTAAGAATCTTGCTGCTTCTCCTGCCGAGGCACCTTGAGGAGCTGCGGGGTTTGATCTGGGCATTCCTTTCCCAAATCCCCCTGTAGGACTTTCCTTGTTCTGTATCTTCTCTCCTCCAATCCTGACAGGAGGCAGAAGCTAGTCAGCTGAAATGAGTCTCTAGCAGATCTCAACGACTGTGCTGGGGTGGGGGGTTAATGGGCCTTCCTAGCGTGTCCTGTGTGGGTAAGGGCCGCATGGTGTTTGGGCTCACCCCCAGCTGCGAGGATGACAGCGTGAGAGTCTGATTCATCCTCTCTTCACCTCCACCTGAAACCCAGCACTTTGAAGGCCCGAGTTCCCTCTGCACAGGCCCCAGGGGCTAACATTGCCCTTCTTTGCTTGGGTAGTTTTTGTACATATACATATATACATATATTTACATATGTTTATATATACAAACACAAACACACACTTTTATGTTTGCTGTGTGTGCATGCACGTGAGGGTTTGGGAACTATGAATCCACATCTCACAGAACCTGTCCACCAGCCCATCACAGGTTCCGTCACTACAACCTGAGCACCAAGAGGCACAAGCTTAGCTTCCCAACCCAGAGACTGTGAAGGAGAAGATTAACTTGAAAAATCACCCAAGGAGCCTAAGAACTACTTTCAACTTCCTTTGTCATCGTGCCACTCAGAAGCCAGCACGAATCCTAGGAACAGAGGGCATGCCGTGCAAAGCTGCTTTTATCTTTTGAAATGTGCCTGCCCTCACCGGGAGTCTTCCTTTCAACTCTCCCACGACTAGGGAATGACTTTAGTCACTGTCCATGGAAGGCACAGTCCAGAAACCGCACCCTTAACTGTGGCGCTCTATCATGAGGCCTACACTGCGGGGTCTCATCGGGGTCGGAATGCTTTAGTGGAATACAGATGGGTTTCATAAGCACACCTATGAGTGTATGGTACTCGGGGAAGGAGAGCTGGAAAAGTCTATTTCAATCAATCAAATTATATAATTTTTGTTTACTCATCAATTTTTGAGTTAAATGCTATTTGATCATACTCTATTTTTAAGGTATTGTTTTGTTGTATTTTAGAAAACCTGAAGCATACAGATGTCGCTGGTGGGCTGGATATGCACTGAATGAGATTTTTGACTGAGCTGAAGTTCGTGCGTCTGCTATTGCCCCTTCCCAGATTCTCATTAGGGGAGCTATTTCCCTGTCATTGCACAGGAATTGCAGCATACCATGGGGAGTGTGCTCAATTTTAATGAACAGAATATCCTCTAATTCCTTTCACTTGCACAAATATATCTTATTCAGCAACCAGGTTATTTAGTTCTGTGTAACAAAAGCCCCAGTTTAATTGAAGATGAATAATTTCTCCCCCTTGCTGGACTGTTTTGGAGGCAGGAATGAGTTGGGTGTTCCTTCCTCTGCATGCTCCAGTTGGGGTGGGTGCAGCGAGAGGGAGGGAGAAGAAAAGGCGGGCAATGTCTGTGGGAATAAAATGTGTGTATGCTCTGGGCCCGCTGGTGCTCAATGCAGAGTTTTCCTCTTGGGTGAGCTTTTGTAGGCTCTTCAGATTCCCTCGGGCCTAAACCTGGGGTGTAGGAAACACTAAAATATCATTTGTGCCCACAAACTGTAGGAGTGTAGAGCATTTCAACACAGCCACCCTTTCCAGATCTGTCACCCTGCCTCTAGGTCTCCTGATGGGCATCAGGAGCAAATTTCATTGTTTGCAACCACCCAACTCTATGGCAGCTAAAGCAAACTCGTGGGTGCCCTAGAAACAATTTCACTAAGTTCCAGGCAAGTAATTTAGTCTCTTTCCCACATGCATTGGGAGGTACAGGAAAAAATAAAAGTAAAGAGCAGATCTATCCAAAGATATCACAAACCTGCCCTCCTATACTTTCTGAACATCCATTAGTCAGTGGAGAGAGAATAATGAACTTTTTCCCGTTTGTAAATTCTGCAAAAGATGTAAGTCCATAGACGTATCTGTATTAATGGCCCCTTAGGTGAAACTGAGGAAAGAAGATACACATTAGACAAACATTATATGTTAAGAAGTATAAATCACATTATAGTACAGTGAAAGAATGAACATGGAGCTAGCACTGTGAGCTGTTTCTTAATCCAGTTTCCTCCAAGGCAATAGAGAGGATTAAGCTATAACCTGGTTATTCTTAGAGTAAGCATTACATAGGGTCTTTGTTAAGGAATAAATCTGAGTTTCTTTCTAACCATTTTAAAGTTACCTGTGCTTTGTTCCAAGAGTAAAACTGGTATTCGAGGCATCAACCCATTGTTTCTATCGAAGCATTCAGCATTACAGTGACGTTCTTCCAAGTTACTAAAGACATCTACTCCTGTGGGGT
>NW_006291207.1:28809-30122 GCF_000327345.1 Myotis davidii
TCCTGACCTTTTACTAGGACTTTCAAGGGCTACCAGCTTCTGGGGGGTCTCTGTCTAAACTCAGCTAGTGAAGACAATGAATGGACTCCAGCAGGCTTTAAAAAAGTATGTTTCCATTGATTTCAGAGAGAGGAAGGGAGAGGGAGAGAGACAGAAACATCAATAATGCGAGAGGATCATAGATTGTCTGCCTCCTGCCTCCCCCCTACTGGGGATCAAGCCTGCAACTGGGGATGTGCCCTGACCAAGAATAAAACCATGATCTCCTGGTTCATGGGTCAAATGCGGGAGGATCATAGATCGTCTGCCTCCTGCGTGCCCTCTACCGGGGATCAAGCTTGCAACTGGGGATGTGCCCTGATCAAGAATAGAACCATGATCTCCTGGTTCATGGGTCGATGTTCAACCACTGAGCAACACTGGCCGGGCAGACCTTTCCTTTAGTCAGGAGGACTGTAGGGGCTGGAGTCTGAAGACTGACCATGCCCAAACCCTAGTGCAATGGTTCCTGCCAGCACTCCCTGGGTCTATGCAGCATGACTGAAATGTTTATCCACTGAGTGAGAGCTCTGCTCATTTCCGAAGATTATTAAAAATGTCTATGCAGCCCTCTTTTACATTGACTCTGTACTAGTGGGTATAGTTGAGGGCGAGAAACTGACAACTTGAAGATGGTTTATTTAATGTATTTGGTTAGTCATCAGGGCCAAGGAGCTGGGTGCTAAACATACAAACCACACATAGTAGAGAAGATAAGACAAGAAGCATGAGGATGAGAAGAAATGTGAAGGATAAATCACTAGACCCACTAGCTGACTGGCTTAGGATGAGGAAAGTGGTAGAAAACAAATTAAAAAGTCCTTAAATAGTTAAGGTTTTAAGTCTGCATGTCCTGAATGAAGATGTGTACAAAGACACGGAGGTCAGGCGCTCTTGTCCCCGGACTCGCAGCATGGGGCCAGCACAGGAGTAAGAGGGAAGTTTGTTACATGGTTACAGCAGAACGGGGAGCACAAGTGGAAGAGCACCATCTAGAGAGCAGGTAGGGTAATGCATGAGGAGTGGTCAGAGCAATAAGATGTTTCAGGAAAACCAAGAGGGATGATAGAGAATAACAATGTCTTTGGGATTTCTGAGGTGGCTTTCGAATAGGCCAGGGGTTTGTAATTAGTTTTACTGAAATTCTTATTTTTGGTGCATTCATTCTCCCTCACCAATTAAAAATACTGCTAATAACAGATATCACATTAAATCTCACTATTTAATTTGCTAGATAATAATTGTATTTCCTTATTCGGAGAAACCTGAATTTA
>NW_006291207.1:30276-33312 GCF_000327345.1 Myotis davidii
ATTTTTCTAAATTTTTACATTCCCTTAGCATTTTACATTCCCTTTATTGCATTCCTGTATGCATGCTTCTATAATGAGCAATTTACCTAAATATCTAGTTTACATCAATTAATCTCCATTAGAGGCAGTGTACATATTTTGAAACAAAGAGTATTTGAAACAAAGATTATTAAGCAAAGATCAATAATCTTTAAGACAAATACTATTGAGCAGATGGGGAAAAATAGTCTCCTTTCCCCCTAAAACCATGATCTAAAGTATTAAGATTTGAAGAAGCCAATCTGATAAAGGCCATAGGATAAATTTATAATATAACAAAATAGGTTTATTTCCTCTTTGTTAAAAAAAAAATATTTTTTTCAGGTACAGTTGACACACAGTATTATATTAGTTTCAGGTATACAATATAATGATTAGACATTCATATATCTCATGAAGTGATCACCCTGATAGTCTAGCAGCCACCTGACACCATACATAGTTATTACAGTGTTACTGACTATATTCCCTATGTTGTACTTTACACCCTTGTGAGTATTTTTGTAACTGCCAATTGTACTTCTTAACCTCTTCACCACATTCACCCAGCTCCCACCCCCTCCCATCGGGTAACCACCAATTTGTTCTCTGTATCTATGACTTCGCTTCTGTTTTCTTTGTCCATACATTATGTTGTTTATATTCCACATGTAAGTGAAATCATATGGTATTTGTCTCTCTCTGATATTTTACCTTAGCATAATATCCTTTGGGTTTATCCATGTTGCTAGGAATGTCAAGATTTCATTTTTTTATGGCTGAGTAATAGTCCATTGTATATATCTACCACGTCACCTTTATCCATTCATCTATCGGTGGGCACTTAGGTTGCTTCCATACCTTGGCTATTGTAAATAATGCTTCAGTGAATATAGGGGTGCATATGTATTTTTGAAGTAGTGTTTTGAGTTTATTTGGATAAATACTCAGAAGTGAAATTGCTGGGATATAGGTAGTTCTACTTTTAATTTTTTGAGGGGCCTCCATACTGTTTTCCATAGTGGCTGCACCAATTTACAATCCCACCAAGAGTGCACAAGAGTTCCCTTTACTCCACATCCTTACCCACAAATGTTTGTTGATTTATTAATAACAGCCATTCGGATGGGTGTGAGGTGATATCTCAATGTGGTTTTTACTTGCATTTACTTGATGATTAGTGATATTGAGAATCTTTTCATATGTCTGCTGGCCATCTGTATGTCCTCTTTGGAGAAATGTCTGTTCAGGTCCTATGGTAATTTTTAAATTACATTATTTATCTTTTGGTGTTAAATTATATGCATTTCTTATATATTTTGAATATTAACCCCTTATCAAATGTATCGTTGGCCATTTCTTTTCCATTCAGTAGGTTGTCTTTTCCTTTTGAAGATGGTTTCATTTGCTGTGCACAATATTTTCAGTTTGATGTAATCTCATTTTTCTTTTGTTTTCCTTGCCTGGAGAGACATAGCCAAAAAAAAATATTGCTAAGGGTTTACTGCCTATGTTTTCTTCTAGGAGTTTTATGGTTTCAGGTCTGAAATTTAAGTCTTTATCCCATTGTGAGTTTACTTTTGTATATGGTGTAAGAACATATTTTAGTTTCTTTTTTGCATGTATTTATCCATTTTTTCCAACACCATTTTTTGAATAGACTGTCTTTATCCCATTGTATATTCTTGCTTCCACTGTCATAGATTAATTAACCATATAGGCATAGGACTATTTCTGCACCCTCTATTCTGTTCCATTGATCTACATGTCTGTTTTTATGATAGTACCACACTGTTTTGATTGCCTGGTAGTAAAGTTTTATATCAGGAGGCATGATACCTCCAACTATGTTATTTTTTTCTTCAAGATTGCTTTGGCTATTTGGGGTTCCATATAAATTTTAGGATTATTTGTAGTCCTGTGAAAAAATGCCATTGGTGTGTTGTTAGGGATGGCACTATATCTTTTTTCCCACTCTTCTATATATTACTAGGGGCCCAGTGCACAAATTCGTGCACCTTGAAAGGAACTGTGGGCCGCGAGGCTGCGGTGGGCACAGGGGCAGGTCTTAGCCCATCCTCTGAACCCTCGCCCAGCCCCTCCCGCCACGGCCCCTGTTCCCGTCTGCCGGCAGTCCCACTCCCTCCACCACCACTCCCAAGCGCTGATAGCACTGGCCCTGCTCGCACCCACTGACGGCGTGGAGCAATTGGGGTTGGCACCAGCAGCAGGTGTGAGCAGGGCTAGCACTGGCAGTGGCTGTGAGAGGTGGCTGCTGGCCCCAATCACCCCTCAGGAGCAGGGGGAGGTGGAGAATCCCTGAGGGGCAATCAGGGTCGGCAGCCACTGCTTGCACCTGCTGATGGTGCTGAGCAATTGGGGCAGGCACCAGGGCCTGGCACCAGGAGCCAGCAGCGGGTGTGAGCAGGGCTGGTGCCAGCAGCAGGTGTAAGCACCAGGCAGGACTGTGGCACATGGAAGCAAAGAATTTTCAGTAACCACCAGAGGTTCGCCCCAATGACAGCGACCAGTGCCATGCTTTGGTCTGGCACCCCTGCTCACCTGCTCCACCATCGTGCTGAGGCTGATGACCACCATGTTCCGTGTGTGCCCCCTGGTGGTATGCGCACATCACAGCGAACAGTTGTTCAGTTGTTCAGTTGTTTTGCCGTTTGGTCTATTTGCATATTAGTCTTTTATTATATAGGATAGTTGTCTGAGTACAGGTCTTATACTTTGGTTAAATTTATTTCTTTGTCTTTTATTTTTTTGATGCACCTTAAGTAAAATTATTTTTTCAATTTCTCTTTCTAATAGTTTATTATTGGTACATTAAAATATAACTGATTTCTGAAAATTAGTTTTGTATCATGCTATTTCACTAAATTAATTTATCAGTCTAATAGTTTTTTGCTGAAATCTTAGGATGATTTAAAAATATATATATTTTATTGATTTTTTTTTTTTTTTTTACTAGAGAGTTAAAAACATCAGTGATGAGAGAGAATATTTGTTCAG
>NW_006291207.1:33433-39875 GCF_000327345.1 Myotis davidii
ATGCTGAGTAAAAGTGTCAAAATGGACATCCTTGCCTTTTATCTTCTGATCTTAAAGAACAAGATTCCAGCTTTTCACTGCTGAGTATAATGTTAAGCTGTGAGTTTGTCACCCCAGGACTTGCTCACCTAGGCAGGCCAGTCAGCCTCTGTCTGACGCTCACACACCAGGCCCTCCCCCGCCTAAGCCAACCCAGAGCCAGGTACCAGGCAACCAGCCACTGGGACTATTCAAACTAGCCACTCCTGAGCTGCTTCCTCCGCCCTCCCTTGCACCCTGTGGAAACCCCATAAAGACTGGCCCGGGCTCTCCCCGCAGTCCCGCCCCTGCTCTTGCCCCGACCAAAACCTCCTCCTGCTTCCTCTGAGGCTGTGTGCGGTGTGCGGGCCCCTTCTCTCTGGAAAGGGAAGTAATGGCATTCACCTCTCCCGGTAAGAGCCTCAATCACCCCCGCAGGTTAAAGTCCCGCAGGTACAAGTGCAGTAATTTGCGCAGTGAGCAGGGTGACTCAGCGTGACGGGAATCACGAAGGCGTGGCTCTGGTGATGGGAGCAGTGCCCTGATAGGAAGAGGAGTCCACCTAGAGCTCACTCTCTCCGCCACGGGGGGCACAGCTGGAAGGCGGCCATCTGGGGTGAGCAGCGGGCTCTCACCAAGACCCCCCAGGCTGGTACCTCAGTCTGGGCTTCCCAGCCTTCAGAACGGTGGGAAATAAATGTGTAATTTACACCCCCCAGTCCATGATATTTTGTTACAGCAGCTGCCTGAGAAGAGAAAGAACTACTTTGATCCGTGCCTCCAGGACCCCCGAGGAGCGTCTCAGCTTGAGATTGCAGACCACCAGGTCCAGGTGCCTGGGCTTCCTCAGTGCCACTGCCTGCTGACTGCGAAGAGTCTCCACTGTAAAGTCAAATTGTCACAAACAAAGACTTTCAACGATAAAAAGCTGAGGTCACAATTGCTCTCCTAAATGTAGACCCCAGGCCCCTGAGGTGATTGGGACACCCTAGGACAGGAGGCCACAGATGACACAAAGGCCACTCAAGACCACCAGGAGTTTGTAGGGTAAGCATTCAAAGGAAAATAAAACAAAACAAATGAACAAACAAAAATACACACACACAAAAAGACCCCAAATAATCAGGGACAGACAGGGAGAGAAAAAAAGAAGAGGGAAAAGGTTAGCTGTCTAGAGATATGAACCATTCTAAGAGATTTTGTTTAAGAGAAAAAAGGAGGCATGACCTGGAAGTGGGGGAGAGGGCGGTAGGGACTGGTTATGATGCAGGCAGGTGCCTAGAGTACCAGGTCCCTCTTCATCTTTTCCTTGTATCAGCCAGAGCCTAAGACCTGCACTTCAGGAGACAAAAACCTAAGCAAAAATAAATAAATAAATAAATAAAATAAAAAAGGAGGCATGACCTGGAAGGGGGGGGGAGAGGGCGGTAGGGACTGGTTATGATGCAGGCAGGTGCCTAGAGTACCAGGTCCCTCTTCATCTTTTCCTTGTATCAGCCAGAGCCTAAGACCTGCACTTCAGGAGAAAAAAACCTAAGCAAAAATAAATAAATAAATAAATAAAATAATAATAATAATAATAAAACAAGATACATGAGGAGGAAATCAAAGGTAAATAAATTATATATATTCGGTAAAGTTCCATCATTTAATATAATTGAAAATTTATGCACAAATATATATTTGTGCATTGAGCATCTGCCCCCTGGTGATCAGTATGCCTCATAGCAACCAGTAGTTCCACAGTTTGGCCAATTTGCATATTAGCCTTTTATTATATAGGATAGAATAAACTTGCTTAATTAGACCTGCTTTCTCATTTAGCTAAACTTTTTCCAGCCCAGTGAAGCACCCCTTTGTTCTTCCTGCGTGATCTACAATAATAATCTGTTTCGTGTAGATATTTACTGTTGTGTTGCTG
The DNA here is from genome assembly GCF_000327345.1 of Myotis davidii. Taxonomy (NCBI): domain Eukaryota; kingdom Metazoa; phylum Chordata; class Mammalia; order Chiroptera; family Vespertilionidae; genus Myotis; species Myotis davidii. The sequence goes on from NW_006291207.1 coordinate 35,373, forward strand.
ACAATTACCTGTGGGAAACTGATATAGGCTTAAGCCTCGGACTGACCTGCTGGCAAAGTCACAAACAAATCCTAGCTTGGAGGGCACAGTCCTCTTAGCATAATTAGGCTTGACCTTATAACACTCCCTAGATCTTATCTGAGAAGCTAAGGGGCTGAGGAAGTGCAGGAAGTATAACCATGGTGTAAACAAGACACAGGAGCCCTTGCACACACAGCAGCCCTACAAACAGCGCACACCAGCTGGTCAGCAACACATCTTTATACCAACTCAGACAAAAGAGGCTTCTTGGCAAATAGTGGCATCAGTATCTGTGTTGTAGAAAGGTACGCCTGTGCAGTCAGTGTGTGCAGTAAAACTGCTGTGTCATTGAACATGGGCCTTGAACATCCGGCATAGTCTGGTCAGGGTCCCCCCAACGCGATAGGAGACTAATGAGCGAAGATGAAAATGTCTTAAGTTCAGTTAAATATCCTCAATCTTCCAGGACTGGAAAGCCATGGAGCACGAAGCTCTGGGAGCAGGAGGCAACACGTGGTCTGGGCTGGACCAAGGCTCTCCCAGCACTGACAGCTCACTCACTGGTCGACAGGAGCGGCCCATACCGCACCTCTGCCCCACAGAGGAACAAGGAGACACGCCCTGGTCAGAGAAAACATCATCGGACCCTCTACATTCACTTACCTGCAATATCCAGCATGTAATAAAAAACTGCCATTGTATGAAGATGCAAATGCATTTAAGTGATAATCAAATAAAAATAACAAAAACAAAAACAGATCAATAGCTAATTTTGTTGACATAAGAAATGTCCAAATCTTAGAGAATTTTTATGAGTTTATTTGAGCCAAACCAACAGCATTTCCAGAAAACAAGATGTCAAATGCTCTGGAGAATGACAGTTTGCAGCTTCTTTTATGCATTTGGAATTAAGGGAAGAGCATAAGAAAGTTACTTGAAGGTGGGAGAAGGCAAGTGGGGACAGGATTACTGTACAGTTAACAAGAGCATGTGCTCTCTTGGGGGTGATCATTATTTCAAAGCTGTACTCACCTAGATGCACAAAACTATGAATAGGACTTGCTTAATGTCGAGATAAATCTTTTACTAAAGAAACTACAGGCCTGGGTTGTGACTGCCCACCGTGACCTGCTCAGCTCAGAGGTTATGATCAGGTCACCCTGTGTGGTTACTTTGAGGTAGATTTATTACAGAACCCCCTTTTTTGTCCACAATTCTTTTATTAGAATTAGCATAAAAGGATTTAAAATTATTATGATTAACATGTTCAAATAAAAAAGAAATTTGAGAAAATAGAGTTTCAAAACATAACTGTAATTAAAAACCCATCAAACTGATACTTTGAAAGTAAAAAAAATACATCTCAAATAAAGACGCAAGGGGCCCAGGTTCGATTCCAGTCAAGGGCATGTACCTTGGTTGCGGGCACATCCCCAGTAGGGAGTGTGCAGGAGGCAGCTGATCGATGTCTCTCTCTCATCATGTTTCTAACTCTCTATCCCTCTCCCTTCCTCTCTGTAAAAAATCAATAAAATATATTTCAAAAGAAGAAAATCTTTTCAGGAAAAACTTTTAGGATTAATAAGCAAATTTAGCAAGATTACCATAACCAAGTTCAGTACTGACAACTGTTTTGTTTAATGATCTATTGATGTGTAATAAACCAGTTCCAAATGAGTGGCTCACAACAGCTGTTTTGTCAATGAATCAGTCTGGGCAGGGCTCAGTGTGAGGGACTCAGTGTCTGCCCAGGTGCCTCAAGGCTGTGACCCCACAGCTGGGGGTTGGAATCCGCTGGAGGCTCACTCACTGGCTCACTCGCTCACTCCTGTGGTTGATGCTGGTTGCTGACAGGACCTTCCTGGGTTTGGCTGTAAACATGACGGCCTCTCTGTGGCTGCCTGGCTTTCTCCCACGTGGTGGCTGGCTCCAAGCATGGGCCCACCTAAGAAAACCAAAGTGGAAGCTTTGTTTTCCTAAGGCAAGGCCTCAGAGACTAGTACGGTGTCACTTCCGCTCTTTCCTATTTGTCAAAACATCCCAAACGAAAGGGAGATGGATAGAGATGGATATAGAAGAATTCGGGAGCAATATCTTCAAACAGGTGCATCACGAGTGCTCAGTCTTGTCACCTGACAGAAAACTGGGAGCCCTGCAGTGACACTGGGAGGCAGGCTGGCTTCTCAGAAAAGCACCCGCAGCCTCACAGGTTCCCACTGAGACCCAGCGCAGTGGGTACAACAGGTGGAGGCAAGGAAGTCCCCGGCGTTGTCAGATCTTGCCATCACCACCATTGAGGAGACGGTGAGAGACCTTGGCCAAGCTCAGGAAGAATAACTGAGATCTACTCACCATGCAGCCCACATTTGAGAGAGAAAGAGAGAGGGAGAGAGGGAGAGAGAGAGAGGGGCTATTTATCAGTTACATCACATTAACTGAGAGGACTTTGAGCTGTGACATGACTGGAGCCGTGAGCAGTAGCCCTGGAGATGGAAAGGGGAGAAGGACAGCTCCCAAAGCCATCGGGTAGCGCCCTCTAAACTGACCTGAGCCAATTAGGGTTGAACAAGAGACTTCGGCCCTGGTTGTGCTGCCGCCACAAGACCACAGGGGCCCAGAACTGCAGATGAGACTCAGGCAGAGAAACAAATCTGCACCATGAGATGAGTGGATAGGACTGTGGTGTACACACACAACGGACACCATTCAGCCTTAAAGAAGGAGGAAATCCCACTACATATGACAACATGCATGAACTCACAGGACATGCTACGTGAAATAAGTCAAGGAAGGACAAATGCTGCATGATTCCACCCACATGAGGATCTGAAGTAGTCGAACAATAGAGGCAGAGAGCAGGAGGGTGGTGTCCAGGGGATGGGGGCGGGGATGGGAGTTGCTGTTCAATAGGCACAGAGTTTCAGTTCTGCCAGAGAAAGTTACAGAGACCTGCTGTGCAGAGTCCCGCCTACAGTGCACACTACTGTGCGGCACACTTAAACGTTGGTTAAGAGGGTAGATCTCATGTTGTGTTCTTACCACAATAATGAAAAATAAAATTAACTGGAGAAAGAGGTGGATCGGAACATATAATTGCTATCAGCAAGAGGGTTATTTCATTACAAGTCACCTCATCAATGCCAGAGGCCAGCACTGCCCTCCCGGAGCTTTTATAACCTGGGTGGGTCTCTGTCTCTTCAAATGTCAGAGAGAGAGAGAGTGGGCTCCGAACTTCAGTGTGTGCTGGCCCTCCCGCCTCCCTCCTCAGGGAGCTTCGAGATCTGGCTTGTATGCGGGGAGCTCCGATCATGGGCCTGAGGGAGTCATGAGCTTGGACAACGGGTGGAGACCCCGTCTGCCTCCGCAGCCTTGGGCCTGGAGCTCAGCCCTGTGCCCACCAAGAAATCACCCGTGGGGGACTCTGGCGTGAATCTGAGCCCCCTATTCCTGCTTTCTCATTCCATCCCTGTGTCATCACCTACATCTTACCTGATTCCAGCAGCTGTTTCTCTGTGGGGTCCAAGTCGTCTCCTTAGCCTGAGTGAGGAATTGCAAATAGCCCATGGATGGTGGGGATAGCTGGAGACTGTAGCTCACTTGAAAGGATGGAATATTATTTCATCCAGTCCATGGTGCATGCACAGCTCTCCCTTCCCTTAGTCTACTCTTATTTTCTGATATTTCCCCTGTTTATTCTGGGTCCCCTTTTGGCTACTGGGCCCTCATGCCTGTCCGCCTGGCTCTTCTGCACCCAGGCACCTATATGCCTTTTTAAAAAATTGAGGTCTTTGTAAAAGGAAAATATGAGAAATGCTTTGAGACTCCAGATGAGGTCATATTTCCCTAGAGGTCATTCAGGTTTGCTTCCATTGGCCAGCAAGGCTCCGCTGCCTCACACCAAGGGACTCTAATCAAGATTGAATCAAGTAAAACGTGACCTTCAGTCCCTGTGAGGGATTGTCTATTTCTAGCTCATCCTTCGTACTAGATGTTCTGGTTTGTACTGAAAGTCCACTTTTACCCAAGGGGCCCCTCCTGTTTGTGAGCCGTGAGTTTAAAATGTGTCCCTCCGGCCCCTTGGACATGGACACGCCAAGGGGATACATGGTGTGAGTGTTTTTGTGCAACGGGAACTGAGCCACATGAAAAGGAACACACATCTCAGAGTCACCAGCAGATGCCCATTATTCCACAGAGATTCTGATTCAGTGTGGCCATACCACCAGGGAGTTTGTGGCTTTAGCAGGTGCCTCGGGGGATCCTTTAGATCAGGCTGGGTGTTTCTCTGTGGGGTCCAAGTCGTCTCCTTAGCCTGAGTGAGGAATTGCAAATAGCCCATGGATGGTGGGGATAGCTGGAGACTGTAGCTCACTTGAAAGGATGGAATATTATTTCATCCAGTCCATGGTGCGTGCACAGCTCTCCCTTCCCTTTCGAGTACAAATGTCATGGGATTTTTCCTTTTTCTAACTGTTGTACTGG
>NW_006291207.1:39927-46268 GCF_000327345.1 Myotis davidii
CCCTCATGCCTGTCCGCCTGGCTCTTCTGCACCCAGGCACCTATATGCCTTTTTTAAAAACTGAGGTCTTTGTAAAAGGAAAATATGAGAAATGCTTTGAGACTCCAGATGAGGTCATATTTCCCTAGAGGTCATTTAGGTTTGCTTCCACCGGCCAGCAAGGCACCGCTGCCTCACACCAAGGGACTCCAATCAATATTGAATCAAGTAAAACGTGACCTTCAGTCCCTGTGAGGGATTGTCTATTTCAGGTTTGCACTGAAAGTCCACTTTTACCCAAGGGGCCCCTCCTTTTTGTGAGCCGTGAGTTTAAAATGTGTCCCTCCGGCCCCTTGGACATGGACACGCCAAGAGGATACATGGTGTGAGTGTGTTTGTGCAACGGGAACTGAGCCACATGAAAAGGAACACACATCTCAAGAGTCACCTGGAGCTGCCGCAGCTTCCTGCCGGGCTTCCCCCGAACCTCAGCTTCCTCCTCCCGTGACGAACAGCACTGCGCCCCTCTCACCGCAGCCGGGCCCGGGAAGCACCCTCTGCTTTGCCTCCACATTTTTTGGCCTTTGCGGGTTAGCAAGTCATTTGCAGACGTGACTCTGTCCCACCTGGTCTGGGCCAATATCCGGCTGCTCTTATTCAAGGGGGTGATGCAGACTGTGGGTTCGTTGGGGCTGGATACGCACCTGGATGGTTTTGGATGTGAAGGTGTGTTCACCTCCACAGGGTTCTCTGGAGACTTGCCCTCCCCACGACCCGCCCAAGTGCTTTCCGGGCAGCCTGTGCCTCAGCCAGCAGCTCTAGGTGAGCAGAGAAAACTCCGGGCCTCCACGTACACCGGACCCTCAAGCCTGTCCACCTGGCTCTGCTGCACCCGGGCACCTATCAGGGTTTGCACCTGGATGACTCGTCTACAGAAGAGAAAAACACCAGGAACGTAAAAAAGTTGAGGCTATTGATTTGCTTTCTTTGCTTCTAAAAATGGAATAACTGCCTCCCTTTTGCTGCCTATTCCTGGTTCATAGGGCGCGGCTGCAGCTGCCTGTGCACCTGTTGTAAAGGCTTCGTCAGAAAATGAAACATTCGGATTTCTAGCCTTTTCCAAAGGTCCTCCCATTAGCAAAGAGCTACAACAAATATTTCCATGCTCCGGCCTCTTCTTTCCTGTTTTATTCATCTGATCCCTTTTTTATCATCTGTCAGAGAGTATTTCCCAGCACCATCAGGGGTAGCACTGCTTTTCTGTTTGACTTTTTCCTGACTCTCAGCTCTGTCCTGCTGCTGATCAGTGACACCCACCTCGTCAGTCTCTTCACAAAATGTGGGAAAGTAGCTGGAATCTAGAGGTATTTCCAGTGTCATCCCTCATGCCCCTTCTCGTGCAGACAGATCGATCATTAAAAATTATCCCCGAGGACTCCTCAAACTGAAAATTATGTGAGCCAACACTTGTTTGCAGGGACAGTAGATAAAGAAGTTTGGGGGGAAAATCACGTTAGCTTTATTAACTCTCACATATGGTAATAAGACGGTGTGTATAGTCTGCATTTCAAGACCGACTGAAAACCCATGTTCAGATGTGGAAGGTACCACCTCCCAATGCCTCCTTCTCCACAAGCAGCTGGAATGTGTAATGCTGGGGAAGTCATACCTTGTCACCTCCCCCCGCCCCCTCTTTCTTTCATTCTGTACGTTCTTTCCTGTCCCTGCTTCACCTTTCACTAAAGGTCCCGTCCAGATGCACAGGAGGGCGGGGCACGGAGGTGATGAGCAGACACCCGAGGGAGCAGAGATCCTGCACAATCCGGTGTCGGAGGGAAAGGGAAGCCCAGCTTAGCTCAGGAATAACGTGCTACAAACAGTAGACGCCCTGACCCAGTGCTCAGTGGCTGGAGCGTCCTCCATACACCAAAGGGTTGCAGGCTCAATCCCCGGTCAGACACTCACCTGGGTTTTGGGTTTGATCCCCTGTCAGGATGGATATGGAAGGCAACAATGTTTCTCTCTCCCTTCTCTCTTTCTCCTCTCTCTAAAATCAATAAAAAGTCGTCTGTGTGTGTGTTTAAAAAGGGTGAACATTTCCCTGGAGACGGCAGTGGCTTCCTTAATAAAAGAGCAGGCTGGCTCTTTCTGAAACCTCCCTCTCTCCCAGTCACTGCCTGTGAGTAAATATCAGATGGAAATGCTGTGAGGACCTTACAGGAAAAAGTTCTTAAAAACTCTAATCAGATCTCAACCCTACAAGTTACAGTTTGTCCTCATGCAACGGAAAGAAGAGCGTACAGGTCGCTCCCAGGCCGGGACCAGATCCAGCTGTGGCTCATCTCGTGAGCTCATGCCAGCAGCCCAGGGAGACACCGACCCTGAGCACTGACCATGTGGGCAGCAGGGGGCCCTGAGCACCATCTCCAATCCGGGACCCCTCCGGGATTTCATTAGTGCCTCTCGTCAGTGTTTTATAGTTTACACTGTTTTGTAGAGACAGCACACATAGTTTGGTTAAATTCATCTCTAAGTATTTTATTGCTATTGTAATAAAATTACTTTTTTGTATGCAACATTCTGCTGCTAGTACATAGAATTATAACTGTTTTTGTAAACTGCCATTGTTAAATTCACACATCCTAGACATTTTGATAACTTTCTTAGGGTTTTCTGTGTAAACAAAATTGTTTTCCAGGCTGCAAAGTTTACTCTTTGCCCAAAGGAGTCGGAAATGGTGTGACATCTGCTTGGCCCATTTAAAATATCATTTTGAGGTATAAGGCCGCTTACTTAAAACTTTAAAGTACATTTTAAAAATCATTTCTCATAACCAATTTTATGTTTAATTACAACCAGTCACAGTTAGTTAAATACCTTAAACATGATCATGGAACTAAACAGCCACCAATTCCCGTGCTCCAGGGTAAGTCATTTTCACGGCCAGCATATCCTACAAGGGGTAGATTTCCGTTCTCTCTGCATCCTGAGCACACATCCCCTGATAGTGACAGCACCGTGTCCCTAACCGGAACGCCCTGCACCCACACCCAGCACCTTCCCCTGGCAGCGCCATCCCACGCACCAGCTGCACCCATGCTCCTGGCTGCCTCCTCAGTCACCGAGGTGCTATAATTTAGTGCCTCTGTCCTCTCCTCTTCAAAGTGTAAATGCCCTCGAGAGCTGGGTTGATAGTGTTTTCAGCGTTGCTCCTGGAGAGTGCCGGCAATGAAGCATGATGACCAGGAAGGTAGGATGAGGAGGCAGCCTTGCCTCTGGCCTCTGTCTCCCCTTCAACCTCTCCATGGCTCCCCGCCTCTCTCCATGCTATCTCCAGGGTGGCTCAGTCACTGAATTTCTCTGGGGCCTCCAAGGAGATTGAAGCATATTCCGCAGCAGCAGTTTTCCATTATTCCCACTCCCATTCCCCACAATTTTGAAAGGAAGGGATGGGAAGTTAAGATCTGGGACGTTTGGGGACACAACTCAGTCCTCCCTGCTCAGGGTGAAGTCGGTCTGCCTCCTGGACACCTGGTGCAGGTTCGTGGACAGGCACGCCCTCTGGTGGTCAGATGCGGGACTGCAACAGTCCTCTTGGCGTGACATCAAGAGGGCCGGGTACTGTGTGAACCAAGGAGCCTGGCACGGTGTGCGGTTCTTTGCAGGAGGCTTGGGCGCTGGGGTGCTTTTCCTTAACCCTCTTCCTCCCTACACTCGGAAGGTTCTCTTTCCTCCAGTGTGCGATCTGCCGGGCGATCTCTGTGAGTGCATTTCAGATCCCGGGGGAGTGTGCGGGGCCCAACCCGCATTCTGGCGCCTGCACCGTGCAGATTTGCGTGTGGCTGGGACTGGCTGGTGTGTTTCACCCATGTCCTCACCTCTTCCCGGGAACTCCACTCCTGCAGGCCGAGCCTGCGTGGAATCAGTTTCACATAATTTTATCATTTTCAAAAGATCACGCATGATAGTCATTTCACACTTTTGTAACTTTGTCATTTGAACATTTAAATCTTTCAGAGGAATCGGTTTATCAGACACTTTTGGATTCTAAGACAGCGATCACTCGGACAGCACAGCCAGCTCTGCAGCTTAGACTGCAGGTTCATCCGAACCAGGAATGACCTTGTTCCATCCCCTGAGAAAGTTATACTGCTTTTCTTTTCTTTTCTTTTCTTTTCTTTTCTTTTCTTTTCTTTTCTTTTCTTTTCTTTTCTTTTCTTTTCTTTTCTTTTCTTTTCTTTCCTTTCCTTTTCTTTTCTTTTCTTCCTTTCTTTATTTTGGATGCATTCTGGTGGGTAATCTATAACATGAGAATATTTTGTTAAGAAAGCGGGGTGTGGATGGAGTCTTGGGGGCCATTACAGCATTACAGTTACACTTCTGCAGGCATGAACTTTCAAAACCACCCTCTTCTTCATTCTCCTTCACCAGACTCCTCCATCCACAGGGTCTCACTTTGCTTTTTCTTCCTTTGGCTTTCCCAGATGGCACTGTGGTGCTTCCCTCTGAGTAGGATGGACACTGTCCCTGCCCTAAGCCAGGGGGATCTCAGGTGGCAGCCAAATCCCTAGCCCACGGTGCCCTACGGAGGCCAAGGCGAAACTGGGTGAGGTGGGTGAGGAGGCTACACACCAGGCAGCCCAGAGCCATCTCCTGGGAGTTTATCTCCACATCTCCTCCACCCCATGGACCCTCGCTGATCACCAGGTCCCCAAGACCCTCGCGGATCACCAGGTCCCCAAGACCCTCGCTGATCACCAGGTCCCCAAGACCCTCGCGGATCACCAGGTCCCCAAGACCCTTGCTGATCACCAGGTCCCCAAGACCTGAGCTGATGGCATCACCTGAGTTTCTCTGACTCATAGTGAGAACCCTGATGTCCTCCTACATTAATGTTCTTTCCTTATTTTATAAGAAATAAGAAAATTTCACCTTCTGTGTTGTTTCACTCTACCTTCTTTCCATGGCTTTCACTCCCAATAAAATCTTATAACCAGGTTGGGACTTTGTGTCATGATTATATTCTCCCGCTACCCTTTTAAGAATATTTTAATGTGAGTTGTGTACATATTACCACCATTTTATTTTTGTTTAATTTATTGAAGTGACATTGGCTAATAAAATTATGTAAGTTTCAGGTATACGATTCTACAATGCATCATCTGCATATTACACTGTGTGTTCACCATCCCAAGTCAAGTCTCCCTCCATCACCATTTATCCTCCCTTTACCCTCTTCTACTTTCCCCCACCCCCCTTCCTTCTGGCAATCACCATACTGTTGTCTGTGCTCTTGAGTCTTTCATTTTTTTATTTTTACTTAATCCTTTCTCCCTTCTCACCCCTCCACCCCCAACGGCTGCAAGTCTGTTCTCTGTATCCCTAGTCTGTTTCCACTCTTAGTTTATTAGATTCCACATATGAGTGGAATCATATGGTACTTGCCTTTCTCTGGCTGGCTTATTTCACTTAGCACAATATTCTCCGGGTCCATCCATGCTGTCGCAAAGGGTAAGATTTCCTTCCTTTTTATGACTGAGTAGTATTGCTATTTTAAAGCCAAGGACATTGAAGCTCTAGAAATAAACTGACTTATCCAAATAAATCTTGTCCAAATTTATAGCAAAAGTAGAATTAAAATCTCAGACATCCTAAGCTCAGGGCTTCTTTTGTCATTTACTGGCTGAGGGAGTCTTCATGTGGGTCACACATGACAATAGCATTTGGAGGAGGAAACATCTGTGAGTGAATCACCTTTGGAAGAACAGTCCTTGAGGCCAGACCGTGAGCATGCCTCTGCTGCCCTCTGGTGGCCGTGTAGATGCACGGGTCTCCTGGTGACTGACCATAAACAGAATGCAGACCCCTGGGTTCCAACACTATGTCCATCTTCAAGGGGTTAGGGAATATGTGCAGCGGGTAGAACATTTTCACAAGTCTGGGTTGAAAAATTTCTGCATTTTCCTATTATGGTTCCTAATTTTTAAGTCAAGCACTGTAATGTCTTACAGCAGAGGAGTTAATTTAGCAATTTCCAGAACAGTGGCTTTCACAGAGTGAAAAATTTAAAATCAGCTTCCCCCAGGGTCGTTTCTACGTGCTGATAGAGGTGAAAGGTGCCTGCAGAAGGCTCCCCTCATATTTCCGGCCTTGACCCCCACTTCCTGTCATGGCTATTTCATGCCCCTGGTGGCCACTGCCCTGGTGATGACCATCATATCCCCACCATCTCTCTCCCCTGCTGTATCATTCCGTGCCAGCATTTTAGGCAGTGAACTTCCATTCCAGTCCCTGAGCCTTCCTGGGCCACCTCTTCTTACCAGGGTATGTGTGGGAGGGGGTTATGGGGGGGCGGTGAGGGG
>NW_006291207.1:46342-47530 GCF_000327345.1 Myotis davidii
TGGTTGTTGCCTTCCTTTTACTGATGCCCTGCAGCTTTGTGGGGAGGGAAGGCTGTGGCCACCGCTGCCATTCCCGCAACAGAGGGAAGGGGGCGCTGTCTGCCCTGGGGTATGAGGCAGACAAGGAAAGGAGACACCAACGTTTACTTTTTTCTCTTCTCTTCTCTTCACACCCCTCACCCTCCACAGGGGGAAGGGTCTTTATCACACTGAGAGGTGGAGGGAACATGCTCACATTAAGAATTGCAACCTCCGGAACAAAATCTTACCCTTTGCGACAACATGGATGGACCTAGAGGATATTAAGCCACGTGAAATAAGTCAGACAGGGAAAGGCAAATGCCACATGACTTCACTTGTATGTGGAATCTGAGGGATAAAATAAGCAAACAGACTCATACAGAGAACAGACTGATGGCCGCAAGAGGGGAGGGGTTTGGGGGCCAAGAGAAAAGGGTGAAGGGATTGAGAGTACAGGTTGGGAGATAGATATAGTCACGGGGGTGAACGGAGGGTGTAACGTACAGCATAGGGAATGGAGCCAATAATTTTGTAATAACTAATATGGTGTCAGGTGGGCACTGGGAGTACCGGGGGGCTCACTTTGTGAATTACATGAATGTCACCTCAAGTTAGATCTCCAAATGCACAAGAGGGGAGGGGGTTGGGGGCTGAGAGAAAAGGGTGAAAGGATTGAGAGTACAGATTGGGAGATAGATATAGTCACGGGGGTGAACGGAGGGTGTAACGTACAGCATAGGTAATGGAGCCAATAATTTTGTAATAACTAATATGGTGTCAGGTGGGCACTGGGAGTACCGGGGAGAAATTATTTAGCCCTGATTTGACAGAAAGTGCAAGAGCATGACTGTTAGTGCCAAAAACTAATAGATCTAAATTTCCAAGGAAGCATGCTTTGTGGGAGGATATGGGCTTTACCCCAGCTGGTTGGGTAATTTGAGAGCCAAAGGAAGACATGACTGTCAGAGAGGACACCTGACAAGTTCCAGAACTTCAGCTTAGGGAAGCATTTCACAAGACTGGCCAATTTATCAAAAGTAGCCAAGTACTACCAGCACATAGTGTATCATGGGGGAGTTACAGGGTTCATAGGTGATAAAAACCAAAGTCTGAACATCCTGCCTGATAATGCAGAGGCAAATAAAATGGTAAAACAATGATTAATAC
>NW_006291207.1:47967-52366 GCF_000327345.1 Myotis davidii
GCCTGGAGACAGGTGAGCGTGCGGACCCAGCGCAGGACGGGGACAGGGTGTCCCAGGGGCTAAGAGACGAAGGAGCGGGCTTGGACAGGTGGCATGGCCCGGACACTGCCTGTCGGAACCGCTCCCACTTGGGTCCACCCTCCAACCCCTTCACACGCCTCGGAGGGCTGTGTGAGCCCCGCGCGGCTGTGAGCAGGCGGGTGCGGGAGGGGCGCAGGTGCCGGGCCTCCTGGACCCTTCTCACACCTGGTGCTTGTCTGCGTCTTGAGCCACATGGCGATGCACGGGGAGAAGGTAGGACAATGGTCTCCATCTGGAGCAAGGAGCGGGGAGGTTCAGAAAGACCCGCCTGGGGCTCCGCTCACAGCAGGGAACCGTCACCCGAGTCAGAGGGCCCTTCGCTTCCTCTGAACATGTCCCGTCAGCATGGGATACACTGCACCTGCTCTTTAAGTTACACAGATATATAAGCTTCACATTTGGTGAACTGACTTAATTCTCGCTAGTTAATTACTGCAGTTCCTTGGCACTTTCAGAATTTAAGTTTTGAGGGTTTTTTTAACTAGAAAACCTCATGCCGGGTGGTGGTAGTTTGTAGGGGTCTGCGGTGTGGTGTTAATACGGTGCGCTCAGACCTTGGGCTCAGAATTGTCCACCGAATGGCTAAGCACGGACCACGCACCCGGCCTCCTAACACCGGTGCTTCCCGGGAAGTAAGTGAAACGGGCTTCCAGAACCCGGTGACACCCGTTAGAGCCGCTCTGACACACCGGGGTTTGCCGTATTCAACATCAGCCGCAGCTTCAGAGATTCCTGGCCTACATTCAAAAGTAAAATAGAGACGTCAAAAGGCTGACCGCTAAAATGTTATCATTTAAAGTCACAATTTACCAGTAAGTCCAGTTGCAAAAAGTGTGCCAACAGCTTCCCGCATGGTGGGCAGATGGTCCAGGCGGGGTTTCCTGGGCACTGACAGCGCGGGCTGCAGGGCAGCCTGTGCTCTGTGGGAGGGTCAGCAGCACCCCAGCTGCCACCTACTGGATGCCCCCGCCCCCTGTGACTCCCAAAATGTCTGCGGACATTGCCCAGCGTCCTCACAGAGCTCTCCCGGTACCAGGGAAGGCTAGATGCACTTCACAACTTTCTTCCAGAGCTTCATTGATTTGGACAGTTTTTGCTGAAGTGCAGCTGTACCTCCCCCCCCCCCACACACACTGATAAGCTGGTTTGTGGCAAGTGTGGGTCCTTCCTCCTCAGTCACAGGACCAGCGAGGGTGCAGGGCTTGGCCTTCTTGCGGAACAAAGGTTTCTGCTTATCTCAGGGTGGCAAGGAGGCCTCTGCAAGTTCCTTGGTCCCTGGGAAGTCACTGGGACCTTCCAAAGCGCGCAGCCTCGTTTTCATGTAAATATTTTAGCTCTTTCGGATCTGGGCACTGAGACTGGGCATACAGCAGGTTCCCTAGAGGTTTTGTGAAAGTGAGCATCACTTTAAACTCAAGCAGAGTGAGTAAAACTAACCCCCAAAGCACCCGCGTCGCAACCTCGGGCTCAGGGCTGCTGATTCCCCGCCCTGTAGTCTCCGGACATGAGCTTCTGGCTTACAGCTCGGAGCAGGCTCTTCTACTGGGAGTGAAGCGAGTCCTTCTTCAATAAGACACTTGACACACCCTGTAGAGCAGGTCTTATATGCCTTTCATTCAGAAGTTCCCAGATTTCAAAACGGAAGCTGGGTCTCTTTGGGTCCCCAGAGCTTTCCAAGGTCCTGGCCAGGACGCACTGGGCGTGGCCTGCACCCTGGACTCTGGTTTACCCACCTCTGCCTGGCTCCTCCTTTTAGCCATTCCCCTGCCTTCAAGCCCACGCTGCAAGGCCATCCAGGGCTGTTCCCTAGGTCCTCACTGTGTGGAGCGCCATTTCCATGGCTCTTCCCTCCCCTTTCCCAGGTGGCCCTGCCTGGCTCCCTGGGCCCCAGCAATGGAGGCCTTTGCAGGAGGGCCTGGAGGAGGACTGGAGAAATATTTGCCGCCTGCTCTAGAATTTCTGCATGCCCAGGTAGACGGAACTAAGGCGATTTTTAAAGTAAATATTACTGTCCCTTTAGTCCAGGAATGTGTTTCATTTCCATCAGGAATCTTCCTTCAGGCCTGAACTCAGCTCAGAGGGCAGCACATGGGGAGGGGGTCGGAATGGTCAATGACTGAGAAGGAAGCCCAGGCCATTTCACTGTTTGCTTGCGGAGGCATTGATGGTGACTCTTCATAGGACCACGGAACTGCACCGGGAACCAAGGAACCGCCGGGAACCAGGGAACCACTCCGTGTGGCAGCCTCACTGAGGCGCAGCAGCTGCGTTCTCTGCTGTCTGCTCCAGGGAGGATGGTGGACTTCCCCGGGTACAGCCTGTCAGGCGTGGCTGCGTCCTTCCTCTTCATGCTGCTCACCATGAAGCAGTCAGGTAGGCCCCCCTCCCCCTCCATGGAGCAGTCAGGCAGCCCCCCCTCCCCCTCCATGGAGCAGCCACGTAGGCCCCCTCCCTCTCCATGGAGCAGTCAGGTAGGCCCCTGCCCCCTCCATGGAGCAGTCAGGTAGGCCCCCTCCCCCTCCATGGAGCAGTCAGGTAAGCCCCCCTCGCCCTCCTGTGCACCCGGGTGCAGAGTCCACAGCCCAAGGTCTAGGACACTAGCAAGTGGGGGGTCCTGAGACCAAACATCTGGGTTCCAAAAGGGCCTCCACCTCCTGCCGCGCTGCCTTGGACAGCTGTTTGGGTACCTCCTGCCTCAGTTTCCTCAGTTTTATAGGCCACACAGCACTGAGAAAGGAGGCTGTGCGAGCAGTGAGTCATCCCCCGGAGCATCGGGCCAGACCACTCCTCCTCCTCCTGCTCCTCTGGGATGCATTTGGGGCTAGAAAAACGCTTTGTAGCAAAAATTAAGTAGTGTGAAAACACTTGGAAATAAAGAACTAAGAGTGACTTCCAGTAAATGGGCCTGGAAAGCTCAGTAGCTGAATTTTGTTGTCAAAATATTGTCCTTTGGAAAAGGATTATGAAAATGCAGTGATGTTTGAGCCCCAGGAAACGCAGCAGGCAAAGTGAAAAGAGCACCGGCCAGAGCATCAGAAGGTAGAGCTGCCCTGGGCTGCCGGGGACTATGTGGGGTGAGCTGGCCTGTGCTCTGCACATGGCAGGTCCCTCACAGGGAAGCAGCCTCCAGATGGGATGGCCACCTCTGGCTTCAGTGGATTCCATCAACAAGAAGGCAGGTGACCCACTTGGGTCCTGCAGCACCCCATGAGGAGCCTCTACATGACACTGAGCCACTAAGCAAGGCCAGGCTCCTGCTAAGGGGGTGGGATCTGCACAAAGTCCCTACAGCACAGAGGCTGAGAAAGACAGCACATGTGGCATAGCACTAGAGGCCTGGTGCACAAAATTTGTGCATGGGTAGGCTCCCTGGGCCTGACCTGCGATCAGGACTGATCAGGTTCCCCAAACCCCTGCCTCCTCCTTCCCTCACAGCCCAAGCACTACCACGGTGTGGCTCCCTGCCTCCTGCTGCCTCCTTCCCTCACCCTCAGTGCCCTGCGGCTGCCATGGTCTGCACCACCCCCTGGTGGTCAGCACATATCATAGCGAGTGATCAAACTCCTGGTCTCCTGGTTAAACTCCCAAGGGGACAATTTGCATATTAGCCTTTTATTATATACTAGAGGCCCGGTGCACAAAAATGTGTGCACTCGGGGTAAAGGGGAGGTCCCTCAGCCCAGCCTGTGCCCTCTCGCAGTCTGGGACCCCTCGGGAGATAACGACCTTCTGGCTTAGGCCTGTTCCTGGGTGGCAGAGGGCAGGCCCAATCCCTAGGTGCAGCCCCTGGTCGGGCTCAGAGCAGGGCCGATTGGGTAGTTGGGGTGCCGCCCCCCTGTCATGCACAGAGCAGGGCGGATTGGAAGGTCACGCTCAGGGTAGGGCTGATTGGGGGGTTGGGGCACCACCCCCTGTCACACTCAAGGCAGGGTCGATGGGGAGGTTGCGGTGCCACCCCTGTCACCTACAGAGCAGGGCCAATCAGGGGGTTGGGGCACTGCCCCCTGTCACTCACAGAGCAGGGCCCATCAGGGGGGTTGGGGAGCTCCCCCCGTCACTCACAGAGTAGGGCCAATAGGGGAGTTAGGGCACCACCCCCTGTCACACACAGAGCAGGGCCAATCAGGTGGTTGGGGTGCCGCACCCTGTCACACTCAGGGCACAGCTGATGGGGAGGTTATGGTTCTACCCCGTCATACACAGAGCAGGGCACGTGGGGCGGGGGGGAGGGTTGGGCACCACACCCTGTCACACACAGAGCCGCAGGGCGATCAGGGGTTTGGGGAGCTCCCTCCCTATCAGGCACAGAGCAGGGCCA
>NW_006291207.1:52499-55543 GCF_000327345.1 Myotis davidii
TGCTGCTGAAAGCAGGTTTCTGGCCTTTCTTTACCTTCTGTATTTGAAACAGTGTTGCGATCCTGCTGGCTGAAGCCCGACGGACTAAAGCAGGTTTCTGGGGTTTTGTTTAGCTTCTATATTTGTAACATAGTTACTTAGAGTTGCAGCTCAGAGGCCTGCAGCAGCAGGCGGGGAACGCTGTAGTCCTCCATCACTGAAGCAAGCAAGCCTCATGTTTGCTTCCAGCTGCCTGGCTGCTGGCTGCCATCTTGGCTGGCAGTTAATTTGCTTATCGCCCTGATTAGCCAATGGGAAGGGTAGCGGTCGTACGCTAATTACCATGTTTCTCTTTTATTAGATAGGATGGTAGGATAAGGAATAACACATGAAACGATTAACCTCCTCAATTTGCAGATAACAAGGACTCAACATTTGATTGGAAGGTTCAAACCCTAGACAAATCACTGCCCTTAATCCACCACAAATGTCCTTGTAAAAACTGCCTCCTAAAACAGCCCCAGGGACTGGAGTCCTGCCTGCTCCACACCAAAAAAGAACACACACACACAGCAACAACCAAAACCTCAGTGTTTGACCCAGGATAAGAAAAACTCTGAAAAGTTGAAAAATCTCTTCAATAAATGTATTACCTAAATTTTTAAGAAAATGATTACATTGTGAGTACTCCGGAGCCGCCATCCAGGCCGAGCATAAAGACTTACTTGTTTCTCTCACAGAATAGCTAGTCTCCAGGAAAGCCAGGCCACAGGCAAGGTGCCCCCTCCCCGCCCAGGACCCAGGAGCCTATAGGCGAGGTCTGCAGGCGAAGCAGAAGCAGTGATCTAGCTATGAGGGGGAGGGTGGGGGGCGGAAGGAGCTACAGGAGCAGCTCTGGCTGGAGACTGAAGCCTCCCGCCAGAGCGAGGAGCACAGACACTGCAGGCAGGGCAGACCGGGAGCTGCCATCCAGGCCGAGCATAAAGACTAACTTGTTTCTCTCACAGAGTAGCTAGTCTCCAGGAAAGCCAGGCCACAGGCAAGGTGCCCCGCCCCCAGGACCCAGGAGCCTATAGGTCTGCAGGCGAAGCAGTGATCTAGCTATGAGGGGGAGGGTGGGGTCGGAAGGAGCTACAGGAGCAGCTCTGGCCAGAGCCTGAAGACTCCCGCCAGAGCGAGGAGCAAAGACTGAAGGCTCCAGCCACAGCAAAGACTGTGTCCAGAGTGAAGATGGAAGGCGGTGGCCAGAGTGAAGGTCTGCGTCCCGGGTGCCAGAGGAAAACTGGTGCTGGCAGCCGGGGGAAAGAAGGCCTATTGCACGAATGTTTGTGTAACGGGCCTCTAGTAAAATATAAAATAATTTAGTAATAGGGCTCCTAGTTAAAAATGTATTTACACATTAACTTATATGAGAATGAAAACACCCCAGAAATGATGGCTGCAGTATTTTAAAGGTGAAGAAGTTGAGATTCCAAATCTCAAATCTCACTGAAAATAATGGATTTGCCCCCAACCACACAGCTGGCGAGAGATTGGCGCTGACTCACATTTGTGGGCTGTGTGTTATTCAGTACACGGAATTGTCCCTGTAACAGCCACGTGTGCAAACCTCCAGGATGGGCTTCTCCAAACACTGCAACTGAAACCCGCCCTCCTCCAGGGGCCTCCACCTGGGTAGCGGGTCTCCCAAAGCAAGCAAGTTAGCATCCAGTTGGCATTCCCTGGTTCCTCTTTTGCGCTCTTTTGTAGAGGACTTCAGAGTGATTGGTCCTGCTCCTTGCATCCTGGCCAGGGTCGGGGAAGATGCCCTCCTCACTTGTCAGCTCTTCCCCAAGAGGAGCGCGGAGCACATGGAGGTGAGGTGGTACCGCTCAGAGCCCAGCACGCATGTGCTGTTTGCACACCGGGACGGAGCTGAGGCGAGCGAGGTGCAGGCGGAGGAGTACCGGGGCCGAGTGGAGTGGGTAGAGCACGACCTGGCCGAGGGGAGTGTGGCTCTGAAGATGCACAACATCCGGCCATCCGACGACGGGCAATACTGGTGCCGTTTCCAAGAGGGGGACTACCATAGAGAGACCAGCCTGCTGCTCCAAGTGGCAGGTGAATATCTGGGGAAAGACACCAGATCTCGGATCTCAGAGGGAGAAGTCTATTGATTTATGGGAAGTTCATGGCCAGTTAAAAAGCTCCCTTTAATCTTTGAGGCACTTCCCAACGCCCAGTCCTCCACCCTGATCCAGCTGAGGGCAAGTGGTCCCGAGGTCTCCAGAGCAGGCCCACATGTGCGATATCCCCAAACTGAACTGGTCTGGTTTTGACTATTCTTGACAGTTATTTTAAATCCCTGGCATGTGGTCATTCGCAGTTTTGCTGAGGATGATTTGTGCCACACAGGCTGATGTGCAAGGGCAAGTTCATCTCTGAGTGAGTAGCTGACTGCTTAGCATCCATGTCTCAGTGGAACTGGTTGGTCTCTTCCCACAACCAATATGCAGGAACTGAGATGTGAACACGTCTTTCTTTGTGTAATGCCTCCAATCAGAAGGCCAGTGATGGGGCCACAGCGGTTAGGAACTTGGTGCCTTTATGGAGATTTCATATACTGTGTGCCATGAGTCTGGGACTCACTGTGAACGGCAGGTTCTGTCTTCACGACGCTTCTGTAAAGCAAAGCATGAAGGAGTCCAGAAGAAGGGAATCGCGAAGAAAGGATCTGTCTTTAGGGAGAACAGATAACTGAACATTAAACTGTCAGATGGTTTGCTGGCAGGAATAACTCCTCCACATGCTGAGGAGAAAACCAGGCAAATCCATTTACCTTATCGGCAAAATAGTTCTTTAGACGAAACAGTATCTGGCTGTTTCCTAACACACCCACCCACTTTTTCTCTTAAACACTCATAATGTTCGAGGTGGTTCAAGATGGATGCAAGAACTGCGTGTTTCTGAGGTGTGGAGGGTGCACATTACTAAGGGATTTCACAGTCATGGACACTTGAAAATAAGCCACGTACTTTCCTAGGCTCTCACTGAAGGAGTGGGTCTCCGTCACCCAGCGAGTGACA
>NW_006291207.1:55590-55887 GCF_000327345.1 Myotis davidii
TTGAGAATTGTGTTGAATAGAGAAAGAATTGCAACGCTGTGTAAAACTAGGATTTCCCAAACACATTTCCCCATTGAATGAACTATTTAGATGTGGGAACTCCTCATGGAGTGTCCTATTTTACACACCCAACTGCCTCAGAGCGTCCCAAGGTCACAGCCACAACAGAACGAATGCGGAAGGTCCCCAAGGGAGGTGATTTCAGATTTTTATTAGTCTGTTTAAATTGGAGTCAAGTTATCACCCAAAATGTCAGACAAAGTGATACCATTGTAAAGGACATAATGTTATATTTTT
>NW_006291207.1:55935-64862 GCF_000327345.1 Myotis davidii
TCAGTCCGCAGGCCGACGCTCTATCCACTGAGCCAAACCGGTTTCAGCTATATTTTTATTTTCAAGTGTCCTTGACAGAGAGGCGTTGGTATGTGCCTCCCTCCCCCACCCCCACATTCCACATCTCAGAAACACATGGATTCTTTCATCCATATTGAATCACCTTGAACACAATAATATTAAGATGAAGAGAGGCAGAGGTTGTGGCTAGGGCAAGCTCATGAATAAATTATAGCACATCTCCGTTTCCAGTACTAGAGACAAGAGCCAAAGGTCACATGTCCTTTCCTCTTATTCTCCTGCCTAGATCCTAAGAAAAGTATTGCTAATCTGCAAAAATTTACAGATCCCGCCTGGGGAACAAGCACAGTGGGTGGGATGGATGGAAGACTTGGGAATTGTTTTTGCTCCCCAGACCCTAGACGTCTACTCTCTCCTTCCAATGTCGCTGTGATTTGAGACTGATCTCAGTCTCCATGATTTGAGACTGAATGCAGGGCTATGTCCTCTCCACAGGTCTGGGTTCCGCCCCACACATCCACATGGAGGGATCCGTGGCAGGCGAGATCCAGCTTGTGTGCACGGCGGAAGGCTGGTTCCCAGAGCCCCGGGTTCATTGGGAAGACTCCAGGGGAGGGAAGCTGCTGACTCTCTCTGAGCATCACATCCCGGATGAGGATGGCTTGTTCCACGTGGAAGCCACGCTCGTGGTCAGGAACGCCTCCACAGAGACTGTGTCCTGCTCCATCCACAACCCTGTCCTCACCGAGGAGAAGAGCACAGTCTTTTCCATCCCAGGTCAGTGCTCTGCCCCCAGGACCCAGATGCTCAGATTAGCGGGAGAGGTTCCGGGGACTGCTGCAGAGCACTGGATATATTTTTAATCAAGAAAATTATCTAGCATTTAATAATTTGTATTGAAAGCTATAAAACATTTATGACTAAAATGTATACGTTATATTTTGATTGAATAGCTATTGCTAATGGTGTTTCAATTATTTCCAAGTTCAAGATTTTATTACTCACAAGTATGCATGACATTGTATAGGGAAAAAAAATATATTCTTTCAGCTGAAATGTTTTCTTATGTGATATCGTGCTGGTTACTTCTAGGAACTTGTCATATGAAGATAATCAAAGATGGAGACAATTATTTATACAATAGCATCCTAATTATAGCCTTACTGGTAAATAGCAATAAAAACAATAGCCCAATGAAATTACATTATAGCATCAATGAAAAATAATAATGGTTGAAATTTTAATGGTTGAAAAAACTCTTCGTTATGGACTATTTAATGGCAAAGATTACATCTGTCTATTATATATCTATATAGTAAATAGGCATTTCCAATCCTGTAAAGATTTTTGGGCTTTTGGGATGCCATACATATTTAGATATAAGGATATAAGGACAGAGCTATTCTTATTATAGATGAATACAGAAAAAATTGAAGTAAATGCTACATGTTAATATTAACAGGGGACACACTATGTTTTATCTCTCAGTCTGGAATTAAAGGTGATAATTGTCTAGGTCCATATACGTTATACTTTCCATGCATTTATTAAAAGAGTATGTATTATGAGGTGGTAGAACTGAGAGCGTTTTTGTTGTTCGGAGGAAAGGAAAAGCAGCTGAACCACGAGGAAAGAATCAATATTTTTCTACGGTTAATTTATTTTTTATGAATCTGGATTTCCAATAAAATGTAGGACTTGCTTTTATTTTTGTGAGATATTTTAACTCCTTTTTCTTAGAAAAAATTGCTTACTTAACATGTTGTTCTTGTTCTTTTTTCCAGAGAAACTCCAAACTGAGCTGGGTAAGTAGCAGCACGCCCATGGGTGTGGATGAGGCCCTGCACTGCCTGGAAGGAGCCAGGTGCCCTGGGCCTAGCAGGCCCCAAGACACCGCGTGATCCCCAGGCGGAGTTTCCCCCCTCTGGCTCCCCTGTGCCACACTGCCCCTTGCCCAGGGCACTCCTAACCTCATTACCACGGGACTTGCTTTCCCAGGTGCAGCCTGGGACCCTGTGCTGCCTGGGCTGATAATTCTCCATTTTTGACTGTTTTGTGTTTTTCTTTTTTACTTAATAGTTGGACTGCAGGTATTTTACTGTGCCTAAGATAAGTGTTTTAAAAATAGCCAATTGATATGTGCATGTATTTCGCTTTCTCCTTTACTTTGTTTTTGTCTTCCTCCTTTTTGTGACCTCTTCTCCTGGCCCATGACCACAGCCTGCACCTGCCCAAATGCATATGCACTTGTGTCACTCATCTCTTCCATCCACACCCTGCTCTCCGCCACTGTTACAGGAGTGTGTGTGTGTGTGTCTGTGTGTGTGTGTGTGTGTGTGCACGCCCGCCTGTGCGCACATCAGATGAGCATAAGCACACTTCTGTGCCCATGTAGGGGTTTCTAGGAACATCAGGGTGGCAAACACTCCCCAATATTTCCCAGAGTTTAGTGTGACACTTTGGACCCCAGTGGGTCATAGAGATAAAGGAAAGGGCCTCAGGAAGTTCAAAGGTAACTCCACAGCTGAGGAGAACTGTACACCTGTGTGGATCCCTTTCTGTCCGGGGAAACATCTGCTCACGATCAGACAGAAACCTTCCCCAGCGGCGCTTGTCAGTTACAGATCAGAAAGCCAAGCCGGTGTTGGGCAGGTTGGCACTGGTCTCTGTCCTTCAGGAAGGTGTTAGGTGAAGTGTCATCCTCTGAGTTATGGGGACCGACGGACATGCTCACTGGCATCCCAGCACAGAGTACAGCCTGAGGCTGTGCAGTTCCTGAGTTGTGCTGGCCTCTGGGACGCACTGAAACCAGAAGAGAGCCCAGCTTCTCCAGGCTCGGAGGCTGGGCCCTCCGGAGCCCGGGGTGAGCTGCTGAGGAGGCAGGAGCGTCAAGCTGCCTCCTATTTTCCTCAGGAATTAGGGCTCCGAGGCAAAGGGGGGTTGGCAGACCGAGCTCTCTCTGGAAGTCCCAAGACAGGAACCCCAGCTCCCGCTCTGGCTAATGTTGTTGGTTTATAAAAATAATGACTAGTTCTTCGAAATATTAATTATATGCTGGGCACTACGCTAAGTGCTTTACAGGAATTATTTCCTTATGTTATTTATAAAGGTTAATAGATTTATCCTCATTTTACAGTTGGGAAATAATCTTAGAGACATATGTGGTTTGCTAAAAACTACAAAGAAATTGTGGTGTTTGCTTTCTAACCTATGTCTGACTTACGGGTGCAAGTTCTTAATCATTTATGTGTGATTTAAGTAAAGCATTGGCACCTATTTTTCTCAACTTTAAAATGAACATGTTGAATTTAATCTCTAAAGTGTCAGCTTATAAGAGTGTTGATATAATATGATAACATATGTAGTATAGCCCTGGCTGGTGTTCTCAGTGGTTAGAGCGTCAGCCTAAGTACCAAAGGGCTGTGGTTTGATTCCTGGTCAAGGGCACATAACTCGGTAGCAGATTTGCTACCCACCCCTGGTTAGGACCTGTGTAGAAGGCAACCAGTTGATCTCTCACATTGCTGCTTCTCTCTCTCTCTCTCTCTCTCCCTCTTCCTCTTCCCTCTCTTTCACACTCTGAAAATCGATGGAAAAAATATCCTCAGGTGAGGAATAAAATGAAACAAAACATATATAGAATAGTATAATATAATTGAGCATATCGGGGAATGAGATAGCCCCTTAATTGGATATGCTGACTGAATGAGGATTGTATGTTATGACGGTGAGATGGTCAGGTTTCAGGGAATGAGTGTGTAAGTTGGTGGGCTTCACACTCCAGAAAGGTTTTAATTTTTCAGTGAATATTCCGAAGGCATTTCAGGAGCATGCGTCCAATTCACAAAACTAAAACTAAACAGGAAGTGTGAGCATGGATTGGGGGTGGGGTGCTGTATGGGAAGGGTGTGTAGAGCTGCCCTCAAGTTCTTTCCCTGGTGGAGCATCAGTTCCTGACAGGCCTGCAGGGCTACGCGGGACTTTAAACTCGATTTTCACTTGGATTCTGGAAGAACAGGAGTTTCATGTATCTATAACACACCTGATTCTACCTCCAAACTTACATTTTGCTTTCTTCAGTTTCCATTAACATCAGTTTTAGCTTTTTATTAACCGGTGCCTGGCAGGGTGATCCAGTTTGACATGCACCGTGGGCCATGCACCGGGGAAATCCTCAGATGGTAGCAGAGATGAGGAAATGGTCGGTTTTACTGAGTAATTTACTGTCAGACACACGGGTGGAGGAATAGCAGCAAGCTAATCCCTACATCATTTTTTCATTATAAAAATTGAAAGCATAGTTGGTATACAATCTTATCCTGGTTATATTAGTTTCCGGTGTACAGTATAGTGATTCAACATTCATATACCTTACAGTTGTGATCACCCCACTAATTCTAGTAATTATTTGTTTACTTTTTTAACTCTTACATTTGTTTTTAGCCTTTAACAGATACACATGGAATGGATACATATTTTATATTTCAACAGATACATACTGTTTTAGGTAAAATTGAAGGGCCAACCAAACAAAATGCTGGAAATAAGTGGGAATCTAATTTTAGCTAGAATAGAAGGAAATAATCTGAAAATTAGAACTGTGTCAACGTGAGTTTTCTCGCCAGAGCAGTATCTAGCAGATTTTGAATAATTACATAATGAGGATATTTTTGCCTTTGGTTATTGAGCCCCATTCAGATGATATGCAAATCTATGCCTGTCTTTCTAATATAAATGATCACAACATATGTGGAAGCTTCCCGACCATTTGATAGGAGAGGATGACTCTTCATTTATAATAGGGCAAAGCTGGCGTGGCCAGGGCCGGGGAGCTGGAGGTGTAACAGCTCAGAGCCAGGAGAGCCGTCCAGGGACCCTCATTCTCCAAGATCAGACTCCGCCTGTGGCTTCATCTTCCTGTTGCATTCTGTATTTTGCCAACCTCCCCCATTCTTGATCTTATTTTTCTCAAAATCATCTGGGGACATTGAACTCGGTGTGTTTAGAGCCCCACACATGTGCACCTTGGGCAACTGAAATATGATGGTTGATCTGACTTCTAAGGTTTAATGAAATTGAACCAGGAGAAGGTTTCACATTTGATTACTACGATCCACCTGACACTAACTTCCATGCCCCCCTTGTCAAGGAGGAGAGCGGGGTTTGCTCCAGTGCCCTCAGGCCTCAGGCTGCATGCCTCCACTCACACTGATGGCCATCCAAGAGCTTTGCACCTTTTATTTTGTTGACTCCAGAACAACCTCATGAGTTTGTAGGGATATATTTGTTTTATAGTTTAAGAAACTGAGGCATACACTGATTAAGAGTTGTTAATGTCATGCAAATTTGAAAGGATAAAGTATTAATTGTATTCTAGAAGTTTTAATTGCAAAATGATCTTATTGGGCTGTAACCTGAATACAATTGTAGCTAGGGGCAGGTGAGGGCTTTGTTAGTGAATTTTTCAGACTGACAAACATGATGGGATGGTTCGGCCTTGAGCAGAACAACCTCTATCCTGATCACACCAAACACCCTCCTCGCCAAAGGGTGACCTTGAGCTTCGAGCTCCCCTGGGGTGCTGGTGGGACCTAAACCCCACTTGAGATGTTGTTGCAAATGACAGTTATTTTTGCTCCATTTTGAGTCTTTTGTTGTGGTTTGTTTTTTTTTCTGTTTTATTTAATAGCTTCCTTAAAAGTGATTGGACCTACCCAGCCCCTTCTTGTCAGAGTGGGAGAAGACATACAGCTAACCTGTTGCCTGTCCCCCGAGGCCAATGCACAGAGTATGGAGGTGAGGTGGGTCCGGGCCTACCGTTACCCTGCTGTTTATGTGTATATGGGCTTCCTTAAAAGTGATTGGACCTTCCCAGCCCCTTCTTGTCAGAGTGGGAGAAGACATACAGTTAACCTGTTGCCTGTCCCTCGAGGCCAATGCACAGAGTATGGAGGTGAGGTGGGTCCGGGCCCACCGTTACCCTGCTGTTTATGTGTATATGGATGGGGACCATGTGTCTGCAGAGCAGATGGAAGAATATAGAGGGAGGACAGTGCTGGTGACTGACGCCATGAGCGAGGGGAGGCTGACCCTGCAGATACACGATGCCAGGACTTCAGACGATGGGCAGTACCGGTGCCTTTTTGAAAAAGATGGTGTCTACCAGGAGAACACCTTGGATGTGAAGATAGTAGGTAAGGGTTCTAGATAGATGTTTGGTTCCTACTGCTTTAACATGGTAGTTCTGGGAAATTTCCCCGGCATCCGAAATTTTCTTAATGTCATTCACTCATCAAATTAATATTGAACCCTTTGATGTGCAGTAACTGCCATAGATACTTAAAGTCCACAAACTCAAATGGACCAGATTTAATTCCTTGGCTACCGAATTTGTACCTTTCTTAGGATCTCCATAAAGCGGCCATCCCTTTAGTGAAATGTGAGAATTTTTTGCCATAATTTTACACAGCCTACTATTCACAGAGTGTTATTAAAATTCTGTGAAATGTGACCATAATTTTACACAGGACTCACTGCTTCACAGAGTGTTATTAAAATTCTGTGAAATGTGTTGTTACTGGGAAGTGTAATGATTCAAAAGTTAAACTAGATCCACATATAAACAAAAATAGTAAATACTGACAGAATTGGCAGGCTGGAGGAGGAAAGACAAAATTGTTGCCTGCCTCACAATTTGCCACTGTCTGTATCTATGAATGAAATGGATTTTCCAAGGCTAGCAAATGCCATTGAAGGCATAGGCCAACATCTTGGATGCTGTGCGTGGTTCTCCCATTGATTTTGTGTCTAAATTAATAAACACATTTAGGGAATATTGACAGGAGCACATGTGGAGGAGTTGAATGGACTCCATCACTTTCTGCCACTGGACGTACAGACAGGGTGCCCCCCTCCAAGTGTGTACACACTTGAACAGGTGACAGCTCAATTTTGAAAATGAATGAATTTTAACAAACACTGCCTTTATAATTCTTCAAAGTGTGTGTATACATTTTTGGGGGCACTCTGTATTTATAAGATTTTGATCTTGGAAACTATATTATTTTGCTTATTGACTCACTTCCTGGTCATGTGCTTTATGCCCTGGTCAAAATAACTTTGTTCTCAAGTAGAGAAGAAAAAAGATTGGATTTGAAATTTATTGCATCCTTTAATAGGTCCTAGGATAAGTTTAGAAATACAAAAAAAAAAGCCAACACAATGAAACAAAAACAAACCACTCCGGGCAGACTCACCCCTCAGTGGAGGATCATTCCCCGTAAGCTTTGCCCTGCCCACTCAGTCTCCCGTCCTCTCAGTGATCTCACTGCTCCTTTGGCCACTTGCAGACTGAGGTCTTGTGTCCCGATCCGTATTCCTCAGGTCTGGGCTCTTCCCCGCGGATCACCATGGAGGGCCTGGCGGACGGAGAGATGCGGCTGATGTGCTCGTCGGAAGGGTGGTTCCCACAGCCCCGCGTGCAGTGGAGGGACTTGGAAGGGAGGACAGTGCCCTCGTTTTCCGAGGTGCTGGCTCAAGGCAGCGATGGGCTGTTCCGCGTGGAGGCCTTCCTTCAGGTCACAAACAGCTCTGATGGCAACGTGACCTGCTCCATCGGCAACCCCCTTCTCGGCGAGGAGAAAATGACAACATTTTTTCTCTCAGGTGGGTGACTCCAGGTGATCCTCGCAGCCGTGGGAATGAATATGAGGCCCACCCAGAGGTTTTGTTTTGCTCACGGTGGATTTTCTTCTGGATTAGAAACTAATTTTCCTTAACACCATCTTCCTGGCTGTGGCCTGGCCACTGTATCCTCCCCGCTCACTTTCCACCTTGCTGTCCACTGATCGTGGTGATGTAGCCGGAACAGAGAGGGGAGAAATGTGTGTGTGAGTGAATGTGTGCATGTGTATGTGGGGTGTGTGATTGTACGTGTGTGTGTGGGTGAGTGTGTATGTTTGTGTGTGTGTGTTTGTGTGAGGATGTGTGTGCGAATGTGAGATGTGTGTATGTGTGTGACTGTGTGAGTGTGTGTGACCGTATGTGTGCGTGAGTATATGTTTGTGTGCATATGTGTGTGAATATGTGTTTGGGGGTGATTGTGAATGTGTATGTGTGTGAGTGTGTGTACATGTGTGCACTATGTGAGTGTGTGTGTGTGTGTGTGTGTGTGTCTGTGAGGGAAAAACAATAACCTAAACTTCACTAAACTTCAGCTTCTGCAGGGCCGAGAGGAGCAACTGACTTCCTCCCTGAGGCCCAGTCCCACCTCCTCTCCAGCTCAGGAGTTGGTCAGATACAGTTGGAATTTGCCCAGTTTTATGATTTAACTAGGGGCACAGTGCACGAATTTGTGCACCTTGAAAGGAACTGTGGGTCGCGAGGCTGTGGTGAGCACAGGGGTGGATGTCAGCCCATCCTCCGCGCCCCTGCCCAGCCCTTACTGCTGTGGCCCCCATCCCCTGTCTGCTGGCAGCCCTGCTCCCTCCACTGTCACTCCATGCACTGACAGCACTGGCCCTGTTCACATCTGCTGCTGGCACCAGCCCCAATGGCTTTACGCTGTCAGCGGGTACGAGCGGGGCCAGCACCATCAGCAGGTGTGAGCCATGGCTGCTGTCCCAGTCGCCCCTCAGGAGCAGTGGGGAGGTGGAGAAGCCCTCAGGGGCAATCAGGGCTGGCAGCTGCCGCTCACACCCGCTGATGACACCAAGCGGTCGGGGCCCATGCCAGGCACCATCAGTGGGTGCGAGCAATGGCTCTGGTGCCAGCAGCAGGTGCAAGTGGGGTCAGTGTCGGCAGCAGGTGCAAGCACCAGGTGGGACTGTGGCGTGTGGGAGCAAAGAATTTTCAGTAACCACCAAAGGCTCACCCTGATGAGTGACTGGTGCCCTGCCTTGGTCTGA
>NW_006291207.1:64977-69259 GCF_000327345.1 Myotis davidii
AGGGGGTGCAAGGGGTGGCTCTGGCACTGGCTGCAGGTGCGAGTGGGGCCAGTGCAGTCAGTGGGTGTGAGCGGCAGCTGCTGCCCTGATCTCCCCTCAGGATGAGGGATAGGTGCAGAAGCCCTGAGGGGTGATCGGGGCTGGTAGCTGCCACTTGTACTTGCTGATGGCGCTGAAGTGGGTGTGAGTGAGGCCAACACTGGCAGTGGGTGTGAGTGGGGCTGGCACTAGCAGTGGGGGTGAGTGGGGCCAGCGCTGGCAGTGGGTGTGAGTGGGGCTGGCGCTGGCAGTGGATGTGAGTGGGGCCAGCAGTGGCAGGGGGTGGGAGTGAGGCCAGTGCTGTCAGTGGGGGAAGGCACTGGGGGGACTGTGCCATGCAGGAGCAAATAATTTTCAGTAACCACCAGAGGCTTGCCCGGATGACAGCAACCAGCGTTCTGCCTTGGTCTGGTGCCCCTATTCACTTGCTCCACCCATCCCACTACAGCCAATGCCCACCATGTTCTGCACTCACCCCCTGGTGGTCAGCGCACATCACAGCAATCGGTTGTTCAGTTGTTTAGTTTTTCCCCTGTTTGATTCATTTGCATATTAGGGTTTTATATTCTAGTATATAGATAGATGGGATTTTTGGTTTAATTTTAGACTCCAGTATGACTTTTTCATGGAAGATACTGTCTCTCTTGGGACTGGTTCTCCTGGGACTGCTTGTTGTGGTGGCTGTCGGCTGGATCCAGATGAAGAGCTTTAGTAAAGGTACGTGAGGCAAACAGACTGTGGGCACACCCGGCAGTGGGAGCCTCTCTCTTCAGGAGGCACCTATGGCAGTCATTCTCCAAACAGTCAGTAACTGATGAACAGAGACTCCATGACTTACGTTCATGCACTCAGATCAGTGCTGAATGAGGTCAGCGTTCACCGTGATATAGAAGCAAAAGGATGTAAAGACAATCATCTGTGGCTATGGACATTCCCAAGCGCTCTCATTAGGGGAGAGGAAGAAAAAGGTGGGAAAGCCAGCCTGGCTTTCTGGGCTGTGAGCTGAAACACAGATCCATTGGCAGGAGCATCTCACTGAGTCTTTCACAATGTGGTGATTGCTTATTGGTGATGAAAGACTTCTCATGTATTGAGATGCTATTCTATGTGCCCTGGAAAGTTCTTCCACTTAAAATTTCTCATGTCACTGTAACATTTGCTTGCCTGTTTGGATGTTAATTTCACAAAATTAATATTTTTAATGCTTCCATAATATTGCTTACTATCAGATTGGAATTTCTTCCTCTACAGTAAATGAGACACTGGATTCAAAGACAGCTCACCCAGAACTGACCCCTTCAAGGGAAGCAAGCATGGGACAGTCATGCAACCAGACATCCCACAGGGACTTGACAGCATACCCCATGCTCCAGGCCAGGAGGAGAGGTGGCACTGGGAGGCGGACGCTGAGGACAGGATGGGATGGGTTCTAGCTATTGACAAGGACAATGCTGGAGGGAGTCATCTCTGTGTCACCTGAAAATGAGTTTGGGCAGTGGGTGCTATGGACACGAGTCCTGGGCAATGCCCTCTTGTCATGCCTCCTCTCCCTGAAGATGGCCCAGGAGGGGTCATACTCTCCCTTGAGTGTGCCTGTGTACACCTCTTCTTTTATAACACGACCAAGTGCCCTATTGTCACCTTCCCCCATTTTATTCTCTGAAACTCTACACCTGCTCTTCATTCTTTGGCCCCTAATGTGGGTTCTCCTGGCACAGTTCCCTTTGGAAACCAAAATTAGATTCCAAGCACCAGCTTGTTTCTTTTTTTACCTTCAAGTGGGACTCACAAGACCATCAGGTACCAGATCTAAAGTGCTGTAATCTCTGGCTTCAAATTTGATTTGGTGACTGCTCCCTTCAGAGACATAACCATCCCAAGTCCTCTGATATCCTGCCTACTGATCACAATCTGATATCTGATGACCAAAGACCCTTAGAAAGTCCAATGGGGAATGCAGTTTAGCCTAGAGAAGGACATGCAGGAAATGGTCAAGTATTTTATTGGTTTCTTTAACAAGATGACAATTAATTATCCAAGTAGGGCTGAGAAATTATAAATACAGTTTAAAAAGAGTAAAAGGAAATACAGCTGAATATACAGAGAAAACCGATCACTAAGATATAATCTAGAAAATCATGCAAAATGTGGAATCCAAGACTTTTTCAGAAAGTTAATAGAAAATGTGGAGTGGAGACAATTTTCATAAATTCTAGTCCAAGAGAACATTTAATTATGTATCATGTATATGAAATGTCAATTTTGTTTTTAGAGAAAAATGAAACAGTTTAAAAATCAATAATTATGAAATAAATAAACATAAGCAATAAATGTAACAGAGTAAAAATATGTTAAAATCATAATAAATTAAAGAAGAGAAGTTACATGAGGAAGAAGAAATAATGTGAAAAAATGTCTTGGAAAAAGTCTTAACATCTTCTGAGGTGAGAGTGGGGAAAACCTGCAAACGACACTGCTGTTTCCCAGGTTGGCAATCATCATAGAGTTTTGCTGTTCTGTGAAGGTCATTCATCTACAGCAGCGGTTCTCAACCTGTGGGTCGAGACCCCTTTGGGGGTCGAACAACCCTTTCACTGGGGTCGCCTAAGACCATTGGAAAACACATATATAATTACGTATTGTTTTTTTGATTAATCACTATGTTTTAATTATGTTCAATTTGTATCAATGAAAATACATCCTGCACATCAGATATTTATTTACATTACGATTCATAACAGTAGCAAAATTACAGTTATGAAGTAGCAACGAAAATAATTTTATGGTTGGGGGTCATCACAACATGAGGAACTGTATTAAAGGGTCGCGGCATTAGGAAGGTTGAGAACCACTGATCTACAGCATTCTGGAGTTTCTTTCCAGTCATGATATTCTTGTTTTGTGTTTGAAACCATGTTAATTCTTCCACAATTATGGACACATTTATTTTATTTAGTTCTTAAAATTTTTTAATTGAGGTATGTGGAGAGTGGCTACAATGTTTGGATAGGTTCAAGCCTGGGACTAATGAGAGGGCACGATCTTCTCATGGCAAAGCCACGTGCAAGTCCCAGAACAATTATAGCCAAAGGCTATAGTTGTAAGCTTGACCTTATGGTCCAAGCCTGTGGTCCCACATAGCTAAGTGATATGGGCTGTGGTGGGTGCAGCAAGTAAACAAAGCTTGATCAGGCACATAATTGAGTAGATTCGAAACCCATAAGAGCATTGTAAATATCTTGACCATGCCCTTACTTTGCCCCGTGGAATCTGGCTATAAAATAAAGACTTGGCTTACAGGCTGTGGCGTTATCTCTCCATCAGAGAGGGCAGTGTCCCACCTAGACTAAGTTTTATTCTCTTGGCCATGCCAACTCAGCACAGAGGTAAAATACACATAACATAACGTTTATCATTTTGACCATTTTAAAGTACACAATTCAGTGATATTTATACTTTCATAATATCATGCAGCCATCATCATTATCTATTTCCTGAATATTTTCATTATTCTAAAATGAAACTCCATACCCATAAGCAGGCACAACACATTTTTCCCTCTCCCAAGCCCCAGGTAACTGCTAATCTATTTGGTCCTGATGTAATTACATATTATCAATCTATACTAATAAAAGGCTAATATGCTAATTGATCAGGTTGGCAGGGGAGAGCAGATAGGGTGATCAGGCCAGCAGGCAGGTGAGCACATAGGAGCCAGTGGTTCTGGATTGTGAGATTGGGATTGGGCCAATCAGACATTCCCTGAGGGGTCCCGGATTGGAGAGAGTGCAGACCAGGCTGAGGGACAACCCCCCAGGTGAGTGAATTTTGTGCACCTAGCCTCTAGAATCCTATCTAATAAAAGACAAAAGGGTAATTAACCATACCTTCACTACGCTTCCCATGGGCTGACCAGCAAGATATGCAAATTAACTTCCAACCAAGATGGCGGCCGGCAGCCATGCAGCTGAAGCAAGCAGGAGGCTTCTTGCTCCAGTGATGGAGGAAGCCAAAGTTCTCCACCTTCTGCAGCCTGGCTCTGAGTTCTGGAAGCAACAATGTTTCAATTATAGAAGTTAAACAAACCCCAGATACCTGCTTTCAGCCAGCCGCAGCCTCAGACTGGGAGTGTCAGTGAAGGCAACAATGTTTCAATTATAGAAGGTAAATAAATCCTAGAATAAAATAAAAAGAAAAAAAATAGAGGCTGGGAGCTTTAGTTGCAGGCCAGCCTGAAAACGGA
>NW_006291207.1:69966-70314 GCF_000327345.1 Myotis davidii
ACAGCTTAGGCCCAATCGCCCAGGGAGCACGCCTAAGCCAGCAGGTGGACATCCCCCGAGGGGTCCCAGACAGCAAGAGGGCACAGGCTGGATTGATGCCCCCCTCCCCCGCTGAGTGCACAAATTTTTGTGCACCGGGCCTCTAGTTTTAAAATAAATAAAAATAACGGGATTGGTACCAATGCAACTGCTCTGGAGAGGGGATCCCCAGGGGCAGGAACGAAGCCTTATTTTTCAAGTTCTGAGACAAGTGGAAAGCAAGGTCGGTTTACCAGGCCGGAGACTTGGGCAGGTGGAAGAGACCTCAGCTGTGGTTCAAGTTTCAAGGGGGACAAGGGGGCCTGGAAC
>NW_006291207.1:70999-85957 GCF_000327345.1 Myotis davidii
GCCCTGAGTGTAACAGTGGCGTTGCCCCAACCCCCTGATTGGCCCTGCTCTGTGTGTGACAGGGGGGAGCTCCCCAACCCCCTGATCGGCCCTGCTCTGTGTGTGACAGGGTATGGAGCCCCAACCTCCTTGATTGGCCCTGCTCTGTGCATGACGGGGTGGCGCCACAACCTCCCCATCGACCCTTCCTTGAGTGTGACGGGGGGGTGCCCCAACCCCCCAATCGGCCCTACCCTGAGTGTGACTGAGGGTGGCATTGCAACCTCCTGATCTGCCCTGCTCTGTACATGACAGGGGCGGTGCCCCAACTCCCCAATCGGCCCTGCTCTGAGCCTGACCAGGGGCTGCACCTAGGGATTGGGCCTGGCCTCTGCCACCCGGGAGCAGGCCTAAGCCAGCAGGTCGTTACCTCCCGAGGGGTCCCAGACTGCGAGAGGGCAGAGGCCAGGCTGAGGGACAACCCCTCCCCCCTGAGTGCACAAATTTTTGTGCACCGGGCCTCTAGTTTTATATAAATGGAACCATGAAACATATGGATATTTTTGTATCTGGCTTTTTATAATCAGTATAATGTTTTCAAAGTTTGTCCATGTTGTAGCATGTAACAGTACTTCATTCTTTTTTTAGAACTGTTTAAGGTTTACAGCACAATTTAGTGGAAAATCCAGAATATTTCCATGTATCTCCCCCCATAGCTTCCTTTTAATAACGTCTTGCATTGGTATGGTATATTTGTTACAATAGGAGCTTCCTTTTAATAATCTTGCATTGGTATGGTATATTTGTTACAATAGATGAACAAATATTGATACATTATGTTCAACTAGAGTCCAAAGTTTACACTGGGGTTCACTTTTAGTGTTATATGTTCTATGGAGATTTACAAATTATACATTTTGATACATTAATATGCCCTTTAAATTTTTAATACAAATTTAGTGTTACACTTAGTAGTAAACAAATTTAGTAGTGAATAGGTTAGCTTTGCCTTAAAATATTTTTGACATTTCTCTATTTTGATTTAATGTAACTGAAAATGTTTTATTTAATATCTCGAGGTTAACTGTCTTCTTTATTTTTTGTTTTTATTTTTATTACTTTAACCTTTCTTCATAATCAAATTAGCTCTTTGCTTGTTAGTCTTGTGTCCTTGTGCAGATCTTATATATAAATGCATATATTCCTTAAGAAAATTTCACAAAAATATTCTTTTATCACTCAAAATTTTTACTAGCTAAAGAACTTAATTTTTTGTTAGCTCCCCAAATTAGGGATTAATTTACAATCTCACTTCCAGTTCCAATAAAAAAAATCCATAGGAAAGAAAATGATTAGAGGCTTGGGTAAAATGCCACAATTGGTGAGTCAAAAGGATCCTGATGCATAGATGGTTGCAGTCATGTAAAGCATGGCAACTCTCAGAATAGATGTAGAGACTGGATGAATCTTAGTTTCAAGGAGAGAACTGGAGGAAACAGAGAAACTAAATTTGTTAATCTCCCTGCAGGACTTTTTCCTTATTTGTCAGTAGATTATAAGTTCCATTATGGCAGAAATAGTTTTTCTTTTATGTGTCCTCACAACCTAGAAAAGTACCACCAGTTAGTTGATCAATAAGCATTTGTGGGATGCATGAGTAGATTTATGAGTAGGATATTTATTGAATCCTTATTTGTAGAATGCACTCTCTAGGCCTTAGAGATAAAATGCTTAACAAGATATAATTTCTGCCCTACATTTTTTATTCTATTGAAGCTTATTTGTTTTTTAATGTCCTATCATACCTTTATAAACTCTACTTAGAATGGGATTTCCAGAGTAGTTTAGCAATAAAGAATTCAACTGATGGAGTCAGATGGTGAATTCAAGCTCATTACTTTGCCAGAAACCATAGGCTACTGGGTGACCCTTCACTGCTTGTTGTTTTGCCCACATTAGAGATGAGGATGCTTTAGGCGATGTCATCCCTGACATTTCTACAACTGGTTCTAAAAACACCAATCCTCACACTTTCTTTCATTGCCCACCTCCAACCTATGCTGCCCAGTCTCCAAGCTTAGAGGACAAAAGCTCATTAAAATGAGTGGAGAAGTAACAGGTGGAAGAATCCTGTGTAGAACAAAGTATGCATTTAGTTCTAGTGGGAGAGACACTGAAAACTCATTTGAGAACCTCATGCTGAATATCCTAAATTTAGAACAAAAGAAAAATATCCTAAACTGAGCCCACTATCCTTCCTGCTCTATATCATAGTTCCAAACTCATTTTTTTTTCCTGTTTTGTTATGACCCTGTGTATAGGGTTCTCATACATGGAAATCCCTCCTCATCTACCATGTCTATTTAATTATAGCAATTTAATATTTTCCCACTGCTCACTTACTTCTCTCCTGCCTTTATTATTTCTTAGGTGCTGTGTTAGTCCCTCCCTTTCTCCCACTGTCAGTGACGTGAATATTCTGTGCTCTGGTTTTATTCTTCTTGGGTTGAAATACTGGTTTTGCCACTTAATGAACCTCATCCAGCATGGCCAGTGGTGAACCTGAGGAGGGGCAGTGAAGGATTAAAGAAAACAGACAAGAGAATATAGTTGGGGCCAGGTGGATCACTGCACCTGGATGAGGACACAGTGACACAGCCTCTTAGCCAAATCTTTATTTTATAGTCAGATTCTACAAAGCAAAACAAGGGCAAGATGTTTATAATCTTGCGAGTTTCAAATCTGCTTCTTTTCTGTTGTTGCAATTCTCTGAACTTTATCAAGCTTTGTTTTGGCGGCACTTGCTGCACCTCCCACAGCCCACATCCCTCAGCTACCTAGGACCACAAGGTCAGACTATAAGGTCAAGGTTACATATAACCATAGCCTTTGGCTATAATTGTGCTGGGAGAGCTCTTCCCTCCAAGCAGAGACTTGTATGTGGCTTTGGCATAAGAGGACCATGCCCTCTCATCAGTCCAAGGCTTGAACCTGTCCAAATGCTGTAGTCGCTCTGCACAACTAAGTGTACCAGGGAATTTTTGCTAAGGAGATTCATCTCCAAGAGAGATTCTTAAGAGACTCTTAAGAATTCTTAAGTCTCCAAGAGAGACCTGTGGTTTAAAGAACTGTCAATAGTGTAGAGAAAGCTAAGTTGTTCTCTTCTATCACCAGGAAGGGAAAACTCACTTAAAAGGAGAAGCTCGTATTTTATATCCTTGAAGAGACAAGCTTGGTGATGTTAGAGAAGGCTTAGCTGCATTAAGGCAAAGGAAACCTCGACAGTGGGAAGGACATCGTCAGCGAGGAAAACAGGCAGTGTTGTCAACTCTTCTCCATGAAGGCTGCAGATGTTTCTTTGTGTTCATTTGACTAATTTTACTTTTTACTCTGAAATCATAAACTGCAACATCAATTCCTTTCTCATTCACATATTCCCAGAGGACAAAAGTCTGGACTTTCTGACCAGTGAGAACTTGTCTGTATACATAAAAGCCTCTCTCTATATAAAAGCCTAAGCTGCCGAATGATCAAACAACCAGTCGACCGGTCGCTGACCACCAGGGGACAGACGCTCAATGCAGGAGTTGCTTCCCGGTGGTCAGTGTGCTCCCACAGCGGGAGCACTGCTCAGCTGACTGACAGGCGCTAGACACAGGGCTCATGGCTGGCAAGCGCAGCTGCAGCCTCTCCCGCCTCCACAGCAGTGTTACCAAGCAGTGGCTACCAAGCGACAGTGGTGGCAGGTACAGCAGGGCCAGGATGAGTGGGAGCAGTGCCCGGCCCAGTCTCAGGCTCCTCCCCGGGCGCCTGATGCTTCACACACTACTACATCCCTTGGGCGATGTCAGACTGCTGGTTTTGGGCCTGCAGGGATCCGACTAAAACCAGCATTCCAACATCTCTTGAGGGGTCCCAGATTGCGAGAGGGAACCAGCCAGGCTGAAGGATAACACCTGTGCGTAAATCCGTGCACCAGGCCTCTAGTTAACAAATAAAAGGCTCACCTCAAGAAGGCTTGGTCTCCCACTGGAAAGGTTTTACCATCTTCTCCACCACATGGAAGACTCCAGGTTTACAAGTCGAAGGGCAAGGAGGCAAGGACAAGCTGAGCTATTAACTTTCAAAAGATTTGAATGATTTCTGTGTATTTCCAATAACAGTAACATGTACTGAGAATTCTCTCAGCTGTTGACCCTTCCCTTTAGACACCACCCCTCCTCCACATTTGATAACACAAACAATAAGTGTAGAAAATTTCTCTGTAGATGTATTTTAAAAAATATTTTAATATAAATCTTTATTGTTGAAAATATTACATGTGTCCCTTTTTTCCCCCATTTCCCTCTCCCAACTCCCTCCCCTCTAAGCCTTCACCACCCACTGTCTGTGTCTAGGGGTTATACATGTATGCATATGAGTTCCTTGGTTAATCTCTTCCCCCTTCCCCCATCCCCTGCCTTCCATCTGAGGTTTGAAAGTCTGTTTGATGTTTCTATGTCTCTGGGTCTATTTTTCTTCATCAGTTTGTTTTTCATTAGAATCCACATATGAGTGAGATCATGTGATACTTATCTTTCTCTGACTGCCTTATTTTGATAAGCATAATGCTCTCTAGGTCTGTCTATGCTGTTGCAAATGGTAAGAGTTCTTTCTTTTTTACAGCTGCATAGTATTCCATTGTATAGTATTTATTTCAACACACACTGAGCAATGGAACAGAAGAGATACCATGCATTTGTTTGCAGTTTTCTTGTGAAAAATGGTTACTGCTCATAGAGATCACACTGTCCCAAAGGTAACATCAGAGGAAATTCTCCCAATGATTTTCCAGTTGCTCCATTCCTCTCTCTGCTTCCCCCTCTTTGAAAGGGGCTGAAATGTTAACCTACTGAAAATGGGCTACTCTCCACACAGAAACAGCTTTCTCACCCATAAGAGCTTCGAGTAGAGGCAACTCAGAGATACCTAAGGCACTGACACTTCACTTCTTAGGGAGGTAACAGAGAGTTAGCTTCTTGGGGGACGCCCATATCAGAACTCCTTGAGTGAGTCACAGAGGTCTTTGGAGAAGAATCAGGACAATTTTCAGTGTGATCTGAGGCTGTGCAGATGGCCACAGATGTGCCAGGACCCTGAAGGCTAAAGTAAGGACGGAGGATCCCACAGAATTGGATTCTAGTGAAGGAATACATGTGAGATCCATCATCCATGTTGTAAAAGGACACATCCCCAGCCTCCCAGTCCAGGAACACTCCTATCTTGTGGGGGCACTGCCTCAGTGACAGAGGCTCTGACTGGGAAGTGAGAACCCTGATTTCCCCTTCCTTGTATGCCACCACCCAGAAATTCTTTTCTGGACTTTCTACAAACCACCCCTCTCTCCTCACTGTAGCTGAGCAGACACCTAGCGCCCATCTGGTTCCTGGTCCACCTGTTCCCACTTTTACTTCTGCTTCCCAGTAATGTCTCCCTGCGGTAAAGCAATTCTGGCCCAGAACACTGAAGGTGTCCTCTTGCTCCTGCTGTGCGGGGCCATCATGGTTCTGAGAAACATTTTCTTTTGAAGAAACATGTGTTCTATCCTCAGATAAGATGAGTTTGGTATGAGCTGTGTCTGGATCCAGAGTAACAGCCACTGCAGGTATAAAAAAAGAAAAAAAAGAAAGGTCATTCCACAATCAAGACTGGTTGGTTTTAGGAAAGATTCAAATACAGGAAAAGGGGCATGTTGAAAAGAAGGGGAAAGCAATGGAAGAGTGGGTAAACCATTGTGTTCTGTCCATATCTATTCATAGGAGACGTGTGGTGTGTAGATCATAGAAGGTAGGGGTTGACAGGACCTCGGGTGGCTGCCTGTTCCCCACAGACAGACACTGTTTAGGGAAGACGGCTGTCTCATCTGAAAGCCCAGTGTTGGGTATTGCAGGATGGGGATCCCTCCATTTTCCTTCACATGCTGGCTGTTTGCTCTTAATAATTAAGTCATGCCATATTTCAGTAACACTGTTCCTATTTGCATTTAAGCTTCTTTGGTATCTTTTTTCTCTGGACTTATGTAATAACTCGGTTTTTCTTCTCACACAAACAGTTTTTATACTTCTAATGGTTGAAATCCCAGGCTCTTTAGTCAGAAAGCCCACATTGTGACAATCACTCCATCCTTAGGAGC
Organism: Myotis davidii; assembly: GCF_000327345.1. Classification (NCBI taxonomy): domain Eukaryota; kingdom Metazoa; phylum Chordata; class Mammalia; order Chiroptera; family Vespertilionidae; genus Myotis; species Myotis davidii. The sequence goes on from NW_006291207.1 coordinate 77,151, forward strand.
TTGGAAGTTGGAGAAATGACTTTGCTTCTCTCAGCCTTGCTTTGCCCTCATGACAATGAACATCATTCTGAGCCTTCAGCATAGGAGCATGGGGAGCAAGAAATGAGGTAACATGTAGAGTTTAATACTATGTCTTGCCCGTGACGAACACTTGGTAAACTTTAGCTTCCAGTAGCTCTAGTAACACTAACACTGTACATTAAGAGTAGCAGTAGCACTAGTACTAGTAGTAAGTAGCCTGCTTCTTGTCAAACCCAACATTTTCAATAAAGTTTTTCTAAGAATTTGTATGTGGGATATTATGTGTTTGGAGGATTATGTTAACTAGAAGATGGGTGTGGATGCGGGGATATTCAGAGTAAAGCAGAATGCAGTAGACAAGCAGTTCTCAACCTGTGGGTCGCAACACCTTTGGGGGTCGAATGACCCTTTCTCAGGGGTCGCCTAAGACCATCAGAAAACACATATATAATTACATATTGTTTTTGTGATTAATCACTATGCCTTAATTATGTTCAATTTGTAACAATGAATTGGGGTCACCACAACATGAGGAACTGTATTAAAGGGTCGCGGCATTAGGAAGGTTGAGAACCACTGCACTAGTCATTGACAATCAACTCTAACTCTGGAAATACTCTGTGGCCAGGGCCATTGTGCACTTGCACTGAGCAGCAACAAGCTCTGCTCTGTCTCAGGATGGCTACATAGCAGACTTTCTTACGGTTGAACTTCTTTCAATGTTGTTCGCATGAATAAATCTACCCTGTCGCTGAAGTCTCAGATTGAACATAATTTCTTCATGGCAGTTTCTTTAATCCCCCATTCCTTCCCCTCACAGCAATTGCTTTTTCCTTCATAACATTCATCACAATTTGTATGTGCACTTTCCCATGGAGTCAGAGACCAGCCCTGCTGTATTTATTTGACACTGAATGAATAGTTGTATAGATTTATGCTGGATGAATGATATCAAAATAGTAAGAAATCTGTTAATGTCTCAGCATGAAATTGAGACTGAAGTGAAAGCCATGAAATGCCTAACCAAGGAGGTACTATTGGGTGTTTATATACATGTTTCTGGTTTGTATAAAAGAGATTATGTAGGACAAAAGAATAGAACCACTCACCTGCTTTGAAATGTTCCTTTCTCCAGTCTAAAGAGAAAAAAAAAATCATGTTAAAATATGGCAAGAACATATCCTCTGAACTAGTGGGATGCTTATTCACTTAGCCGCTATATTTTTCTGGACTCTCAGTTTCAAAATAAAATCTCCAGAAGATGGAGCCTTTCTAAACACGCCCTAGAAATGGCTCATGAAATCCTGGGGCACCTGAAGCTCCAAGACAACATCAGTTACTCACCAGCATATAACCCAGCTTTTCTCCAGTCTGAAATAAAACAAAGAAGTTAGATATTCCCATTCAAAGGACATTTGCTTCAGACTGAAATTGCTGCAACCACACGAAATCTGAAGGTTTATGATAGTGCTATATTTCTGTGTTCATCATCTTAATGAAAATTATGGGATATTTGTTTTCTTTTATATTTCCTGTACTATCTCTTCACACTTTCCACATCCACCAACCCATCTGTGATAAATTATGAGGGGTCTGGTTCTTTTGGGAGAAGAAGAGGATGGGCTATAATTGTGAAACTGTGTTGTAAATCCTGAAATTGCATTGCTGCCTTGACATCTTTAAGCCTCAAAAGGCTCCAAATGCCCAAATGTGAGTTGCCCGGTTCTCACCAGATATGCTCTACATCCAGCAGGAAAAGCTCCCACCCAGCTAATTCCCCTACCAGCCAAAGCCGCTGGCCCCCACCTGTCCTCAGCCCAATAGTGGGCGTCACCTCCCTGTCAGCTGGCAAAATTATTCAAACATGCCGGTCACATATTTCTACAGAAAACAGGAGTGCCTCATCCTCCTGTCATGATCCTACCTCCTACAGCCCTGCTGGTTGACTCAGCTCCCAAGTGCAGCCTCCATGTGTCCTGCACGGTGTGTGGTGCCTTCCCCCAGGATGTGAGTATATGTGATTAACAAACCGCTGTCCATCTCATCTGCCCAGCGTTGGGTGACCCCCTTATTATTTTAGGGTGGAGTATTCCCCTTCACCGACAAGGTCTATAGGAGGGAATCAGAACAGAGGGGCAGATGAGATGGTTGACCCAACAATATCAGTATAACTCACCTTGATTATATAATTCCTTCCTTCTGTCTGAAAAGCAATAACAGCCTGTGAGATGCCAAGTGTACAGAATAAAGTAATGACTAGCAAATCTACACTAATAAAAGGGAAACATGCAAATTTATCATCACTCTGCTATGCCCACCAGCCAATCAGGAATGAATATGCAAATTAACCCAACAAAAAAAATGGCAGGCGCCGAGCAAAGACTGAAGGCTCCAGCCTGAGTGAAGACAGAGACTAAAGAGGTTGAAGAGGCTTGGCTTCTCTGCTGTGGTTGGAGCGGAGAAGCCTCCAGGCGTGGCTTCTCCATTGAGGCAGGAGCAAAGGCTTGGGTCCTGGGTGCCAAAGGAAAATTGGTGCCAGCAGCCAGAGGAAGGAAGGCCTATTGCATGAATCTCTTCATGTCATGGGCCTCTAGTCTATATAATAAAGAGCCAGGATGCAACTACCATTAGAGAAGGACCAGACCGGAAATCAGTGATGGGTTGCTGTGGTGACCCAGCACTGACTGGGGCTGCTACCGGCACCCAGACCCAGCACTAACTGCCTAGGGAAGTGGTTGGCAAACTGCAGCTCACGAAGTTTCAATCGCACTGTATGTGCGCACCCGCACGTGGTATTTTGTGGAAGAGCCACACTCAAGGGGTCAAAGAGCTGCATGTGGCTCATGAGCAGCAGTTTTCTGACCACTGGCCTAGGGGGTTGTGGATCAGGCCCCGAGAGATGCCTTCAGAGAGAGAGGCAGGGTCTGATCCGCAATCTCTGTGGCAGTGGTTGATCAGAACTTGCCTCTCTTTCTCTCCTCATCTGGCCACCAGCCATGCCTCTGTTTCTCTCCACCAGGGCTTCTGATCAGCCCTGCCTTTCTGATCAGGCCCTGTTGATAGGCCCAGAGACACTGACTGGCATAGAAATTAACCAATCAGAACCAAATCTGGGTGAACGTAAGGAGCCAATGACTGCCTAGGAAGTGGAGCTTTTGATGCTGACTGGCATAGAAATTGACCAATCAGAAACAAATTGGCCAGCAGAGGAGGGCAGTTGCGGGGAGATCAGGCCAGCAGGAGGGCAGTTAGGGGTGACCAGACCAGCAGGGGAGAGCAGTTAGGGATGAGATCAAGCTGGCAGGGGAGGGCAGTTGAGGGCAATTTCAGGACGGCAGGTGAGGGTAATTGAGGGCGAGATCAGACCAGCAAGGCAGGGCAGTTAGGGGTGATCAGGCAGGCAGAGGCAGCTGGGGGTGAGATCAGGTCAGCAGGGGAGGGAAGTTAGGGGAAATCAGGCAGGCAGAGGCACTTAGGGGCAATCAGGCAGGTAGGCAAACAGGTTAGGGGTGATCAAGCAGGCAGGCAGGTGAGTGGTTAGGAGCCAGCAGTCCCAGATTGTGAGAGGCGTGTCCAACTGCCAGTTTAGGCCCCATCCCACAGGGGTCAGGCCTAAACCAGCAGTCAGACTTCCCCCGAGGAGTCCCCGATTGGAGTGGGTGCAGTCTGTGCTGAGGGAACCCCCTCCTCCATGCACGAATTTCCTTCAGCCGGCCTCTAGTAAAAAATAACAAATAACTTACCAAGCTCTTTCTTTAATGATTCTAAAAAGGCAAGAAAATAACAAATCAGATTTTACAGAAAAAGTCCAACGTTTACTTTCTAGACTGTTACTGAGCCCAGATCCTAAATGCTGCTTCCATATGTCTAGATCAGTGGTTCTCAACCTGTGGGTCTTGACCCCTTTGGCGGTCGAACGACCCTTTCACAGGGGTTGCCTAAGATCATCCTGCATATAAGATATTTACATTACGATTCATAACAGTAGCAACATTACAGTTATGAAGTAGCAACAAAAATAATTTTATGGTTGGGTCACAACATGAGGAACTGTATTTAAAGGGCCAAAAGGTTGAGAACCACTGGTCTAGATCAAGAAATTTATCTTAACTGAGAATTACTGTGACCATTTATTCTTGACCCCATGTTTATACCAGTGAGTTTTCTCTCTCCGTTGGACTCTATTATCATATTTTTCTCATGGGGTTCCTGGGCTGCATGTCTTCTTGATGGTCTTGGGCTCTAACTAAGTCCTACATGTGTCTCTGTGCCCCAACAGATGCCATCCATATACACAGCCGTGCTAACAAACTCATACATTTACAGATGTCCCCAAGTCTCCTTCAGTTTTACCTTTGGCTTGGCTTTCTTTTTCTTTTTCCTCCTGGGCTTCCTGTACTCTCTTCCTTTCCTGTTGCTCTTTCCAGGTCAAAAATACAACAGCACCGATGAAAATCCCAAGTATGAGGAAAGTCACAGCGAATGCTACTTTCCAAGGAGAGGTCCTAGGGAAGAAGGGCTCTGATACCGGGCCCCAAAAACCTCATCAAAAACATACACTGAGCAAGCCTATCCCACCCCAGTTCCCACACATCTCCTCCTTACTCCTGTCCTGTCTCCAAAATGAGCAGTGCTGACCTGGGATAAAAATGGTTTCCACCTGCTCTTGTCCAAAGAAGGGGTTCTTCATGGTGCAGGACACCTCTCTCCATGAGCTGTCTCTCACAACGAGGGAAGCCTCAATTTGAAACAACCCATCATCGTCTTGGGTCTTGTCCTCAGAGAGAGAAGGTATCTTCTCTCCCGTCACATCTTTCCATTGGACCTCAGGCTGGGGGAACCATCTCTTGCCTGTGCACTTCAGTCTTATTCCTCCATCTTCTGGACCCACCATGAAAACATTAGGACCAGAGCCCAGACCTGGAGAGAAAAGTCATTCATCTGAGACCTGGATACATTTTGTCCAGAGGTCCTAGCGTTACACAGTAACACTGTGTGGGGAGATGGACAAAGTACCATAGTTTCTTGGTGGAAGGGCAAGGCATCTTACCTTCTCCCACGAGGTAAATGGGTATATGTAGTTCAAATTCACAAGAGACTTGAAGTTGGTATTGGGACTTATACTGATACCTGTCACATCTTCTCTACCCAGCAATATCTGCAATTGGTCATAGAAGGTTTATAGAAGGAGCATAGTAAAATTTGCCAATGTTGAATTCTTTCAGAAAACAACAATATCTCTATCTCTATCTCCATTTTTATCTCTATCTCTATCTATATTTAATCTATATCTATATCTATATCTATATCTATATTATATCTAATCTACTAGTGGCCATGGATTTGTACACATTGAAAGGAAATCAATTAGAAGAAAGATTTGTGAGGTAATTACATTATTGCAAAAAATTACATATCAACATAGTATATATGATACATACAAAATATTTTAATATCGCTATTCGCCCTTTCTCTATAATAGAAGTGTGTGAGTCAATGTTTATTTTTAAATTGCCATTGCACATAAACTGTACTGGCCAGTCGGTCAGATGATCAGACAGATGGTCAGTTACTTAGACCTTTATATCTATCTATCTATCTATCTATCTATCTATCTATCTATCTATATTCATATCTATATCTACCTATTCCATTTATTGGAGTCTTGGGAAAACTAAATTTTTGTGCTTAAATTGAGACTTCTTATAGTCACTTCCTTAAACAATCTCTATCTTTTTCCAAAATTTCTTTCTTGTTCTGATTAGGGATTATATACAAGATGAAGGTAGCCAGGTGAATTGAGAGTCAATTAAGGAGTTAACACATATTTTAGTTTTTACTTTCATCCATTTCTTTTCTCTTTACCAACTCTTCTCTTCAACTCAGCACAGGCTGGGTTCATTTGGGGGTCCATGTCCCCAGCACCTGTATCAAAACATCACATTACCAGAACACTAGAAGAATCCACTGTCTCTTTGAGAATAATGACTATCTTGACTTCTAAAACTATATATTATTTTGTATTTTTATGAATCCTCTTATGTCTGGCTCAGTCCTCCTTCAATTCCTTAGATGTCAAAAATATATTAGGAACCTCAGCTACAATATCTCTCTCTCTTCTTTTTTGCTGAAAATTATGATATAGCTAATAATTGTTACTACCAGTCCCTGGCCTGCCCAGGAGGGACACACTACTGGAAATCAGAAATCAACCTGCAAGACAATCCTTAGAACTGCCTGGGGGGCTTCTAAATCTCTGGGAGAAGGAAAATGACTGTACGCAGGTGAAACTGGTTCTAAGCAAAATGAAGCAGATCAAAACCTAGGGAGCAAGTACTAATAGACCAAACAGACCTTGTACCTCCTGGAAGAATGTAACCAATGAAGTGCCAAGTTGAAATAAGCAAACAGAAACCACACTGGCGTTGAGAAAGGAGCAGGAAGGGATGCCCATTTCTGAGCATAGAAGTGGTTGTACTAGAGTCTAGACAAAGGTCAACTAGATGGAAGATAGTACAAATGTATAATCAAGTAATTACTTCTGAACATTGGACTTGCCTTTATATGTATAGGTCATTCAAAGAACTGATATGGAAAGGTACTAAAAATACTGTGACTCCCTCGAGGTTATTACTGGGAATCTGAGAATCTTTTACCTCCTACTAGGAGGTCACAGTTACATGGCTCAGGAGAATACTTCACTCTTTCTCTCAAGACTGAATGGATTTGTTTTCTTCCCAATAAAGTTACAGATAAAGAAAACAGATAAAACAAGCCCATAGATATCTTATCAGATATAGTCAAATGAGAAGTATTAATTTAAGAGGTTAAATATTAAAAGAAGAAGGAAAACAAAACATTATAATTAAAAAAAAACATGTTTGTCTTGGCAGAGAATACAAAGCTTTAGAAATGGGAACTCTATGGTATTTTCAAAGAAATGGACAGATAAATCATTATAATCATACAAAGAATTTAGAATTTACCCCAGTATTTATGAGAAGTTTATGAGAAACAATGTATTTGTTTCCCACATTATTCACTAATGTTATAGAGATGAGTGAATATGTCTAGGAAAGATATTTTGAGAATTCCATGAATATTTATGCTAAAACAATTTCGAAGGATTAATGATTGAAATGTAAATAGGAAAACAATAAAAAGAGAGAGAAGTGAATTACAACTACAGGCAGTTAACTGTAAAAAAATCTCACAAACATAATGGTGAGCAAGAAAAGCCAGACATAAAAGAGTTTGTGTATGTGAAATTCAAAACCAGGCCAAATTCACCTGGCCAAGTTAGAAGTCAGATGAGTGATTACTCTTGAGGAAATGGTGAGCTGAAGGGAAAAAGCAGGTTTTCCTATGTCCTAATTATGTTCCGTTTCCTGATTTGGGTGCTTGTTTCTCAAGGTGTACTCGCGTTGTGAATATTCATCGAGTGATATATTTAAAATCAGTACTAAATTTGCTATGCATGTTAAATTACAATATATTTTACAGAAAAGTATTAGGAGAAAGGAGGTAAAATATTTTTGTAATGTTATATAAGAGTTCATCTAAGAGCATCATAAAAATAAGACATAAGCCGAAACCGGTTTGGATCAGTGGATAGAGCGTCGGCCTGCGGACTGAAGGGTCCCAGGTTCGATTCCAGTCGGGGGCATGTACCTTGGTTGCGGGCACATCCCCAGTGGGGGGTGTGCAGGAGGCAGCTGATCGATGTTTCTCTTTCATTGATGTTTCTAGCTCTCTATCTCTCTCCCTTCCTCTCTGTAAAAAATCAATAAAATATATTTAAAAAAAAAACAACAATAAAATAAGACATAAAAGATAATGTTGACAGTTCTGACAGCATACCTTTAAACTTCAATAATTGAAAATTACCATAAAAATTATAAGACAAATACATACTAGGAAAAAGTCTTTCAATATTTAGGAGTAAAAGAGCAACTAAAACTCAATCAAAAAATTTTTAAAAAGATGCCTCCCCCCCAAAACCCCAGTTAATTAAGGGGCATGAACTAAAATAATTGAAGGTAAAAAAATATGAAAAACTATCCAATGTAAATTTTTGTGAGATATCAGTTTTTACTTTATTTTTATTGTGTGATATAATATTTTTACCTATCAGATTGGTAAAAATAAAAGCAGAAGAAATTGAATATTCAGTGTCATCAAACATGTGAAGAAATGTGTATTCTCATACATTGCTGTTAGAAGTGTAAACTAAAACAATTATTAGACTGTTCACATATTTAAGAAATTTTATGATTCTTTTGAAATTGGAATTGTTAAATTATAGGGTATAAATTTAATCATTTAAGAAAATTTATCTGGTAAGAACCAACTGCACAGAGACTTATGTGAAAATATGTGTATTTTGCTATTTTTGCAATGACATGAAATTGAAGACAATGTTCATTATAAAGTAAATATTCACATAAATTATGAAATTTCTATATCATGAAATTATTATTTTTATATCAATTATTATTTCAATTATTATTTTATATCAATTATATTTATATCAATTTTAATATGCAAATTAACCCAACCAAAATGGCGGTCAGCAGCCACGGAGCTGGTGCAAGCTGGAGGCTTGGTTGCCCCGGTGATGGGGGAAGCCAAACTTCCCACCGCCCCTGGTCAGCTGTGGCCTACGCTAAAGGGAACAAAGTTTCAATTATAGAAGATAAATAAATCCCAGATTAAAACAAAAAAGAAAAGAAAAAAAGGAGAGGCTGGGAGCTTCTGTCGCCGGGAGGCTTGGCCAGTCTGAAAAA
>NW_006291207.1:86649-87446 GCF_000327345.1 Myotis davidii
TGATATTTTAAAATATATTTTTTGTGTGTTATATATTATAGAGAAAGGGAGAGAGAGATAGAAACATCAATGATGAGAGAGAATATTTGATTGGCTGCCTCTTGTATGCCTCCTACTGGGGATGGAGCCCAAACCAGGGCATATGCCCTGACCAGGATTGAACTGTGACCTCCTGGTTCATAGGTTGACACTCAACCACTGAGCCACAATAGCCGGGCTTAATTTTGTTTTTAAATAACTTAACATAAACATTTTTAAAGATTAGTTTATGAACAGACATCAACTAAGTGCAATTTAAATATGTTACATACTAGTGGCCTGGTGCACGAAATTTGTGCACATTAAAAGGGAATTAATTAGAAGAAACATTTTAATATTGCAGTTTGCCCTTTCTCTATAATAGAAGTGTCAGAGATGAAAGAAAATTAGTAAAATTTATATGAAAATATCCCCCCTGTCAGAGTCTGAGGAGCGCCGCAGGACCCAGAGTCAAGTCCCTGCCCACTCGCGTGTGCTTCAAAATTGCATGAGACCCAGAACCGGTCGTCCCCACCCTCATCAAGCCCCACAGGGAGGGGGCACAGCCTCAGGTCCCCCGGCCTCGGCGCAAGGGCATAAGTGCACGATGGTCATTTGCATATTAGCTTTTTATTATATAGGATTATATATAACTATATTTATATAATAGTATCCTATCTAATAATAGACAAACATGATAATTAACCATACCTCCGACACGCTTCCCATTGGCTAATGAGGGAGATATGCAAATTAACTGCCAACCAAGATGGCGGCCA
>NW_006291207.1:89075-89696 GCF_000327345.1 Myotis davidii
ATCCAGGCTGAGGGCTGTCAGTACAGCAGTGGTGGTGGGAGCCTCTCCTGCCTCCTCAGCCGTGGTAAGGATGTCTGCAGCTTAGGGCTACTCCTCGCTGACAAGTGGACATGCCCTGAGGGCTGCCAGGCTACCAGAGGGATGTCTGATTGCCATCTTAGGCCCAATCCAGGGGCCTAAGCCAGGAGGTGGTCATCCCCTGAAGGGTCCCAGACTGTGAGAGAGCACAGGCCAGGCTGAGGGACCCCTCCCCTCCAAGTGAACAAATTTTTGTGCACCGGGCCTCTAGTATTATATATTTTATTATTATACTAAACATTTATTAACCATTTTAATTATATGTGGGTATATTTAAATTACATATATAAATATATAAAGAAAGATAACTCGAAAGGCATAGAATAATTTGGTATTAATAATTACTTTAGCCATATATGACAGGCCCAGAGCCAGCATCATACTCAATGGACAAAAACTAACACCATTTCCCCTAAAACAGGAACAAGACAGGGATGCCCCCTCTCACCGCTCCTGTTCAACATAGTACTAGAAGTGTTAGCCATTGCAATTAGGCAAGAAGAAGAAATAAAAGGCATCCAAATTGGAAAAGAGGAAGTAAAA
>NW_006291207.1:91381-98206 GCF_000327345.1 Myotis davidii
AAGGCTGAGGTGGTGGGCGGGAGGTAGGGGGGTAAGAGATCACCCAAAGGACTTGTATGCATGCATATAAGCATAACCAATGGACATAAGACACTGGGGGATAGGGGAGGCTAGGGGACTGTCTAGGGCGGGGGGAAAAAATGGACACATATGTAATACCCTTTGTAATAAAAAATTAAAAAAATAATTACTTTGGAAGAGAAAAGGGAATATAGAGAAAGGGAAGATTATCAATTTATATTTTACTAGTGGCCTGGTGCATGGAGGGGGGGGTTCCTTCAGCTCGGTGTGCACCCTCTCTAATCGGGGACCCCATGAGTGATGTCCAAATGACATCCTGGGATCAGGCCTAAACCAGCAGTCAGACATCCCTCTTGCAATCTGGCTCTGCTGGCTCCTAATGCTCACCTGCCTGCCTGCCTGACCTCCCCTAACTGCTCTTCCTTGCCAACCTGGTTGCCCCCCATAGCCCTCTCCTGCTGGCCTGATCTTGCCCCCAACTGCCCTCCCCTGCCAGCCTGATCTCACCCCTATCTGCTCTTCCCTGCTGGCCTGATCACCCCTAACTGACTCTGCCTGCCTGATTGCCCCTAACTGCCTTCCCCTGCCAGCCTGATCTTGCCCCCAATGGTCCTCCCCTGCCGGCCTGATCTCATCCTTAACTGCTCTCCCCTGTTGGCCTGGTTGCCCCCATCTGCCCTCCCTTGCCAGCTTGATTTCACCCCTAACTGCCCTCCCCTGCTGGCCTGATCGCCCTTAACTGCTTTTGCCTTGGCCCCCACCACCATGGATTTGTCCAGCCACATTATGTTCTGCCTTCGCAGTTCACCCAGATTAGGTTCTGATTGGTCTGTTTCTATGCCAATCAGTGTCAGAAGTTCCTCCTCATAGGCAACCATTGGTCCCTCCAAGTTCACCCAGATTTGGTTCTGATTGGCCAGTTTCTATGCCAGTCAACATCTCTGGGCCTATCTCTGGGCCTTATCAGAGAGGTGGGGCTGATTCACAGCCATTCCAGGCTGCTGGCCAGTGGGCTGAACTGCTGATCTCTCAGACATAGAGAGACATGGCTGCTGGCAAGGCCCGAAGAGAGAGAGAAGCAGGGTCTGATCTGCAGCCTCAAAGCTGCAAATCAGAACCTACTTCTCTCTCTCTCTCTCTCTCTCTCTGGGTCTCACCAGCAGCTGCAGTAGCCACTGGTCAGCTCCTCCTCTCTCTCCCCAAGAGGTCAGCAGTTTAGCCCATTCGCCAGTCCCCGCCCACCTGAACCTGTTGCCTGCACAGCGTTCAGTCATCCCTCTGGTCGTTTTGGATGTGACAGCCCCTGGGTTTTTATACCTTTATTAGGATAACTTTCTGAATTGAGTTTGATACAATGAGTTTACAGTATTATTGTAATTAAATGAAATAGCATCAATGATAATAAAACTTATGGTGGTTAATTCAGTTGTGACCAAGCCTCAGTCCATGGTGGCCTTTCCCATTGGTCCACTCTTCAGGGCCTTTTTATTTCCCCCCAAACCATTAAGTCCATGTTTTTATCTACTGTTTCAGTTAGTTATTGATTGTTTATTATTTTCTGACCTCAGTTCTCTACGGATAACTTTTTTCCTGCAATATCAAGCCATCCTGTCACAACCCTCAAGTCACTTTCTCCAAGCAATGCATTTAAGACACGACCACCAGCCGTCCTGCCTGGGCCAGTCCCTTGCAGCAGCTACCTGGGATTCTTGTCTGAGAGTGATGGTACATTTGGTAAGGATGGCACTCTCCTGTCCATGTGTAGGAGAGACACAAGAGGCCTATTTTTATGGTAGACTAGAGGTCCAGTGCACAAATTTGTGCATGGTGCGGTCCCTCAGACTGGCTGGTGATTGAAGCCTATCTGGGAGCCGGTGGCTGGGAGAAGGGACCCTGGATCCATTCCCGCCTGGGATGGGGGACCTGATTGGGGGCTGCTGGGGAGAGGGGCCACGGGAGATTGTGGGGGGCCCATAGGGACCCAGATTGGGCCAGTTGGCTGCTGCAGTTCCCGTCATAGTGACATATGGTTCTGGTCATTCCGGTTGTTCTGGCATTTGGTCACTCAGCTTTTATATATATATATGTAGATATTTAGGGAAGTAGTTTAATTTTGAAGTACAGAGTGATGTATGTATAAATGGAAAAGAAGGTTTGGGGCTAAGCCCAGTCTAGGATGTCAACCAGCTTGCAGCATACCTGCCTTTGTGTCTCTGTCCTGTTGGCCATCCTTCCCCCACATCAAATGCGGAACACTTACATTTCTCTTAGAGTGGTCTATGCTCTCAGACAATTACTCACCGATCACCTTTAGCTCCAAAATCGCTTCTTCAAAATCATTTCCTTTTTTAAAAAAACAGGTGTACATCCCATTGTCCGAGACCCTAACGCTGCGGATTCTCACAGCCACTCTTCCCTCGGCGATGTGATCTTTCACCAGCTCGGCCCTCCCTCGGAAGTCCACCAGCTGCTGCTCCGTCTGCTCCACTCGGTCCTCATAGGCGTACACGGCATCTGCGAACCGCGAGCGGAACCACCGCAGCTCCATGTCCTCAGCGCTCATGGCCGGGGCTACGCGGCAGGGCAGCGCCGTGTCTGCGCCCAGCAGGGCCACAATGGGCTCCGAGGGAGCGAGGACCGTGAATGAATCTGTGGGACAGACCGAAAGCGACAAGAATAACACAGGACCCAGGTTTTTTCTGACACAGTGTCATTACAGCCTGTGGAGACCCATAGGCACTCTGTCACCCAGACGGCCGCCTTCTGTTGCACACACCCAGGCTGAAGGTGGGGGAGCAAAGACAGAGAGGGTGTCTACGCCTCCGGAGCTTACAAGCAATATGGTCATCTCATGTTAAATAAATGACTTTTTAAATTGCATTGGTGGTAAATTCCATGAAGGGGGAGGGAAGAGGGTTGGGAAATCATGAAGCTAGAGTTTTTCATCAGTGCTTGGACATCAGGGAGTGCATTCCCCATGAAGCTGAGACCTGCACGAATTAGAACGCATTAGTGAGGTAATTCTGCCTGATCCTTCTCTCTAAAGTAATCGTATGATGACTTATTTGCCCTTGTGTATGGGCAAATAAATCATTGTATCAAAATGAAGGATTTATAATTAATCCAGGTATGTATGAGAAGTGATTGAATCCTTCTATTCATAGAACGAGAGAATCCAGGGATAAGAATCTTTAAATATTCTCACCTGAGCCCCACATGGACACCTGGAGAAGCAGGATTGAGAAGAGATCTCTGGGCAGAGAGAAGTCCAGGGAACCCACTATCTTTCCCATAGCGGAGGACAGTGTGCCAGAGAGGGAGGCCCTGAAAATACCTGGAGGAGCAACAAAGATGGACCCACAGTAAAAAGTCTAACCAAGGTGGGTCACAGAAATGGCTCCTAGAGCTCTCAAGCAACTGTGGTGTCTCACTCAGGGACTCCAGGGAAACCTTTCACACTCACTAAGGACACCTTTTGCCTCCTTTTCCAAGGAAACAGTCTTGTTCCATCTTGACAGCCATGCTCTGCAATAATATATCTGCCCATGATCTCTCTAAACTCTAATTCAAGAACATTTTGTTCAATGGATGGGGCAGACAGGAGGTGAAGAGCAGTCGCTGAGATAGATGGCGTTAGGCAAATATTACTCTGGCCTCAACAAATTCTGTCCCCGCACATTCCTATGGGATTAGGGGGCAGATGTCACCTGGTCTGCCCTCTGTCAACCCTGAGGATCCTTCCCCAGACTAGGCCTCTTCCCTCCCTCTTGCCCACCACCTACAAAATGCAACCCTCACAATTTTAAAATCTTACACACAATATACAGAAGATGTATTATAGAATTGTTCACCTGAAACCTACATCATTTTACTAACCAGTGTCACCCTACTAAGTTCAATAAAAAGTATGAAAATACCATAATTAATTAAAAAAATTCTTACAGAGATGAAGGCATCCAGAAACTCCTCACCCTCACTGCTGCAGGCACTGAAACGAATACTCTGCCATTCTGCCCGGTTACCGCTCTTGGCTGCCACAGGTCCCTCCTCTGAGACTTGCTCCAAGAAGCCCAGGGGATATCAGTCCTCGGAAAACTCGTGGCTGAGAAGGAGGCCTTGGGTGGTCTTTAAAAGGGTTTCAGAAAACTGGAAGACAAACTCCCCTGAATAGCTGCTTCTCAGCCGTGTGCTTCTCTTTGGCCACCTGACATACTGAAAACTAAAAGTAAAAAAAGATAAGGAAAGAGAACTTTAACCTGGCATGGTAATAAATCCATCAAATAATTACATGCTTATTGTGCCATGCCAGCAAGGCCAAGGGTGAACCTGAGGAGCTGGCACAGTCAAGGGTGAACCTGAGGAGGGGCGGTGAAGGATTAAAGAAGACAGACAAGCCGAGACCGGTTTGGCTCAGTGGATAGAGCGTCGGCTTGTGGACTGAAGGGTCCCGGGTTCGATTCCGGTCAAGGGCATGTACCTGGGTTGCGGGCACATCCCCAGTGGGGGATGTGCAGGAGGCAGCTGATCGATGTTTCTCTCTCATCGATGTTTCTAACTCTCTGTCTCTCTCCTTTCCTCTCTGTAAAAAATCAATAAAATATATATATAAAAAAAGAAGACAGACAAGAGAATATAGCTGAGGCTCGGCAGATTTCCCATGCCTGGACGAGGACACAGAAAGACCCAGCCTGCAAGGCGAGGCTTTATTTTATAGTCAGAGCACACAAAGCAAAACAGGGGAAGTGGTCAACATGTTTATCATGTTCTTGTGTGTTTCACCATGTTTTGGCAGCACTTGTTGCACCTCCCACAGCTCATTAGCTACCTAGGAAGGAACTAGGGCGATGTCTTGCTTCATTCACTTCAATATATCTGCTACCCTATTGTTTTCTAGTTTATTTTTCCCAGTTTTATTGAGATGTAATTCACATATAAGATCTGCCAGTTAGGCCCTTATTTATTAGACAGGGAATTAAAAATACATCCATGCTTTCTGACTCCCTTTCTCCCAGACTTAGAAATTTTCTCCACTGACATGTTCTCCATCTTGTCCAGGATAAAAGGAAAAGAGCATAAAATTCTGAAGGTGATTTTCTGAAACCTTTTATCTTCCTTTCCTGCTGTAACTATGAGAGATAAGGGTGACATTTCTGTCATCTGTCTTCACAATTCTTTTTAATTTTAAAAGCCCTCCGAGTTCTATGAATTCTAGAATAATTGTGTTTCTTGTTGAGAAAGACAGAACAATTCTGAGTTATATCCTGAAATAATTTAAACAGATACATTTTTAAAATTCTGGATATACAATTGAACATCTATATATAGTTTATAAGAAACACAGAAAAACAAATACACACCAGACATAGCCTAACAAAATTGGTGAAATGTCAGTATTAATTTGGAAATAAAAACATTCAGGTAGAAATCACTCCAAGAAGCAAGATGCTCTTTCAAATACAGACATTTGCTAAGCACACATAACTTTTTAGGTTGTTTGGTGCTTACAACATACAGCAGAATTTAAAAATGCAAAATCTGTTGGGACCTCAAAAAGAAATTTATAACCGTAATTAATCAGAAATGAACAGACTATTGCAGAACATATAAATGAAGTGATAGAGGTTTTAAATAAATAGCAACTATGCAATATCAAATCTTTTATTTTATGACTTGGTAAGATTCAACAACTTCTCTTAAGTTGAATAATACACATCCACTTTGGGCAGTTAAGATGGATTAGTAGAATGACTCAGTGTGACACTTATCTAACCCCTGCCTCCACCTTGCTCAGTGTCAGACCTTTCCTAGGTCCGCCTATGAAAATAAATACCAAAAGTCTGTCACCACCACAGGAAAGTCACACAGTCTTGCTGGAGACAACTACTCTATTCGAAGGAGCTGCACGGAAAAGAAGAAAACCAATCAAATCATCAGGTGACTCCTCCATTCCTAGGTGGTTAAATTCAGCAGATAACATCTGCCAAATCTCTTACCTCCCACCTTACCCAACTCAAATAACAGTGACCACCCAGGGGAGGAGAAAACCAAGCCTAGAAGTACCCATACATTCACCCTGCTCCAAGCCCCTGCATTGAAACCTGTAACTGTCTCTCATTATTCATTTTTTTTAAGTATATATTTTTATTGATTTCAGAGAGGAAGGGAGAGGGAGAGAGAGTTAGAAACCTCAGTGGTGATGAGAGAGAATCATTTATCGGCTGCCTCTTGTATGTTCCCTACTGGGGATTGAGCCTGCAACCGGGCATGTGACCTTGACCGGGAACCGTGACCTCCTGGTTCATAGGTCACTGCTTAACCACTGAGCCACATGGCCTGGATCTTTTTAAATTTAGAAACACAGTAAAAGCATTTTGAAAATGGGTATACCCACTGTTTGGAAAGTAAGTCTCCAAGCTTTGTTTGAGCAGCAGTAAAATTATTAAATATACATATCTTATCCATATACTGATTTAATTAGTGTTTGCTTATGATAACTATTAAACTAAAAGCCACACGGCAATATTTAGAACAAAACAGGCCTTTCAGGTTCACAGTCAGAACCACAAAATAAACTGGGTGCATGTAATAAAGGCAGCGAGCATCCCTCGCCTAGATTTAGGTGATGTCTGAAACACCTCGGACCTTATTACCCATCATGCAAGCCTAATGTGGCATGAGCTTTCATCCCATTTCCAGTTCCAGGCTGTAACTAGGTTCCATTCAATGAAAATAAATGGATTTTGGTGAGCTCTTCTTCCCAAGGTCGTGCCCTCCCCCCCTCCCCCGCTCTGCCCCTTCTTCTCC
>NW_006291207.1:99227-104081 GCF_000327345.1 Myotis davidii
GCTTTCAGTGTCTATTTCTGACTTCTTCTTTCCCTGTCTGTCTTCCAACCCCTAATCATATTTCCACCTGGATGCATCATATTTACTCCCAATATGCTGTATAGAGAAGGAGTCAGGATGCTGTCTTCCCATGAATAGTACTCAGTAACAAACCAATTGCATTTTAGTTGGGCAATGCCCCTACCCACCCTTCAAATCCCTTCCACCATGCATTTCTGTTTCCCTTTTTGGTTGCTGGATTGTTCTGCTGCTCCTTCTCCTCACCCCACCACCCTTGGATCACAATGTAAAATTCTTTTACCATGTCAAGAAATTATTAAAAATACAGGTACTTTGAAAAAAAAATACAGGTACTTCTCCAATCACCATGCAGTTTGAAAGGTGCTTTTGATCTATGTGGCTGTCAGGACCTGGTCCCCTGGGGTTTGCAGTTTGAAAGGTGCTCATGATCTACGTGGCGGCATGTAGCGTCCAGGACTCGGTCTCACCAGTTTTACCTGCGCAGTTTGAAAGGTGCTCACGATCTGCTTGGCTATCAGGACCTGGTCTCATGGAGTTTGCAGTTTGAAAGGTGCTCTCGATCTATGTGGTGGCACTTAGCGATCAGGACCCAGTCTCATGGGGTTTTACCTGTGCAGTTTTGAAAGGTGCTCCCGATCTCTGTAGGGGTCAGGGCCGCCTCTTTCCTGCCCTGCATGGCTTCTCTGATGGGCGGCGTTGGTGGCCCCGGTTCTCCAATCACTGCTGGGGGATGGGGCAATGGCAGCCGGTTCTTGCCTGCCACCTGGGTTTCTAATCACCGTCAGCGGCAGGCAGCTTCTTCTGTCTTTCCCCTTTTGCCTCCCAGCATTGCGCCTACATATGCAAATTAACTGCCATCTTTGTTGGTGTGTAACTGCTGTCTTTGTTGGCAGTTAATTTGCATATCGCCCTGATTAGCCAATGGGAAGCATAGCGAAGGTACTGTCAATTACCTTGTTTGTCTATTATTAGACAGGATAGATAACAAACTTAATACCCACTGAGGAAGAAAGGGAAATTTAATTATTAGTTCATTGCATAGCAATATATCTGTTATGCATATACATTTTCGTATTTTTCAGCTTTGCTGGAAATGCATATTAATATATTGATGTTTAAAACAGAGTACACACACACACATCATAAATTTCAAAGTAAACAAAAGAGGCAAGTAGTGTTTCAACTCTCCTCTCTTCCCCTCAGTGTTCCTTTCCCATTCCCCAACATTTCAGACCTAACTGTTAGGTGGGGTCAGGGCCCAAGTGCACCAGAAGGGACTGCCCAGCCTGGGGTGAAAGGGTTTGAATGCACGACGAGAGAGGCATGAGTGGAGGGCAGACTGGAAGAGAACGGCGGAAGAACGTATTTTACTTTAGTCAAACAATGCAATATCATGCAGCAATAAAAATAAAAAAGTGCCGATACATACAATGTGGCTGACTCTCTAAAAAACTTGTGTTTAACTGAAGAAACCAATACAAAATCACATATCGTGTATGATTCCTTTCTCCTTGTTTTGAAATTTTTGAACAAGACTAAGTTATACTGATTTGCATCAGATTCCTTTTGTTTGTCCTGGATTGTCCTGGCGAACAATGGACATGAAGAAAATTTTCAACTGACGGAAATGCTCCAAATTTTTACCGAGGTGGTGGTTATATGAGTGTGAGCATTTGTAAAACCTCACTGAAATGTCTTTTCAAAACCATGTCTCCATTGTGTGCAAACTGATCTCAGAAATTTAATTTGTTAAAAGCTGAATGCACCTCACTGTCTCTAGAGAACTTAGGTGTTTGGTGTCCCTTTGGCCAGACTGTTACTGGCTCCCACAATAATGTTTATGCACTGGCTAGTTGTGTCTCTAATTATCTGTAAACCTTGTGAGAGAGCAAGGTGTAGTGACGTGCAGGTGGAGAATCAGATTGAACTTGGAAAGTATGTGGCATGGAAAGGAAACACCTTTTGAGCACATTCTATGTCGGGCACTGTACAGCTGTGCTATTGCTTCTTTCTACTCCTGGGAGCCCTAAGGTTCTTGGAGCACAGAGCCTCCCCTTTCTGACCTCCTATTTTCCCCGCAAAGCTCTGCACACGACTTCCAATGTCCTTCAGGGTTGGTTTTACTCCCCAAGGGGAAGCATGCTCCTGTTGGTCTTATTGTCTAAATCAGTCCCATTTGTGAATTGAACATTAGGAGGACCAACACCTGAATATCTTACAGGAAGATTTCCTCTCTGAAATATGTGACTGCCGCCCTCTGCAGGCAGGAGGAGGAGCTGCACTGAGCATTTTCCACTGAAGCAACTTGAGAGTTCTTATCATTCTGTACTCAGCTCAGTCCAAAGTCCACCGGAATGGCCTTTATTCCCCCACTTTCAAAGTAACTAGAGAGTGGAGGCAGGCTGTGCCTTTCTCATCAGACCCTTCTCAGAGAGGCATGCCAATGCCAGTGCCTCGTGGCAGCGCTGTTTGCCCCCCTCCTGAGGATATTTTCCCAATCAGGGCCGGTTGAAGCCTGCTGGTCCCAGCCCCTGCAGCCACAGCCTTGGATGCTGACCACAAAGGACAGTCAGGTGCAAACTGCCTCTGGAGCCGGCACTGTGGGTGCACGGAGGAGACCCGGGGCTTCCAGGAACACCCACCCTGTGGCCCAGTCTGGACGGTGAGAGAGAAGGGTGTGGGATGCACAGGTGTGTCTTTGGGGCATGTGGGTCCTGGAAAAGGAAGGGCTTGACCTCAGGGTCACATGGTGAGAAAACTGCCTTCCTTAGGGAGCTAAGCCACAAGAGCTGTTAGTGGTCAAAAGAAATAAAAAACGTATCAATGAAGGCATGAGTGAGTGAATGAATGAATGAATGACAAGAAGGAGAAAGATAGATTGGCTGAGAGAGTGAACTGCTTTTGTGTCTGACTTTTTTCTCAACTTTGAACTCAGGGCTTTCTCTTTCAAGAGAGCCCTGGTGAGAGGCGAATCCCCAGGCGAGCAGACAGCTCACAGGACACAAGAGGATGGTTTACAGCTGTCCACACCTGTGGGGGAAACAGCTGGTTTTCAGAAAAAAGAGGAAAGAGAACCCACTGGCAGGTGGGTGGGAGTTGGTGGTGCTCATCGGAAGGTCTGTGAGGGACAACAGACAAAATCCTGTGTACAAAAGTCAGTGTTTGGGAGGGGACTTTTTTCCTAAGACCGTTCACTCTGTGGACTTTCTCACCCTCTGCTCAGCCCACCCTCTTCCCTCAGTGAACAGTGTGCGTCCCGTGCTGCCTCCTGCCCTGAAGATGGTGGGTGTTCTTGGCTGTGCCGCTGGCTTTCTCCTCCCCGTCCTCCTCCTCCAGGTGCCCGCGTGGTGCTCCGCAGGTCCGTGTTCTCCCTCGAGCTTTTTACTTTTTGCCTTGTTTTCAATGGCTCTTCTGTGAGGATAAAACAGGCTATCCAGGGGTCACACTCTAGCCGGGACTGTGGCTGTGTCTGCTGCCAGCAGCGGGCTGGAGGGCTGGGCCAGGAATGGGAGTGTCCCTTATTCCTGTGGTTAGACCTCATAAAACTCAAAGCCGTAATATTTATCTAAATCTTTATTGCCTATGTGTGATTTTAGCCTGTTTAATTTTGATGTAAATGTTTGTAAAATGATGTTTACACTGCCAAGAAAACTCAATCTGTGTCTCAAGACCCCTGAGCTCTATCTGGTTATAATCTTGGGAAAAAGGTATTTATTTTTTCTGGGACATGAGTTTTTTCCTTTATATAATAAAAGGACCTTCAGTATAAAGTTTTCAGACACCAGGATTAAAGATAAACCAGCTATGAGATTATAATAATGATATTTTTACCTCTGATTTAAGGTCAATTAGGCAGTGAGTATCAAATGTTTAATTTCCATATACGTTGACTCAGCAATTCTACAAGAATGTACCTGAAAGATAAGCTCTCCCATATGTATACTTATTATATACTAGAGGCCTGGTGCATGAATTTTCTATGTGGGGTCTGGCCAGACCACCCCGATGGGGGTCGATTGCTGGGCCAGCCAGGGGGTGGAGCTGTGGTGGTTGGCTGGCCAGCCCCATCCCCTGGTCAAACGCCCAGTCAAGGGGACAATTTGCGTATTAGACTTTTACTATATAGGATAGTGTTTATTATGGGGCTGTCTGTAGTCATAATTGATGTAGGATAGTTTAAATGTGATGGTGGCAACATTTAGGACTTTCTATACTAAAATAGCTGGATGTTCCTATTGCAGAAGTTGATACACAATGACCCCATTTATGTGAAGCAGAATGATATTTTCCAGTTCATCGTGGCTTTAAGGAATGCCAATGCCTTTTTCTAAATTAAATGGTTCATGTAACATGTATGGCCAACAGCCCAGTACAGTTGGTAAGGAATAGATATCCTTCGAGTTATACCAGTTCCCTGGGTTGTACGCAGAAAGAGAAAGGAAGGGATCTTGGCTCAGTCCAGCTTAATGGCCAGTGTCATGCTCCTTGTCCAGGACTGCCTGATCCACGCTCCTGGGACAGACCAATCAGGAGCTTCTTCTCTCAGGTCACATGCCTTTGCCATTTGTGCTCAGCCCTCCTGAGCACCCACACAGCATGCCTTTCTGAACCCTTCCCACCCCACCCTGCATTTGCCGGCCCTTAAATCCTAACCATGTACAGGATCCCCAGGATCCTGGGCCTCTGAATGCAAATGTTGCCTAGGGGGCACCAGTCACTTTTTAGTCATCATGGTTTTCTATGGCAAAACAGCTTTCAAGCAGATGTCTGTAAGTGACTCGACAAAAAGGGGTATTTTATAATTTAGGTAAAGTTCCCATTTAGGCCTGCAGG
>NW_006291207.1:104147-110977 GCF_000327345.1 Myotis davidii
TGTCCTGCTTCTTAACACCTGGAACCACTAGCACCCAAGTTTTTCACTTCTCTCAGTAATTCTTATACATTATTATTTTTAAATTTAAAATATATTTTTTAAAATTTTCAGTTATAGTTAACCTTCAATATTATATTGGTTTCGGGTGTACTGCATAGTGGTTAGACAATTACATAATCTACACAGTGTTCCCCCTGATAAGTTCAGTGCCCCTCTGACACCATACCCAGTTATTACAATATTATTGACTACATTCCATATGCTGTACTTTACATCCCCGAGACCATTTTATAACTGCCAATGTGTACTTTTTAATTCCTTCACTTTTTATACCCAGTCCCCTTAACCACCCCTACCCTCCTGCAACCAACAGTTTGTTTTCTGTATCTATGCATCTTTCATGTTTTCATTTATTTATTTATGTATTTATTAGATTTCACATATAAGTGAAACCATGATATTTTTCTTTTGTTTGTCTGACTTATTTCATTTAGCATAATACCCTGTAGGGCCATCCATTTTGTCACAAGTGGTAAGATTTCATTCCATTTTCTGTGGCTGAATAATATTCCATTCTGTATACTAGTATGTACCACATCTTCTTTATCCATTCAGGAAAATAGTTTGTATGAAAAAAAAATTCTCTATGATTCCAAGCCGTCATAGTTATTAAAAATAAAAGACCTAAAATAGCTTACCTCACCTTATAAATTCTACTTTTCACTTTGGGATAGCCATACACTATAATCCTCCCGGCATCCCAACCCAACATACAGTAACCTAAATGTCAAGGTCAGAAACATCTACTTATCCTTCTAGGAGCAGAGTGCTGGGAGGCAAAGGGAAGAATGACGAGGGAAGTACCTTTCAATATCCCTCTCTCCACCACAACAAAAGAGAAATGCTTAATAAGTTACTTTGCCATATTTAATTATCAATAAATCTCTTTTACATTGGTTTTACCTAATTCACATATAAATGCATAGAAAAAAATGCCTTCTTAAAGACCAAACTATCAATAGTTGTTACTTCAGGGGAATACAGTTGAAGAAGTCAGATTATATATATATATATATAAATTTAAAAATATGTATTAACTTTTTGGAAAGTAATACAAATAAGAAAATATGTATGGGTCTCTAAATAAAGAAATGCAGATGGGTCTTTCATCTCTTCTCCCCTCACTCATCCCCTCTAATCTCTCTCTGATTCTTATGCAGCGCTTGGATTTTCTGTGAAGGGGCCAGCTGAACCCGTCATGGTCCTGCTAGGGGCAGACGCCACTCTACCCTGCCAGCTGTCCCCTGAGCAGAGTATAGCCCACATGCACATCCGGTGGTACCGAGCCCAGCTGTCCCCCGCTGTGCTTGTGTACAAGAATGGGCAGGAACAAGGTGGAGAGCAAATGCTGGAGTACCGTGGCAGGACCGAGCTGGTGGGGGACTCCATCGGCAAGGGGGCCATGGCCCTGCTGATCCACCACGTCCGTGCCTCTGACAATGGCCAGTACCGGTGTCAGTTTAAGGACGGTCACATCTCCCAGGAGGCCACTGTCGAGCTGCACGTTATAGGTATGTCAATCTGGCTCACCTGCCCTGCTGTAAAGCAAAGAGAAAGGTGAGGATGTCTGGATTCCTCAGCATTCCTTGTGATGCTGACACGCTACTTTACCTTGCAGAATATGTTTTTTGTTTTCTTCTTTTTTAAAATAATCATTGTTGAAAGTATTACATATATCCCTTTCATGTCCCCACTGACCAGTTCTAGCCTGCCCCTGTCCCCTGTCCCAGGCCTTCAATCTATTGCAGGACAATGGCAGATGCAGTTTGCGACTGGCCCTGAGAACCCTGTTTAGAGCTATCAGCAATCCACACTTTGTGGCTCCCGCTGCTGGGGCTGAGTGCCTTTGCAAAAGACCAAGATGTACATCAAGGTCTGGTTTTCCTAGCCCCAGACCCAGAAGCAGAGCAGGCCAAGACTGAAAGCCTCCAGAGATCCTTCTCTGTCTGCCGTCTAACTTTTATTCTCAGTCTTAATGAGCCTCAGGCTATAAAGGCACATACAGCAAGGCATAGACTCCACTGGGTGGGACTAGCGGTTTTCCCACAGTGTGGGGCAATTGCTTCCCCTCCAGCCAAAGCTGCCTGGGTGGCAAAGGTCTCCCTGAGAAGGGTGTCCTCTGCAGTATGAGGACAGGAAACTGGGGTGGCTGCCTTCTGAGCTCTAAACCAAGACCCCCAACCCTGGATTATCCTCACACAGCTCCAGTCCACTCTGCGCTCCCTCTGCCAGAGGCCAAGATGAGTGGCTGCACACGAAATTTTGTGTATTGGACCTTTAAGAGGATGCCTGAATTTCCAGCCATCTCTCCCTGGCAGACAGAAACCCTGCTGCTTTTCACAGCCAAATGTTATGTGGGTTTCTTCTTAGTTCTGGTGCTCTGGGCTAGGGCACCAGACCCAAGACCTCTGGAACTTTAGCTGCTGCCTGTGGGAGCCCAACCAGCCCTCTTGAACCTCTTCTCTTCCTACCAGTCTCTGTGTGGTGTCCACTTTTCATCCTTGGTTATTGGGGTTCTCTCCAGCTAGTCTTTAGTTGATTATTCAGGACTAGAGGCCCAGTGCGTGACATTCGTGCACAGGAGGAGGGGGTCCCTCAGCCCGGCCTGCGCCCTCTCATGGTCTAGGAACCCTGGTGGACATCACCCTCAGGGTCATTAGCTCTGCTGTAGAGGTGGGAGAGGCTCCCACCACCGCCACTGCACTTGCCAGACATAAGCCGGCTTCTGGCTGAGTGGCACTCTCCCTATGAGAATGCACTGAACACCAGGGGCAGCTCCTGTATTGAGCATCTGCCCCTGGTGGTCAGTGCATGTGAAAGTGAGCAGTCATTCTGCCTATCAGTTAATTTGCATATTAGCCTTTTATTATATAGGATGGTTTTTCTGTATTTTAGTTGTAATTTCACTTCGGTCTTGGGAGAGTATCAGTGTAGCTTCTACTTAATCTGCCATCATTTTGGAACCCAGACTACCTTGCAGAATGTCAATTTCCTAAGCTCCCAGTGAGAATAAGAGTACATACCCTGTTCACTTTTGTACAATAAGGAAGGCAATATTTCTGATGTTTTGGTACCTCAAAGGATCCCAGAAAATTAATTGACTAGCATTGATTCAGATAGGTACTGATACCCCCAAACATTAGTTTTATCCAATCAGGAGAGAAAGATAACTAATATAATTAAGCTCTTTTTTCTAACTTTCATTTTTCCTGTTCTTTTCTCTTCTTAATATTATCTCAGTCCTCTCTTAGTCCAAGTATAGTGCCCCGGCATTATGTTGATTTTGAAACTGAATCACAGGTCACCCTAATGCTGGCTGTGAGCGGTTTCTTGACCTCTGAGCTTCAGTTTACTCATCTGCTTAGTGAAGGGCAGTGTGGCCTTTAGCCTCAGAGACTCCTAAGCACCAAAGACCACGTGTCTCAGGCACATGCCTTCTCTCCTCAGGCTTGGGCTCTGACCCTCACATTCATATGATGGGGCCTGAGGACGGCGGGATTCGAGTGCTGTGCTCCTCAGGTGGCTGGTTCCCAAACCCCAGGGTGCAGTGGAGCGACAAGGCGGGAGTGAAGCTCCTGTCCCACTCTGAGTCTCTGACCCAAGATGGAGATGGGCTCTTCCACGTGGAGGCATCACTTGTCGTCATGGACAGCTCTCTAGGCAATGTGACCTGCTCCGTCCAGAATCCCCTCTCTGGGCAGGAGAAGGTGTCAACCATCTTCCTCCCAGGTAAGTGAGGCACAATCTCCAAGGCACAGCTGGGGGTGTGGTAGGGGGAGGGAAGGTGGGTAGGGCTTCCCTCAGGTGGTCCTCACTGCATCTGTCCCTGCCTGTCAGAGCCCTTCTTCCCCAGGGTGTCTCCATGGAAGGCAGCCCTGGCTGGGACACTCCCTGTGCTGGTGCTCCTCCTCATTGGGATCAGCTACACTGGCTGGAGAGAACACCTGGCCAAAGAGAGAGAACTAAAGAAGAGGGATGATGAATCTGATGAACATGATCAGATGAAGTATGAAAAGGAAAAGGCACTTAATGCCAAAGGTAAATTGGAGCAGCAGGGCAAATCAGAGCTTTATAAAATAGCGGGGGATACATTGTGCAGCGAGAATGGGGAAATAAAAGGTTGTCAAAGGGCCTCAAGGAAAGCACAGGGTACCAAGAATTCCACAGGAGCCCCAGGGAATGAGAAAACCATGTGGGAAGCCAGGAGGTCTGTGGGAGTGGTCATGAGCCTCCTCATGTGGCTCAGACCATGCCGCGTCCTTCCATGCCTCTGTGCCCAGCCTATGCTGATGCTCCAACTGTGGAACTGTCTGCCACCATCTTCTCTTCCTATTCCTCCTTCAAGAACAAGCTTCCAAAACCACTAAGAAATCTTAAACCCCATGAAGCATGGGCACGCTGCCTTCTGTGGCTCTGTGACACTTCCCAAGTAACTTCTCTTAGCTCTTGTCATTATATTTGACATGTAAGTCCACTAATTTTCTTGCCTACTTTACTGTGGTGCCCCTAAAGGAAAGCCAAATTTAACTTATTTAGCTACTTCCCGAACTCAGGAGCAGCTAAAACCCACTTTGATGGAGTTTATATCTTTTCTTTCAGCGACTCTCGAAGCAGAGCTGGGTGAGTCTTGCTTCTTCTCATGCCCTGGGGAACTTGCTTTCCTTTCACACCTGTTGTGGGTTTCTCATTGAGTGCTGTTTCTTCCAGAGAGGCGGAAGAACTTATACGCGGCAGGTAAGACTCCCTGGTTTCCCTGCCACCTGACGTCCTGATGCCCAACACTTCCTCAGCTCCTTCTCCTCAGAGGGGGAGACTAAGAGATTCAATAATAATCAGTGGAAGAAAAATAAGGGGGAGGGAGAGGAATGTGAAGCCCCAGATGAATGTCTCACATGTTTTACCTGGATTTGTTCTGTTCAGATTGGAAGAAGGCATAGCAGCATTTCTATACTGAAATTAAGGTTTAAAAGAGCAGATAGTGTATTATATTTTAAATTTGGGAAATATATTAACTATGATTTTACCTATTTGAAACAAAGAAAGTAAAGTTCAATATATAGGGATGGATTTATGTTTGCAAATAACTCAGTATCATTTATAAAATTTTAAAAAATATGTCTATCTGGTGGTAGAAGGAATTGACTGTTGTTATACCTTCTATGTATTGTATGGGTTTTAAGTAAGAGTATGTGTGTGTGTGTGTGTGTGTGTGTGTGTGCATGTGTAATAGAGTTGGACCTTGAAAACATATCAGGTCAGGTCATTCTTTGAACGTATGTGTGTGCAATTTCATGTGCCAGACATTGTGCTGGATGTTGGTGGCATGAGCCATTATCTCTGACCCTATGGAACTCAAATCCACTGGGAAAGTTAGCTAGCAACTGCACACAGCCTGAAAAGTGCTTTGATAGAAGGAGGTCAGAGGAGCCTCTCACAAGAATATATGTTAATGAGGCAGTTTCTATAGAGTTTTCTGTTCCAAGACCCTTAAAAATGTTCCCATAATTCCACGGGAGACAGCAAGTACTGAGGATGAGGACAGAAGTTTTAGCTCTAACTCTTAACAGTTTCAGCTGAGGAATAGGGTCATTCTCTGTCTTGGCCTCAGTCTCCTTACTTCTAAGGCAAAGAGTTTGGAATGATTTCAGCTGTTCCTCAGGATTCTCTGTTTCAGAGCTACACTTGTTCCAGGAGGGAAGTTCTGTGAGAGACCATAACACTGCTCCTGTCGAGAACCATGGCCATGTCTTTATTTGCCTATCATCCTAAGACTCTATGTTAATATCCAGCCTTTAAATAACAACACAGGTCTTATTATAAGAGAAGTGGCCATGAGCAGAAGCAGATGCAGGAATCTGTCTCTGAAACACACACACACATTGAAACTGATTACAGGGGTCAAAATAACAGAGGTCAGTTGAGTAGCTTAAGCCACATTTGAGGAGGTCACAGGCAGGGAAAAGCCCCCAAATAAAATAAAATAAAATAAAATAAAATAAAATAAAATAAAATAAAATAAAAGGACATTTGATAGGTCTGGTCCTCACTAGGGAGGGCCATGGAGATCTTAAGAGCATAGGCACCTGGAACACCGGACCCTCTACAGGTGTCCCCTAACCCAGCATCTGGATGAACTAGGTGATGGTTCCTAACCTGAGGCAGGGCACAGGAAGCTACGTGTGTCCCGTAGTTTCTGGACAGTACCAGAGTGAGGGGCTTGGAGGGGGAAGTGAGGAGAGTCCAGAAAAATTAGCAATGAGCCAGGGTTGTAGCATCCTTCTCCTTTTCATTCCCTGGCTGTGTGTCCATCTTGATCTCAACTGGTATTGCTCTTTTTCAGACTGGAGGAAGGAACACTTCGACCTTGGTGAGTTCTTTATTTATCTTTTTGTCTCTCTTCTAACCGCCCCCCCCCCATTTCCCTTCCTAACGTCAATGCCTAGTCGAAGATGTAGGCAGCATTATTTTGGTAAAGAGAGGGAAGAACACGCAGGTCAGTAAATGTTAACCTGAACTGAAACTTGCTGCTGGGATTAGCTACTCCATTGTGATTCTGCCTTTGTCTGTTGGCCCAGCTTTCTCCTCTGTGGAGTCCACTTGGTTCTGAAACAGAAATTAGTGCAGCCTCTCTGTGAGGAGATCCCAAACTAGTAAAAAAATGCTCAAAATGGCAAGAGTAACTGGGCTGCTCTCTTTAAAGAGGTCAGCCCTCGTGGAGCCTGTTACTCATTAAGAACTGTAGGTCTGATTTGCAGAAAACAGGGAAAGAG
>NW_006291207.1:111022-112723 GCF_000327345.1 Myotis davidii
CACTGCCGTCGCTCACTGACATTCTTCCAAAACACAGATAGCAGCATATGAGTAGCATCACACCCCGGGGAGAGCACAGCTAACCCCCCAGTCTCATCTCCCCAACACAGTAAGAGGAGTGGTCTTTCACCCACGTTTGCTGGTTTGTGGTTCCCGGTGCAGCAGATGTCTGAAATTTAGTGTTGTCCTTTCCTTTATTTTCTTCCAGCTCCTGTGACTCTAAATCTTAAAAGTTTTCTCCAGAAAAATTCTGATACAGAGAGAAAAGAGACCTTGAGAGAGGAAACACAGGACCTCTCTTTTAGTGACAAGCAAGGAAATGGCAACCTCATCACACTGAATATGGAAGGCTTCATGTCAGGGAGATATTACTGGGAAGTAGACATTGAGGACACTGATGAGTGGACTCTAGGCATTTATGAGAAGCCCACAGACAGGAGGGGATTACAATTCAGAGTCTTAGAGAAGAAGGGATGTGACTACAGGGCTCTCGCCTATTGTCTCCCAGAAATTTCTCTATCAGAGCCTCTCCTGATAGAAAAGTGTCCACAAAAGATTGTGATTTTCTTGGATTATGAGGACGGTGACATTTCTTTCTACAACATGACAGATGGTAGCCACATCTTTTCTTTTACCCAGCCCAGCTTCTCTGGGTCACTGTATCCTTACTTCAAACTGAAATCCATGGAGCTTTCCCCATCTGCTCAATATTAAGTGACTTAGAGGAAAAACCCTATAGAATGAAGACAGTAGCCCGTTCTCTGTAATGCTGCTGGTATTCCAGTCCTGATGGGTGGCCCCGAGCCATTGACTTTGAAGCCTCTTGGCATAAGGCCCTATAAGTCTGCATGACCAGAGTGTCTGACTACAACAAGCAGTGTCTCTTAAACAACCTCCAGAGAAGTATAATATTTTTGCTTATTGCTATAAATGTTGTTTCTTGATTTATATATAATGTATCACAGATGGATAATTTTCTAAAATGAACTACTTCAAAATGAAGTGAATAAAGGACACATGATTACAAGTGGTAATTATTATTAGATTCAATATACCTGCAATCATTCTGGCAATTTGCTCTAAAAGTGTTATAATATACTCTCTGTCTGTATTTGTCTCAGAAACAACTGGTAAGAAAATTTATATAGAGGTACTTGTCTGTGGCCCACATATTAAGTAGCTTTGATAACACAATATTCAAAGTATTAAAAATTTAGGTAAACCTCCTGACATTTCTCAATGTCAGTACCACATAAAAATGACAGAATGTGTTTTCTAATGTTAAAGGAGAAAAGTGAAACTATAATTTTATAACAAGCTGATCTATATCTTAAATGCAAGGATAATTTGAGGAAAGAAAACTAAACATCAGTCACAATCTAATCCTAACAAATGTGATGATGTCAACATGATGGAGGCTGGAGGCCAGAGTGAAGTCAGAGGCATTTATCACGTTGAAGGAAAGAGAATTGACTTTGCCTAAGATATTAATAAGAAACTGACCACTTGAGAGAGAAACTAAGATGGTGGCCTAGATAAACACCGGGAAATTGCTGCCTCCCACAACAATTGAATAATACTTCAAAAACACAATACGGACATCATCCAGAACCACAGGAAGGCTGGCTGAGTGTAAATTCTACAACTAGAAGGAAAGAAAAGCACACTGAGAGCCAGAGGAGCTGCGGAAGTAAAGTGCAG
>NW_006291207.1:114719-127373 GCF_000327345.1 Myotis davidii
ATATATTTTTAAAAAAAGAAAATGACCACTTTATACTCTTGGGAATTCTCAGTAGTTCCACCAGAAGAGATAAAGAAAGGTGCTTCTTCTCCCTCCAGTCACACTACCTATTATGTGACCCAAATTGAGCTTCTGGAGAGAGAAACTACACTGTGTGAGATGAAAATTACATCAGAGGGAATTAACAGCAGACAAGCCATTGCAAAAATAAATGATTCGTGAGCTTGAAGATATAGACATAGAAACTATCCCAAATTTAACACAGAGAGAAAAATCAATTTAAAAAGGAACTCATAGACACTGACAATGGTATGGTGATTACCAGAATGAAAGGAGTGGTGCAGGGGAGATAGAAGAGGGTAAAGAGGGGGATAAATTGTGATGGAAGAAGACTTGGCTGTGGGTGGTGAATCCACAATACAGCATACAGATGATGTGTTATAGAACTGTATCCCTGGAACCTATCTAATTTTATTAACCAATATTACCCTAATAAAATTCAATATAAATGTTTAAGAAAATAAAGAGTATTGGTGAACTGTGGGAAAAAATTTAAAGGCCCTAATAGAAAAGTAATTGGAGTCCTTGAAGAGAGGAAGAAGATATATTTTTTAAAAAGATTTAAGAAGATAGAGCCAAAAATATATCTAAATGTGATCATTATAAATTTTGGATTCAAAAACAAGTTTTACACAGAGATGAGATTTTAGTGGCTATCAATAAATCTAAAATTATGAAAATGTTTATCTAAGCTGGTTACAAGTTGAGACAAAAAGACTAGATTTTCAGAATAATTCAAGGTAGAAATAATGAAGATAGCAGGAAAGATTAAAATCAGGTACAAGAGGGAGTTCTGACCAGATGATTTTACAGAACTGATTCATATGCTCACATGCTAGAATGACAGTTAGAGGGCGAATAGAAAATGGCAGCCAAATAGGCAGCAGTGTCATGCACCTCCTCCTAGGGCCAGGCCAGAAAAGCAAATAAATTGGAGAACATCCACCCTGAATTAACAAATTAAACACAGCTGAGGAGACAATTTTCAATAAGGAATGGCAAAGGATGCCTAGATCAGTGGTTCTCAACCTTGGCTGCACATTAGAATCACCTGGGAATCTTTTTAAAATCCTGATTTCTGGGCCTCATCCTCTGGAAAATTCTGTTTCTTTGTTATGGGGTGGGGCCACAACATTACTAACAAAGAAACAGAATTTCCAGAGGATGAGGCCCAGAAATCAAGATTTTAAAAAGATTCCCAGGTGATTCTAATGTGCAGCCAAGGTTGAGAACCACTGCCCTAGAGTATGCCACTTGCCAGTCATAACCCATGTGAAACCACCACTGTGCCCCAGCAATGAGTAGTGCAGTGTTCCAGTCGTCTGCAGGAAGCATGAGCCACCAAAGTGAGCTCCCACACCAAGGCTCCTCAACAACCTGCTGGGACCCAGTGTCCTAGGATCTGGCTCCAAGACCACACAATGAATGCAGGCTAGGGGGAAACCTGTGCCCCACCCCCACCCCCACCCCAGGCCCCAGAATCATGCTGCTAGCCTGACCTGGAGCCATCCAGTGCCTGCTCCAACCCAAGCCCTGGGACCTGCTGCTGGGATGACCTGGAGCAACTCAGAGCATGCCACACCCTAGGCCACAGGAGAGTATGGACTGTGTGACCCAGAGCAACCATTGCATCCTCCACTCCAGTCCCCTGGGATAGACCAGCTGGGTTGACCTGGAGCAACCCATGCCCGCTTCATCCTGGCCCGGGATGGGTGGCCCTGAAGAACCCAGTACACCCTTCTTCACTCAGTGCCACCAGGGAGCTCATACCGTGTGACCCAGAGCAATCCATACCTGCTCTACCCTGGCCCCGGTACAGTCCTGCTAAGGCCATCTGGAGCAACACAACACACATCTCGCTCTGGTAGACAAGAGAGCATGGACTGAGCAACCCAGTGCAATCTGTCCCCACTCCACACTAAGTAGGGGTGAACTGGAGCAACCCAGCATGTGTCTCACTCCGGGCTACAATAAAACAAGGTATGACCCACAGCTACCAATGCCCACTCCATCCCTAGCCCAGGGTCTTGTTGCCAGAGAGACCTGTAGTACACCAGCATGTGCCCCACTCAGGCGACAGGGCAGCTCTGACTGTGCTACACAGAAAAAAACCCACACTCACTTCTTCAAGGTCCCTGGAACAGTCCTGCAGGGGCTACCTGGAGCAACACAGCACATGCCTCACTCTGAGCCACAGGAGAGCACTGCCAGGGTGACTTAGAGCAAGCCTGTCTGCCCAGCCAGGGGCCACAGGACCATGCTGTAAGTGCAATGCCAGAGGGACTTAGGGTGCCATGGTGTCACAGGTGCCAGGGCTGCAGAGCAATTGCATGCCAGAGGGCTCTGGGTCTTCACAGGGAGTCACACAACAGAGGAACTGTGCATGTGCACCCACCACCCTGAGCATCTGAAACATACAACTGGGGAACCAGATCCATGACAGAAGGGTATAAAACTCAGAGCAGAGACAATAAAGGAGTGAGACTCAAGGCAGACTCAGCCTCTGGGCTAACTATTTCCAGACAATTGCCCTGATAGAGTCTTCAACCTCTCAAACTCCATACTGGGTGCCCAGGCCCAGAAAGAGATAGCAAAAATGGGGAGACAAAGAAACAACTCACCCAAGGAAAGAAAAGGAGGAATATCCAGAAAAGGAACTAAATGAAACAAAGGCATGCAATATGTCAGAAAAACAATTCAGAGTAAGGGTCATACAGTTCATAAACTACATGGATGAGAAAATCAACAACTTATGTAAGAATCACGAGGAAATCAAGAATGATATAACTACAGTAAAAAACAGTATGGCAGGATTCAACAGTAGACTAGTAGTGGAGAACTAAATTAGTGAGTTAGAAGATAGGGCAGAAAACACACACTCTGAACAGCAATTGGATAAAAAATTAGAAAGCAGGAGGAGAGTCTAAGGGAGCGTTTATATATAAAAAAAAGTTTTATATATATATGATAGGGGTGACAGAAGGACAAGAAGAGGAGCAAGGATTAGAAAACCTATTTGAAGAAATAATGAAAGAAAACTTCCCTGATTTGTAGAAGAAAAAGTCACACAAGCACAGAGTCCCAAACAAGGTGAACCCAAAAGACTTACACAAAGACACATCATAATTACAATGACAAACATTAATGACAAAGAGAGAATCCTAAAGGCTTCGAGAGAGAGACAGAGAGTTACCTAAAAATGATCTCCCATTAGATTATCAAATTATTTCTCAACAGAAACACATCAGGCCAGAAGGGAATGGAATGAAGTATACAAAGTGATGCAAAGCAAGGGGACTGAGTCCAAGAATACTCTATCCAGCAAGGCTATCACTTAAAATTAAAGGAAAAATCAAGAACTTCACAGACTAAAAAAGGCTAAGGGAGTTTATCCCTACCAAGCCAGCAATGGAAGAAATGCTAAAGGGACTGTTATATAAAAAAAGAAATAGAAAGGCAACAAGGAACACATGCATAAATAATAAAAATGGTTACAAACAAGTACCTATCAATAAAAACCTTAAACAAAAAGGTCTAAATGCTTCTATCAAAAAACACAGGGTGGCTGAATGGATAAGAACACATGACCCATATATATGTGTCTACAAGAGACCCACCACAGAACAAGGGACTCACACAGACTGAAAATGAGGGGATGGAAATGTAGAAAAATACAACCTTCCAAAATTCAATCAGGAAGAATAAAAAAACCTGAATAGGCTGATAATTATGAAGGAAATCAAAGCAGTAATAAAAAAACTTCTAACAAGCAAAAGCCTTTGGACCAGCTGGCTTCACGGGGAAGTTCTACCAACATTCAAAGAAGAACTAAAATCTCTTCTCCTCAGACTGTTTCAAAAAATTCAAGAGGAAGGAACATTTCAAGCTCTTTCTATGAAGCCAACATTACCCTTATCCCGAAACCAGATAAAGACACTATAAAGAAAGAGAGTTACAGGACAGTATTGCTGATGAACTCAGATGCTAAAATCCTCAACAAAATCCTAGCAAATTTAATCCAGCATTACATTAGAAAGATCATGCACCATGTCCAAGTTGGATTTATTCCAGGGATACAAGGATGGTACAATTCCCACAAATCAATAAGCGTGATACATCACATGAAAATTTGAGAGACAAAAACCATATTATCATATCAATTGATGCAGAAAACGCATTTGACAAAATCCAGTACACTTTCTTGATAAAAACTCTTAGCAATGTGAGAACTGGGGGATCACACCTCAATATAATAAAAGCCATATATGACAAACCTACAGCCAACATCATACTCAATGGGCAAAAACTAAAACCATTTCCCCTAAGAACAGGAACACGGTATGGGATGGGCTAGCTATAGCAATCAGACAAGAAGAAACAAAAGGCATCCAAATTGGAAAAGAAGAAGTAAAACTATTGTTACAGATGACATGATATTGTACATAGAAAACTCTAAAGCAGGTGTTCTCAACCTGTGGGTCGCGACCCCTTTGGGGGTCGAACAACCCTTTCACAGGGGTCACCTAAGACCATCGGAAAACACATATATAATTACATATTGTTTTTGCGATTAATCACTATGCTTTAATTATGTTCAATTTGTAACATTGAAATTGGGGGTCACCACAACATGAGGAACTGTATTAAAGGGTAGTGGCATTAGGAAGGTTGAGAACCACTCCCTTAAAGACTCCATCAAAAAAACTATTAGATTTAATAAATGAATTTAGCAATGTAGCAGGATACAAAAATTAACACCCAGAAATCTATGGCACTTTCATACACCAAAAATGAACTCACAGAAAGAGAAATAAACAAACAAAACAAACAAACAAAAAACCCAATCTCATTTACCATCGCACCAAAAAAATTAAGATACCTAAGAATAAACTTAACTAAGGAAGTAAAAGACCTGTACTTAGAAAACTACAGGATGTTCAAAAAGGAGGTAGAGGAAGACATAAACAAATGGAAGAATACATTGTGTTCATCGTTTGGTAGAATCGACATCATCAAAATGTCCATACTACCCAAAGGAATCTATAGATTCAGTCTAATCCTCATTAAGATACCACTGGCATATTTCTCAGACCTAGAAACAACTCTCCAAAAATTCATATGAAATTAAAAAAAGACCTGGAATAGCCAAAGCAATTTGGATAAATAACAAATTTAGAGGGATCACAATAGCAGATATCAAGCTATATTACAAAGCCACTATTCTCAAAACTGCCTGGTACTGGCAAAAGAACAGACGTGTAGACCAATGGAACTGAACAAAGAACCCAGAAATTAATCCAAGCCATTACGCTCAATTAATATTTGACAAAGGAGGCAAGAGCATACAATAGAGTCAAGACAGTCTCTTCAATAAATGGTGTTGGGAAAATTGGACAGATACATGCAAAAAAATAAAACTAGACCACCAACTTACACCATACACAAAAATAAACTCATAATGATTAAAGGACTTAAATGTAAGATGGGAAACCTTAAAAATCTTAGAAGACTCCATAGCCAGCAAAATATCAGACATATGTTGTAGTAATACCTTTACCGATACAGCTCCTAGGGCAAGGGAAACTAAAGAGAAAATAAACAAATGGGACCACATCACAATAAAAAGCTTCTTCACAGCAAAATAAACCGTCAATAAAACAAGAAGGCTCATTGCATGGGAGAACATATTTGCCAAAATTTTATCTGATAAGGGCCTAATCCCCAAAGTTTATAGGAAACTCATACATCTTAACAAAAGGAACCTAAACAATCCAATCAAAAAATGGGCAAAGGACTTAAATAGGCACTTTTGAAAGAGGATATACAGAAGGCCAAGAGACATATGAAAACATGCTCAAAGTCACTAATTATCTGAAAGATGCAAACCAATACAACAATGAGGTACCATATCACACCTGTCAGAATGAGTACCATCAACAAATCAACAAATGACAGGTGCTGGGGAGGATGTGGAGAAAAAGAAACCCTTGTACACTGCTGGTGGGAATGCAGAATGGTGTAGCCACTGTGGAAAACAATATGGAGTTTCCTCAAACAATTAAAAATGAAACTCCCATTTCACCCAGTAATCCCACTTCTAGGAGTACCGTATTTGCCGGTGTATAAGACGACTGGGCGTATAAGACGACCCCCTAACATTTCCACTCAAAATACAGAGTTTGTTATATACTCGCCGTATAAGACTACCCCCTCTTCCGCACACCTTCCACACCCCACATAAAAGGTAAAACAATATCAGATTTGATTTTAACATTTTAATTTATATTCAAATGCTTATGACATGCAGGAAAACTGTCACAAGGCTGTATGTAATCAAACATATACATAAAACAGTGCAAGTTTATTACCGGTAAACATACCGGTAATCCACTAAAGAAAAAAACTCGAATCTTCAATGCATATGTAAAGAAATATACGGTAACCC
The DNA here is from genome assembly GCF_000327345.1 of Myotis davidii. NCBI lineage: Eukaryota > Metazoa > Chordata > Mammalia > Chiroptera > Vespertilionidae > Myotis > Myotis davidii. Next base: position 121,225 of record NW_006291207.1, read on the forward strand.
GAATTTACCACACTCGCAAAATCGCACACAGCCAACCATACATCCAGTATGGTATCGCGATTCGCGATTTTGTGCTATCATACTGGGTGTATGGTCGGCTGTGTGCGATTTTGCGAGTGTGGTAAAATCGCATAACAGCAAAATCGCATAACAGCCGAGCATACACCCAGCAGCGCTGCTGATGCCTGAACGGTATGTGGAATGAAGTGGGCGGGCATCGGGAGGCCACTATGGCACGGGGCAAGCACTATGGGCAGTCTATCTGAAGTGTACCTGGCGTATAAGACGACCCCCCCACTTGGAGGCATATTTTTCAGGGCCAAAAAATCGTCTTATACGCCGGCAAATACGGTATATCGCAAGAAACCAGAAACACCAATCAGAAAGGACATACACACCCCTATGTTCATAGCAGCACAATTTACGATAGCTAAGATTTGGAAAAAGCCTAGTTCCCATCAACAGATAAATGGATTACAAAATTGTGGTACATCTACACAATGGAATACGACATTGCTATAAAAAAGAAAGAACACTTACCGTTTGCAATAGCATGGACGGGCATGGCAAGCATTATGCTAAGCGAAATGAGCCAATCAGAGAAAGATAAATATCACACGATCTCACTCATTTGTGCAATATATTGAACAACTTAAACTGATGAACAAAAATAGATCCAGAGACATAGAAGCATCAAACAGACCGTCAAGCTTCAGAGGGAAGGCGGGAGAGGGGAGGAAGAGGGAAGGATCAACCAAATGACTTGTATGCATGCATATAGGCATAACCAATGGACACAGACACTAGGGGGTGAATCCATGTGCTGGGGGTAGGGGTGCCTGGGGAGAGGCCAATGGGGGGGAAAAAGGAGACATATGTATTACTATATGTAATACTTTAAACAATAAAGAATTTAAAAAACAAAACAAAAAAGAATGACAGGTAGAGCTCACCATCCTGTAAGGCTACCTGACAACAATGCAGAAAAAATGAAATAGAGTTGTTAGTGTAACAGATATAAGGAACTCTGGGCTGGCTTCTCTCCATTTATAAGATGGCTACAAGTTTTATTTGGTGCAGTCACAGAGTAATGACCTTCAATTACTTTCTAAGCACGCTCTTATTCTTTATTCTTACAGTCTCATTTGAAAAAAATACTTTATATATTTTTTGAAGTCAGAGTATTTATAAAATAAGAAAATAAAATAATATGTTAAGATGCAATCACAGGACTCTGCCACACCTTTACTCAAAGAGCAACCACACTCTAACTGCCCTCATAGCGTTCAGTGGCGCAGAACAAAGGTTACAGGTGAGGCTCCACAGTACCTTCACCCCATGAAGATGGTGATACGGATCATGAACCTTCAGTTAATTGTGGGTGAAACTCTTAATAGAAGAACAGAGTTCAGAATATTTTATGTCTGTTCCCGCTGAGGCTGGTGTGATAAGAGGGTCCTTGAACAATGCACTCCCATCCACCTCACCTGCCTTGAAAGCTCAGTTTGGCTGATAGATAAGGAGCAGGAGGCGTGGAGATGGCAGCCTGGGATTGTAATCACTTGAGAACATTTTTTAAATTACTGGTTCCTCCCCTCCTGCCCACCCCGGAAAAATTTATATTTAATTGGTCTGAGGTGCAACTTTTGCTGTGGTAGTTTTTAGGAAGCTTTTAAGGTGCCTCGCATGGACAGCTAGAGTTAATAACTGTTGATCTGGAAATATGGTTAATATTTTTAAGCAGTTAAGTAGCCAAAAGGACTTTGATGTCACACTCCTTTAAACTGTATCACTCAAAATAGGTATTTCTCAGCAATTACAATGAAGATTGATTCCTGACTGGTTGGTAGGGAAAAATTTGAAGATTCTTGTATCATCAGTAAACAGAGGTTGATATTAGTTTTATAGTCTGTGGTGGTTGCTACATGAGAGAAGTCTTCATCTTGTTTTTTAATCCCATCTTTGGCTGTGTTATTTGTGTGGACAGTTGGGCCAAGCTGTGGTGTATTTTGAAGCCCACCACTGGTTGTGTTGGAAGGCCAGGGCTCAAATGTGGGAGGATGCCAGACATTGTGTGTCACTGGCCTTGGGCTACCCATTCTTAGCTAACCATGCTATTCACTGTTTGTGGCTGCATCTACTAGGCCTGGATTTATGTGGGAGGGGCCAGGCTGTGAATGAGAATCAGTTTTCTGAAGCTTTAAGCAGGGAGCAGATCAATAAAAGTCCATGGCTCCCTGACATTGATGTCCACCTGCCAGCTACTCAGCTACCCTCTGAGGTTGCCTGGGCTTCCTCCAGAGTCTTATGAAGAAAGGCTGTAGAGTGGGCCAAAGCTGGCCACACCCCACTGACCCTTCCACATAGTTCAAGCTCTGTAGGGCAGGATAAAGAAGTTGGGACAGGACTAGTGATTCCCCTGCTTGGGGTCAGTGTGGTCAACCATTCAATGGGAAGAATGTGGTCTCTACTCTAGAGCCATGCTACTCAGTGTCTGCCAGGGTCTTGAACTCACACTTCCCTAAGGGGAGCACATCACAAGTTCAGCTTGGTTGCAGCCAGTTGTTTCCACTGCTGGGGCAATCTTGGCAGGATGGGGCCACTGGGACTTGGGAAAACAGATCAAGAAAACCTTCCATTGAGGGTGACACCAGCTGGGCTGTGGGAGGGGAGCAAGCTGCATGCCCCCTACCCTAGCTCCACAGACATACTGCCAGAAACATAGATAGGTGGTTCTGAGAGGGTCATGTCAAAGGTCTCAGTTATGATTTTTTCCCCTTACCCGCACCATTCTCATCCTCCCCCCGCCTCCAAGAACTGAGCTCAGGAGGACAAGGCCTGTGGGACTTGGGAATACAGATCAAGACAGCCCTCCATTGAGATTAATGCCAGCCCATGGTAGGGAAGCAAGCTGCACTCCTCCCCATAGTTTCACTTCCATTCAACCAGAGACCTTGACAAAGGAGTCCTCCATGGGGAGTGGTACATGCCAAACCTACAAGAGGGGAGAAAAACTGATTCCCTATCCAAAGCCACACAGTCCAATGACCCTCTGAGGATCTGCCTTTAGTTTCTGCAGAAAAAGAGGCCACCACAGGTCCTTGTTGGGTGCAGCCAACAGTCCTTTCTGCCTGACTCGAGCTTGGCAGGGTGGTGTCTCCAGTATTTGGAGGTACATGTTAGTGCACTCCCCAAGCTGGTGCTTAAGAATAGGTGTGTTAGACCCTGAGGGATGGTGCCTGAGGGCAGAGTTGGATGTTGCTGCAGGACTGGGGCTCAGTAGGTCATTCTCCAGATATCTTTCCTGAGCTTCACCACCCAGATATTTCCGTTATGGCTACCACATGCCCTGAATTGCCTGCCTTCTACCAGAGTCTCAGGTGAGTGCCCAAGAGCAAGCGCCTGTACATTGCCCTGTAGGAGAGAGCACTTGGGCTTCTAGCAGATCCGTCCTTTGGCCAGTGGACAGAGTCCCTGCTGATCTGTGTTGCTAGGTGCTATGCAGACTCCTCTTTCTGGCCCTGGCACTCTGCTTTAAGTGTCCTGGCACGGGTTGGAACCCCATGCTTTTCAGGGAGAACCTTTGCACCATGATGTCACTCCAGATTCTCAGTCAGGGCACATGGGTGAAACCTCTCCACGTTTCTGCCTCTCTTACCAGGCTCTGTGTAACATCTTTTATAAATCTTTGGATACAATACACTCATGTTCAATTACTATAAGTTGGTCATGCAGATTGATTGCTCTATGATTTAGCTGTAAATCCAATTTGGTGCCAGGAGAAGGTGTGTGTAGCTTTCACCTTCTCCACAGCCATCTTGGATTCCTTCTGCTCAGCATAACGTCTTTGTTTTCACACATTTCTACATTTCTGACTCTATCACACATTCCTTTCTTGTGAGGAGTTGTATCAGCCAGAGTGTAGCCACTACCTCCTGGGCTGAGATAGAGTATTTAAGGAAAGAACAAATTCAGAAGAGCACCAATCAAAGCACATATAAGGCATCTCCAGGCTTCAGTGGGGATGGTGTGCCTGTGGCCCCCTGGGTGACAGAATAAACTTCAAAGCTCACTGACTCAAAGATTCAGAGAACAGACTGACAACTCTAGAGGGGAGGGAGATTGGGGGCTGGATGATTAGGTGAAGGGATTAAGGGAAAATATCTCATAGGCACAGACAGCAGCATGGCGATTACAGAGGGAAAAGGAGGAAAGGGGGAGGTAGAAGAGGGTAAGAGGGAATAAATGGTGACAGGTGCAGATTTCACTTTGAGTAGTGAACACAATACAATGTACAGATGATGCATTATAAATTTGTACATGGAAACCTAGATAATTTTATTAACGAATGCCATCTAAATAAAGTCAATAAAAATTATAAAGAAATGACTCGCTTTGAAATCAAATACGGTGCTGGTGGAATTCCCTGGGCTTCCACCTATAGAGCAGCCACTGAAACATCCTGGGAGCTGAGCTCAACTAGGAGCTCTCCATGCCTCAGGAGAGGGCAGGGAAAGCCTGGTCAGAAACAAGGAAAGACCTTCTTCTGATATGCATCTCAGTGCACCACCGCTGCCCCTGCTCGCAGTTCACCACGTGTCTGCTGCAAAGAAGAAAGCTTACAGCATCCCAAATCAGGACAAACAAGTAAGAATATGGAAACCAGAAGCAATAAATGGACAATGAGCACCATAATATTTCACCATATGGGTGTACCAAAGTTTGTTTATCCATTTACCTTATGCACATATACCAGTTTTGGGCTTTGAAAAATAATATTGCTGTGAACATTAGTATACAAGTTTGTCAATATGAGTATATATTTTCACTCATCTTGGGTGAGATTTTTAGAAAGGTATTGCTGGGTCATATGGTATGTATGGGTTTGACTTTGTAAGACACTGAGAATGCCAAAGACCTTCAAAAGTAGTCTTGCCATTTTCACTCTCTCCAGCAATGTGTGGGAGTCTTCTCCTTTCCAATACTTGGTATTAACAGCAGTCTCTCTAATTTTAGACAGTGTGAATACATAATATTTTGTTGTGGGGGTTGCTATTTTGGGTTTTTGTGTTGTTGGTTTTTTTTTGCCTTTTGAGTGACATTTTTTTACAAGTTAACATGCGCATATAATAGGAAACTGAAAAACATAATAAGCAAAGAACAAAGCCATCCATGCTCACAAGCAGCTTACAGTCTGTATATCCTTCTAAATTTCCTGTGCATCTATACAACTAAGCTTACAGTTTTATGTAATTAAGATGGTACAATTATGTGTCTTGCTTTCTCAAACATCATGAATATTTACCACTTCAAAAGTCGTGGTAAAGCAACAAAAGCAGGAATAAGGGCAGCCATTCTTCACAGATAATGTGAGTGTGTATTGGGTATGTGTATATGTGTTCATGAGTATATAAATCACATGGCTTCACAGTCACGTGAGCTTGTGTTTATGACCATCACAGAACAGAGAGGAGCAAAGTACAGTCGGGTTCCCTTCCCTGGGTACCTCCTGCCCTACTGGCCACAGTGCAGGCAGAAAGACAGCTGGGTGGTCTGACTGAAGCTTTGGTGTTACAGCAGGGACTCAGGAGAAGAGAGATATCCAATACATCCTTTGAATCTGAACTGTGCTGCTGCTGATTAACCAGGTGAGTTAAAAATGGATTTTGTCTCCTGGGAATTTAGAAGGGGAGTGTTGGTGTGTGTGTGTGTGTATGTGTGTGTGTGTGTGTGTGAAACATTTGAAAAAGGTTACTAGAGATAGTGAAGAATCTAGAAAAAAGGGTCTAAATTTAGTATCTTTGATCCTCATGATTTTTCCAAGTTCAATTTCTTTCTTCCCCTCTTTAGGAAACCTTAAGGATTCCTCTAGAAGAGCCATTATACTTTCCAACCTAGCGTATGGCCTTACACTCTCCAGTCCTCAGAAACTTTCTGGTTCTATCCCTATTGGCTCTCAATCCTTTCCATTGTCTCTAATCCCTTCAAATCTCAGTTGTTTTTCCATCACTGTCTGAACAACAGCAGCACTTTTTTCCTGTCAGGTGAGAAAGTTTTGAGTCATTTTCTTCAAAAACAAGAAAAATGGGATCTTTTCCTTATATTCTTAGTTATGTTTTTATTTAATAACTAGAGGCCCGGTGCACACA
>NW_006291207.1:128369-131221 GCF_000327345.1 Myotis davidii
TAGGATAATGTCTAAAACAGGCTATGAAAATTACAATATTTACAATACAAGTAAAAGAATCTTTTGAAATTTAAAACATAATTCACTTCTCCTCATATCATCACCCCAAAAAAGCTTTATTTTATTAAAAAAAAAGACATGTACCAATTAGACTTTTGCTGCCTATTTCATAGCTCAATGCTCTGGTATTCCATAAGTGGCTACATTATCTGCAGAGTTTGCCATATTTCCCATACATATTTGCCAGATATTTTGCAGATATTTTTCTTTTTTCTTTAATTTTCTCTTTTCAAGAGCAAAATTTTAAATTTTCCTAATTTAAAACTTTTTATGTTTCATGCTTTATACGTCTTATGTAAGAAACTTTTGCCTACTCATCCATTACAGTAGGGATGGACCTGGAGAGCATTATGCAAAGTGAAATAAGCCAGTCAGAGAAAGACAATACTATATGATTTTACTCATATGTGGGATCTAATTAACAAAATAAACTAACAAACAAAATAAAAACAAACTCAGAGAACAGACTGACAAATGTTAGAGGGGAAGGAGGTTTTCAGGGTGGATGAAAAAGGTGAAGGGATTAAGCAAAAACAAAACCTCATAGACAATAGCATGGTGATTTCCACAGGGAAAGCAGGATGGGCATAAGTAGAAGAGGGTATGGGGCGATAAATGACGATGGAAGGAGACTGGACTTGGAGTGGTGGAAACTCAATACAATGTGCAGGTGATGCATTATAGAATTATATACCTGACACCTACATAATTTTATTAACCAATGTCACCCCAATAAATTCAATAGAAAACAGTATATATTTCCTAATCTAAGATTGCAAAAAGTTTCTCTTATATAATTTTCTAGATTTATAAATTTTGAATTTACATGTAGGTTTATGAGCATGCAGTTTTAGCTTTTAATATTGTAAAATCTCTGATTATTATTTTTTTCCATGTGGATATCCAGTTTTTCTAACATCATTCATTGAAAAATTGTCCTTTCTCCCATTGAATAGCTTAACAGCTTTGTTGCAAATCAATTAAGCATAAGTGCATATATATCTCTAAATACATATATATCTATGTATACAGATGGATCTATATAGATGCAAATCAATTGACCATATGTATATCTATATATCTATCTCTCTTAATGCTAATCTACTAAGTTAGTGAAACTGCTGAAATAAAAAAAAATACACCCTCCAGGTTTTTTCTTCAGTTTAATATTGATTTGACTAGTCTGGGTCCTTTGGTATCACCTTAAATATTTGATGCTATAGATGAATTTGGGGAGAATTGACATTTTAATAATAACGAGTCTTGCAACCAATAATAATAGTATTTCTCTTCCTTCTGTTTCTATTTTGTCTGTCAGTTTATTTTGTTCATTAGATTCCATGTATAAGTGAGATCATATGGTATTTATCCTTCATTGACTAGCTTATGTCACTTAGTATTATAATCTCCAGGCCCATCCATGTTTTCACAGTAAGATTTTTTTTCTTTTTTACAGCCACGTAGTATTCCATTTGTGTAAATGTATAACAGTTTTTTTAAAAACTATGTTTTTATTGACTTCAGAGATAGGAAGGGAGAAGGAGATAGAGATAGAAACATTAATGATGAGAATCATCCATTGGCTGCCTCCTACATGACCCCTACTGGCACTTGTCCTTGACAGGAATGGAACCTGGGACTCTTAAGTCCACAGGCTGATGTTCTATCCACTGAGCCAAACCAGTCAGGACTGCTGGGAATTCTTTTATAACTGCTTCAATTTCATCAATTGTTATTGGCCTATTCAGGTTTTCTTATTCTTCCAGATTCAATTTTGGAAGATTGCCTTTTTCTAGGAATTTGTCCCTTTCATCGAACTAGCTCAGCTTGTTGGTATATAGTTGCTCACAGTATTTTTTTACACTCCTTTGAATTTCTGTGGTGTCAGTTGTGACTTCACCACTTTCGTTTCTGATTTTGTATAGTTGAGTCCTGTCTCCTTATTTCTTGCTGAGTCTGGCTAAGTGTTCATCATCTTTTTATGTTTTCAAAGAGCCAGGTCTTGCTTTCATTCATCTTCTGCAGTTTTTTTAGTCTCTATGTCATTTATTTCTGCTCTAATATTTATTATTTCCTTTCTTCTACCTACTGTGGGCTTTTCTCATTTTTTTTCTCCACCTAATTCTTTAAATTGTACAGTTAAAGAGTTTCTTATTAATTTTTCTTGTTATTTTAGGTAGTCCTGCAATGCTATGAACTTCCCTGTGAGGACTCTTTAGCTGTGTCCCAAAGATTTGGGATTGTTGTGTTTTATTTTTATTTGTTTCCATTAATTTTTTAATTTATTTTTAACCTCATTGGTAACCCTATCATTGTTTAACATCAAGCTATTTAGCCTCCAGGTGTTTGAATATTTATGAGTGTTTTTATTGTAGTTGATTTCTAATTTCATTCCACTGTGATTTGAGAGTATGTTTGATAAGATTTTAATCTTCTTGATCTTGTCAAGACTTGTTTTGTTTCCTAATATGTGGTTTACCTTTGAGAATGACCCATATGCACTTGGGAAGAATGTATATTCTGCAACTTTGGGTGAAATGTTCTATAAATGTCAAATCTATGTAATTCACTGTGTCATTATAGACACCATTTCCTTGTTAATTTTTTTTTTCTGGAAGGTCTCAACAGTGAAGTCAGCAAGGTTTTAAATTCTCCCATTATGACTGTATTTCTGTCAATCTCTTCCTCAAAGCCCTCAAGAAGTTTTATCTCATCATGTTGGGTCTATATCTTTTGGAATGAACTTTATTGTCTTATGTAGTGAACTTTATTGTCTCTTATGATGGCCTTCA
>NW_006291207.1:131659-139946 GCF_000327345.1 Myotis davidii
TACGAGTCCTTTGTTTGATCTCTTACCCCCCTACCTCCTGCCCCCCAACCCTCCCCGGCCTTCCCGCTGCAGTTTGACAATCTGTTTGAGGCAGCTCTGCCTCTGTATCTATTATTGTTCAAAAGTTTATAATGGTCTCAATTATCCATGAATGAGTGAGATCATGTGGTATTTTTCCTTCATTGACTGGCTTATTTCACTTAGCATAATGCTCTCCAGTTCCATCCGGAAACAGCCTAAGTGCCCATCAGTAGATGAATGGATTAGAAAACTGTGGTACATCTACATGATGGAATATTATGCTGCTCTAAAAAGGAATCCATTTACATTTAAAGTTATTATTGATAGGTCCTTATTTGTTGCCATTTTAATTCTTTATGCCTATGTTTCTCTCACTCTATTTCTTCTCATTACAGCAGTTCCTTTAGCATTTCTTTGTGGTGATGAACTCCTTAAGCCTTTGTTTGTCAGAGAAACTGTTTATTTCACCATCTATTTTGAGTGCTAGCCTTGTTGGATATAGTAATCTTGGTTTCAGATTCTTGCTTTCTAATTACCTTGAATACTTCATGCCATTCCCTTTTGTCGTGCAGATTTTTTTTTTTTATGAAGAATCAGCTGACAGACTTATGGGAGCTCCTTCTTATTTAACAAATTCCTTTTCTCTTGCTGCCTTTAAGATTCTCCCTTTTTCTTTAATGTTCAGCATTTTAATTATGATGTGTCTAGGCATGAGTCTCTTTCAGGTCTTCCTGCTTGTGATTGCCTGTGCACCAGAATTTTTATGTCTTTTTCCTTCATGCCACCTACTGGGGACCAAACCCACAATCCGGGCATGTATCCTTGGCTGGAATTGAACCCAGGACCCTTCAGTCTGTAGGCTGACGTTCTTTGCCATAATTTTTTCAAACAGGTTCTCTATTCCTTCCTCATTTTCTTCACATCTGGTACTCCTATTATGGGAATATTGTTATGTTTCATGTTGTTCCATGGCCCCCTTAAGTTGTCCTCCTGTTTTTAAATTGTGTTTGTTTGTTTTTTCTTTTTGGTCCTCTGATTGAGTGATTTTTTTCTAATTCACTGATGCAATCCTCTGCTTCTCCTAATCTGCTGTGTATTCCTTCCAATGTGTTCTTTATTAGCACTATGCCATTCTTCATTTCCAGCTCATCTTTTTTCTTAGTTACTGTCTTTTCTCATGCTGCTGAACTTCTTTGCCATCGTTATTCTGAACTCTAAATCTCATAAATATCTTATCTCCATTTCATTTAGTTCTTCGTCTGGAGAATTCTCTTGTTCTATCATTTTAGGCTTGTTTTTCTGTCTCCCCACTTTGGCTGCCTGTTTGGGTTTGTGTCTAAGTGTTAGGTATATCTTCTATGAATCCAAGTCTCTGGTGCAGGACAATGTCAGAAGTTGTTTGTGATTAGCCTTCAGTACCATTTGGAACTATCAGCAATTGACAGCTCCTGGCAGCTTCTGCTACGACTAGGTGCCTGGAAAGAAGCAAGATATGCATCAAGTTTCACTTTTTGTAACCCCAGACCCAGCAGGATATCAATCAAAGACTCAGAACCTCCAGAGACCCACCTATGCCTGCAGTCTGTTTCATATTCTGTCTTGTGATTAGCCTCAGGCTGTTTACCAAATAGTGGGATGAGAAGTTTTCCAATAGGGTGGGGCAATTGCTTTTCTCCCAGGGGAAACTTCCTAGATAGTTCTAAAGGTCTGTGGGTGTAAGATGTCCTCTTCAGTGTGAAGAAATGACTCAGCACAAGAACCTTGGGTGGCTGCCTTCCAAGCTCTAACCCCAGAACCCTCAACACTGGATTCTGCTCACACAGCTCTAGTCCAATACATCCTCCCTCTGCCACAGCCCAAGGTGAGTGACTGCACACAAAATTTTGTGCATTGGCCCTTTAAGAGGGTGCCTGAATTTCTAGCCAGCTCTTCCTGGCAGCCAGCAACTCTGCTGCTTTTCACAGCCAGATGTTATGTGGACATCTTTCTTAGCTCTGGTGCTCTGGGGTGGGGAGCCCAGGTTGGGGTTTTGATCCCAGAGTTCTCAGTGGGAACCCACTACAACTGATATATCTCTCTAGAACCTCAGCTGCTGTATGTGAAGGTCAAGTCAGCCCTTTCACACCTCTGCACTTCCTACCAGTTTCTATGTGACTACACATCCTGTCTTGGTTATCAGGGTTCTAACCATCTGGTCTTCATTTGATTATTCCAGCTGTTCTTTGGTATTTTCATTGTAATTCAAGTTTGGTTCTGGGAGAGAGTCAGTGTAGCTTCCACTTACTCCAGCACCATTTTGGAATCTCTGGAGCTTGCTTTGGATCCTACTCTTCTGATGGCTATGGCTGACTGTTCTTTCTGCCAATTCTGGGCTTCCTCTGAGGTACTTAGGTGCTAACCACTCTCAGAAACTGTCATCCTTTGGCTTTCAGCAACCTGTTTGAAGCTCCAAGTGGTCCACCAATCCACTGTTTCTCTCTGTCTCCACAGGATGTGGCTGTAAGAGGAAGGGCCAATCTGCCTCCTAGAGCATTTTCACCCGCCACATATGGGCACAGGGCCCAGCCTTCCCATGTCTCTGCCCTTTTTACTAGTCTCTATGTGGCTTCTGTTTCTATTGTGTTTGTTTATTTTGTTCATAGATTACATGTATAAGTGAAATTGTATGGTATTTGTCTTTCTCTGACAGTCTTATTTCATTCAGCATAATACACTCCAAGGTCCAGCCATGCTGTCACAAAATTTACAATTTATCTCTTTTTACAGCAAAGTAGTATTCCATTGAATAAATGTACCTCATCTTTTTTATCCACTCATTTAATGGTGGGCATTAGGGCTGCCTCCAACTCTTGGCTATTGCAAATAATAGTCTAATGAACATAGGGGATCATATAATCTTTCAAACTAGTGTTTTGGATTTCTTTGGAAATGGTCCTAGAAAGGAAATTTCTGGGTCATGGCAAAGGATCTGAATAGATACTTCTCCAAAGAGGACAGACGGATGGCCAGTAGACATATCTGGCTACTTCTATAAATCCTTGGTTAAAAGACTCCTTTTCTGCTACTATTCAATTGATTGATTTATAAATTAGTTATAACTCTGGTTTGGCGCTGGGAGGAGGTAAGTGTAGCTTCCATCTACTCTGCAGATATCTGTGATCCCCTTTAATGATAATATCTTAATTCTAATTTTTTTTATATGAATGGCACCAGACACTATTAGTGTAGAATTTTCCAAAAGACATTTTCATAAAATACTAAATAAAGATTAATAGTTTAAAATCCATCTTACTTAATGACATGTTTCAAATATATTTTTGTATTCAAACAGAGTGAAATTTAGGAATATATCTCTTGAATGTATGTAACAGGTGTCATGTGACTATTACTTCACATACAGTTCTTGACAATGGTGCCTTTACTGTATGTTTCCCCATCACTTTTAGAGTATCTTAAATATATGTGTGTGTGTGTGTGTGTTTCCATTTTGTCTTGAAACATATAGAAGGCCCAATGAAAGACCAATGAGTGTCATTGTTTACCAAGGAGAAAACCCTGTTCTAAGTCCTCTTATTGTTTCACTTCCAATTTAAGTAGCTTTTGGACCAAAGCAGAGGAAATATCAAGCAGCATACCTCTGGTTGGTGATTTCTGATTTTTTGAACTTTATATTCACTAAACTCACAAATAAACATCATTTGAACCAGAGAGAAAACTGGAGGTGCTTCAAATTTTTGTTCTCCTCCCTTCCTGACAACACATCTTTATTTAGATTGAATTGGTTCTTTCTTCCCTTCATTGTTCAGATATGTGTGAATAGGAAAAGAGAAAACTCATTAATGTACTTTGCTTTGTACTTAGCTATTGTTTCATTTGGTTCTTATACCTTTGTTTTCAACTTTTAATGATCATCCTCCTCAACTTCAACATACTTATTTTTACACTAGGGGTCCAGTGTGCGAATTTGTGCACCTTGAAAGGAACTGTGGGCCGCAAGGCTGCAGTGGGCACAGGGGTGTGTCTTGGCCCATCCTCTATGCCCCCACCCATTCCCTCCCACCACAGTCCCAGGCCCCTGTCTGCCAGCAGCCCCACTCCCATTGCTGCTGTTCACACTCACTGATGGTGTGGAGCAATGGGCCAGTGCCAGCAGCAGGTGCAAGTGGGGCCGGCACTGTCAACTGATATGAGTTGCGGCTGTTGCATCAATCGCTCCTCAGGAGCAGGGCGAGGTGGAGAAGCCCTCAGGGGCAATTGGGCCATCAGCTGCCACTTATTCCCGCTGATGGCACCAAGTGATTGGGACTGGCGCCAGACACCAGGAGTAAGCTTGAGCAGGGTTGGCATTGGCAGTGGGTACAAGCGGGGCCGGTGCCAACAGCAGGTGTGAGCACCAGGCAAGCCTGGGTGTGCGGGAGCAAAGAATTTCCAGTAACCCTCAGAGGTTCACCTGGATAACAGCAATTGGCTCCCCGCCGTGGTCTGGCAGCCCTGCTCACCTGCTCCACCATCCCACCATGGGCAACACCAACCATGTTCCACACACACCCACTGTTGGTCATCGCACCTCATAGCAACCAGTTGTTCGGTTGTTTGGTTGTTCTGGTTGTTCCACAGTTCAGTCTATTTGCATATTAGCCTTTTGTTATATAAGATGATTTTGGTTCTTTATCTTTCCAACAGAGGTTTGCTATCATCATTTTCACTTCAATATCCCCTAATATTACTTACATTTTTAGTGTGTTCATTTGAATTTATGTAGAAAGATTATCTCAGCAAGTAAATGTTATTAATAATGTTGGTATTTTTAAAGTGTCTGATGCATAAGTATTGTTTTCAAGTTTCAATGATTAACTTGCTAAATTTTGACATATCTGTCTTTTGGTATTAATTTGTCTCATTATCTTATCTTTCCAACCAAAGTTTGCCATTGTAATTTGTTATGCAATTTCTCCCATTATTATGTCTTAGTTTTATTTTATTGTTTAAGTCTATGTTTACAGACACTTTCTGTTAAGCAAACTTTACTAATAATATACATAGCATTTCAAATGGCTTGTATTTGGTTAAAGATAGATTTCTGACACTGTTTGTGCATGTACTCTTGTGTGTGTGTATTTCTTTATCTGAATTATCACAGGTTTAACTTCACACTAGAATTTTTCAATAATTTAATTTTTTCTTTAGTGTACTTTTTATGGTACTTACATTGAGCTTTCCATTTTATTTCTCAAAAGGTCTTCAACCCTCCTCTTGTTGGCGGGGTTCGGGCGTGCGGTCCCAGTTCCCGTAATGAACGGAGGCAGAGAGCCCCGGCCCCCTGGGCGTCATGCCTTCCATGCTGATGATTTCCAGTCCACTGGTTCTATCCCCAAGCGCCAGGACATGGGTAAAAAAAAAAAAAATCTTCAGAAACAATTTAGTAAAATTTCTCTGACAATCCTTTACTCCATTGTCTCTTTTAATGACTGCTTTCTTGGTGCTTCTATCATTCCCTGTTTTTAAAAAACTATACATTGGATTGCCCTTCTCCAGGATGTTGATTCTACCTTTTCCCAATCTATTGGTTACAAACTTTCCCCATACGAAGTTTTCTCCATTTCTGTTACCAACCCTCCATTTTTTTCTTTTTTATTTTATACCTTTCTTTCACTATGGACATTAGCTTCTTCTATCTTCCAGAGACCTGCAAGAGTTTCATTATAAATTTTGTGAGATAAAGGGTATTGGGCTATTAGTCATATTGTTTTCATTCTTTATATATTTTCTGTAAAACATATATTACCTTGAGATCTTTGTCACATAATCCAAGTTAAAGGACAGATTACTATGTAGCTTAAACATTTATATTTCTTTCACCCTTATGATAGCAGAGAAGACTTGAAAATTCCTATATGAAGTTCCTCGCTCCATTTTCCATTATTAAAGACTGTGTAAATTTTGATATGAATCATTGTTCAAGTGTGAAATTGAGGCTCAAACTTTGATTGCCTTTGATCATATTATCTAAGTGTTCCCAGTTATACAATATTTTACATAATATTGCTTGGCTGTATTTTTTTCATCATAGTGATTGTTCTTTCTTTGTATTGAAATAGTTATTAATTTTGCAAACTGTAATACTTTAAATGTTTGTAGAGGGCATTATATATTAAGGAAATATGATCAATAATATATCTTTCAATTGGAAATATTATATGAATGACATGAGAACTTATTGTCTTTGGATATTTATATTTTTTCATGAGATATTTTTATAACACACTAATATAATCATTAAAAGTTAAAGTTTTTTCTTTAAACATTAATGTAAGTTATTTTCAGAGGAAACAAGATTTAGAAATAATTTTAAAGTTTTTAACAGAATTCATATGACTCCTCCTACAAATACAATTAGGGACAGATGGGTGCTTTTACTAGATGCCTTTTCACCATGTTTTAAGTACATGTCCCTTATAATAACGCATGTTAACATTTTATTCCAAAAGGCCAGAAGTCAGGCCCAATGAAAGATGAATTACTGATACTGCTTATTTCAGAAGAAGTATTACTTGACAACTTCAATGTTTACATGTCCATTCTTAGTTCCTATTGCACAAGTGTTTGAGGAATGTAAAAAACAACATTGCCCTTATTGGTGAATTGTTTTTGAAACTTGTTCCAATTCTCAGAATTATGCATCAGTTTGAGCCACAAGGAAAACTTTAAACATTTTTAAATTTTGTCCTCCTTCTTTGCTGAGATTATGCTTTCATTTTCAATGAAGTGGTAATTTATTCCTTAACTTTTATTAATCATATACCTTTGAAGTATTGGCATTTTACAGTGTGGCTGAAGTGTAAGTGTTCAATTCATGCTTAGGTCATCTGATTTAGAACACTCTTCTCAACATTTAATACTTCATATTCCTTCCTCCTACATGTTAAGGTGGCTCCATTAGGCATGTGATAAAATGGAAATCCACACAAAGCAAGCATGCACTCATTGGTTGAGGAAATGTTGTGCCTGGAGGTACCAGGAACCTACACTTGGATTTTCTCTAGAAGAAGTGGTTTAAGATCTTTTAATTTTATAATTACTTTATACACCATAATACACAATAATAAGAATCAACTATAAATATTCAATACATTAACGAAAATACATTAAATCTAACAATGCAATGATAATAAAATAAATTTTGTCAAAGGAATCAGTAAGATTTTTAAAAGGTAGCCACCAAAATTATTATTCCTGAAATAATTTTTCAATTTAATTCATTTACTTGAGACCCACAGGCTGTATGTGTATGTGTATCTGCATCTTGATAGTTTTTAGATATAAACTTTAAAAAATTTGAATTTTTTAATGACACATTTTAATTTTGGCAAACTACAATTTCTATTAGACAATTGTAGAAGGATTTTATATGACAGAGAATGATCAAATATATATCAGCTCTCCATTTTTCATGTGAAACATAAGATACAGAAAACAATTATTATGGAAAAAAGTCATTGGGTCCTTGCCCATCCTTCACAGAGAAGCTAAAGTTTGAAGAAAAAAAAAGTTTATTCATCAGGCCAACAGATGAGGAGACTGGATACAACAGTCAGATCAATTTCCCAAATAAAAACTTAAAGCAAATTTAAGGAATAAGGGTGAGAAGGAGGTTATATATATTGATTAACTCTGATTTAGGAGTTTTATTGCATAGTCTTGGAACTAAACCATGCAAGTAAGGAATGTGAAAGAGCAAGAGGGAACAAGGAAATTCCAATCTGGAAGAGTCTGATTGGTCAGTCCTATGTGTGTCCACATTTGCTCTGGACACCAGATCTTCCTTAGTGACTGACTGACCTCTCGCTTTTTAAAGGGCTCTAGGTGACAACAGTATTTCTGTTGCTTGAGTTCTGTGAATCTAGGTTTTGTTCTGCTCTTGAGGTCAGTTTATGGTGGTTGGGTCATCTATGTCTGCTCAAGCTTCTGAGACCAGTGTGATGGACTTGGTTTGGTGGTTTCCTGAACACTGTGAAGAGGCTGGCTGTTATCTTCTAAAACACACACACACACACACACACACAGACACACACACACAGACACACACACACACGGGAAAAAGCTTTAGGGTGCTTTACAATTCTCCTAGTATATCGCCAAATATTTCTTCTACAACAGAAATATAATTCATGGAACTTGAAGATTCCCCATGTAATGGCATTTCTTTTTTTTTAATTTTTTATTACAAAGGGTATTACATATGTGTCCATTCCCCCCCACCCCCCGC
>NW_006291207.1:140019-158058 GCF_000327345.1 Myotis davidii
GCCCCCCAACCCTCCCCGGCCTTCCCGCTGCAGTTTGACAATCTGTTTGAGGCAACTCTGCCTCTGTATCTTCAATGATGTAATATTTATTGCAAAGGGATATAATTCAGTAATATGTTGATTTAATGTCTATAGCAGTCTTTATGTGACTAACGCTAAAGGTATAGTTGTAAATAAACAGATGCCCTTATTCTTATTTTCTCACCCTTTTTTCACTACATCTTTTGTCGATGAGTATGTGTTTTCTATTTATTCTGAAAAAGGTAGAAGGCCCTTTTGTAGAACTAATTGTAGAACTAATAAAGGACACATCCTCGTCCCACCCCACAGGGAGTGAGTGGTATTAGAGCTCCTTGCAAGATGTAATTTCCATCTTAGCCTCTTTGGCACCAGGGAGTATATGGAAGTTTAAAAAGCTTCTGCTGAATGGTGACATGTCCTCTGAACTTTGTGGTTTCAATTCTAAGAAATATGTGTCATTTATGCCCCAGAGAAACTATGGTAATTTTTGAAAATTGTGTCCTTTATTCTTGCTGTTATTTGGCCCTTATTTTGAATTAAATTTTTATTTTATAAAAATTAAGAAGAAAAAGTTAAGTTCCATTAATGTATTTTCCTTATACCTAGTCATGGCTTCATCCTTTACATGTACTTTTTTCTTTAACTTCCAAAGATCATCATCCTCAACCTCAAATACACATTTTGCATGATTTTCTCTTTAACCTTTCCAACTTTGCCCTTTTCATTAGCTATTCCAATATCCCTCATGGTTCCTTCTTTGATTTGTCTGGTTGTTGCATCTGTGCAGTTATTCCTTTTGAACCAGGTAAATTTTATTAATCATGATCCTTTGAAATAAAGACATATTCAATATGGTTAATGTGAAAAATTATTTAAGATATGCCTGGATTGTTTTATTTAGGCCAAATCACTGCCATTTATTAATTCATTTTCCTTACTTTCATGAAATATAATTAGGAAGAACTTCATTTAGACGTTACTTGTAATAGAAGTTTACACAATGCAAGGTTAAACAATCACTGGTTGATGACAATGTTGTGAAGGTTACCCTGTGGTACCTCTAGAAGATTCTCTTATAGTAGAACTAGTAGTACCAGAGAAGAGTCTCTAATTGAAGTTTGTGGCTACTTTCTAACACGTAGCTGCTTCAAACAATAACATTGGCTATACCCATTTACTTATTATTTTTTATTTTTTCCATCTTTTTTTTCTTTCTTTTTAAAAATCTTTATTATTGGAAGTATTACATATGTTCCCTTTTTCCCACATTGACCCCTTCTAGCCTGTCTTCATCCCCAACCCCAGGCCTTCACCACCCTATTGTCTGTGTCCAGGTATTATGTAATATGTATACATGTTCTTTGGTTGATTACTTCACACCCACCGACCCTCCCACGCCTTCCCTCAGAGATTCTGCAGTCTGTTCCCATGCTTCCATGCGTCTATACCCACTCCATTCATCAGTTTATTTATTTTTTATTAGATTCCACATATGAGTGAGGTCCACATATGATACTTGTCTTTCTCTGATGGGCTTATTTCACTTAGTATAATAGTCTTCAGGTCCCTCCATGCTGTCTCAAAGGGCTATTTATTAAAAACCAAAGAACTTATTAAATCTTATACACTGAACAATAATATTCTACCTAATGTAAAAGACAAAAGGAATAATTTAAAAGGCAACCATAAGAACTAATATCCCTAACTTCTCGCTAATGTAATAAAGTTAATCATTATGCCTGTATTCATTTTGGGGAGAATATTCTCTGGTCAAAACTGATTTCAAACACTATATTTTGCAGTTATGTGTACAATTGTATGTCGCCTACATGCAATTGTGTGTATGTGTGTGTGCATTATGTATACCCTGACAGTTCTAAATACACATTTTGCATTAAGTTTGCATCTTCTTTCTATATATTTAATATTTACACTAATTTCTTTCTCTCTTTTTTCAGCAGAATTCAAGGCAAGAAATGGTAAGTTTTTGGTCAACCCATTCTCTCAATCCTTTTAAAATGACTGGTTTCTCATTGCTCTAACCTTTCTTGCTTTTCAATCTATATGCCACCCATTGACTCACACTTCTCCTGGATGTCTATGCTTCTACTTCCAAAAATCATTTCTGGACTTCTCCCACATTAAGTCTCTCCATTTGAATTTGCCAACCTTCTGACATTCATATTCCTTCTTTTCCATTTCCTTACAATTTCTCACTATTAGCGTTGGCTTTTATGTTTTCCAGAGACTGGCCATAGTTTAATTAAGGTGAGATGAAGGGCTTTAGGTTGATAGGCACAAGGTCTGAGAAATCCTCTGTCAGCTCTGCCAAGTTAAAAGGCCCATTTTTAAGCCTTTGATAGTCCTTTAACTTTTAGAGATGAGAGAAGATGTCTAACATATTAAATGAAATTTGTCTTTTTGAAGGCTGTATAAATTTTGATACCATTCATTAGTCAAGTATGAAGTTGAGTCTCATTTTTTCCATTGTCTTTGAGCATATTACCCAAATTACCAAGGTATACAAACATTATCCATGATTACCTTGGAAAATGTCTAATATTCAAACATAATAAATACTTTCATTTTGCTTCCTTTTTTAAAAAACATATTTTTATTCATTTCATAGAAGAAGGAAGAGAGATAGAAACATCAACGATGAGAGAGAATCATTGATCGCTTGCCTCCTGCCTGCCTCACTCTGGGGTTCGAGCCCACAACCTATCCTGGGCATGTGCCTCAAACGGGAATCAAACAGTGACCTCCTGATTCACAGGTCAATGCTCAACCACTGAGCCACACCGACCGGGCTTTATTTTCAATGATACATTTTTCATTATGACCAACTGCATTTGTGTTAAATATTTGTAAATTAATTTTATATCTCATGGATTAGCCCATCATAATAATAACTAAATTCTCAGGTTTCAATGTAAATGACATAAAATGCAATTATTCTAGGATATTGGTCAGAGATTTTCATACAACAAGAGCATGTTCCATTTGAAACAGCATGGCTGGACCTGGAGAGTATTATACTAAGCAAAATAATCCAGTCAGAAAAAGAAATGTATCACATGATCTCACTCATATGTGGAAACTAATGAACAAATAAACTGATAAAGAAAATAGATCCAGAGACATATAAGCATGGAACAAACTTTTGAACTTCAGAGGGAAGGCAGGGGAGGGTGTGAAGGGATCAGTCAAAGAACTTGCATGCATATGTGCATAACCAATGGAAACAGACAATAGGGTGGTGAAGACCTGGGTGAGAGGTGGAGGCAGGCTAGAAGAGGTCAATGGGAGAAAAGAGATCATATGTAATACTTTCAACAATAAATATTTTTTAAAAGAGAATATAAATATTACTTGTTCTGCTATTTGGCCCAGCCAGCATGGCACAGTGGTTGAGCATTGACCTGTGAACAAGGAGGTCACAGTTCAATTCCCAGTCAGGGCACTTGCTCATGTCTCAGACTCGATCCCCAGTATGGGACATGCAAGAGGCAGCTGATCAATGATTCTATCTCATCATTGATGTTTCTATCTCTCTCTCTCTCCCTCTCCTTTCCTCTCTTAAATCAATAAAAATGTATTTGAAAAATAAAAAATAAATTTAAAAATGAATATAAACCTTAAAATATAACAAGGAGAACCGAGATGGCCACATAGGTAGACAAGGTACTTGCTGCCTGCCACAACCACATAAAAATTACAACTAAAATACTGAACAACCATCATTCAGAACTGCCTGAAATCTGGCTGAATGAAAGTCCTACAACTAAAGAAGTAAAGAGGAAAGCACATCAAGACTGGTAGGAGGGGAGGAGGTGTGGAATGGGCTGGTCAGAACCCGCATGTGGTGTTTTCTTTTTACTCTGGAGCGATATCTCATCTGCAGAGGCCTCCTGTGAGGATCAAGTTGTCCCAGCTCCACACCAATGCCCAGCCCAGGATTCCAGAGCTGGGAAGAAAAATTCCCATAACTTCAGGCTATAAAAACCAGTGGGCATTGTGGCTGAGTGACATGCAAGCTGCTGGAGACCCAGGCAGTTACTCTTAAAGGGCTGGCTCACAAACTTACACAGTCTTGTTCCCTCTGAGTTCCAGTGCTGGGAGGATCAGTAGCATAAGGGGAGGAACTGGATTGTCTGGCATCAGAGCAAGAACTCGGGGGTGGTTTTCTCCCAGACAGGGGTGCTCACAGTGGTCATTGTTCCCATGCTGAGACCTCCCCTGTCATAGCGTTGAATAGTAGCTATATCTGATTTTCCATCAGCATGGCTCACACTGTTTGCTCTGCTCTGGTAATTCCTTGAGACACTGCCCCATTTTTTTTTTTTTTTGCAGTCCCTCCAAAGCTATTTGAAGTGAATTTCCCATATGAATAGCCTGTCCTGGTTTAGGCTTCAGACTTTTCTAAAATCCCTCAAACAAGCAACAGGTAGCATTAACATGCCCCATGCATATCAATAAGAGGTCAAAGACCTGGCCCTAGCAGCAGCCTGTTTTGCTTCACAGCTTGGCCTCACCTGGGCACTTCTAAGCCCAGTACAAATAGCAGCCATCTGCAGACCTCTCTGTAGCTCCTGAAAGATGGCACCAGGGAGTGGCTGACTTTGCTCCTCCTGGGAAGCCCCAGAGCCAGTGTACCTAGTGGACAGCTTCAAGTTATACCAGATTACAACTCTACACATCCAGGAGCAACACACTCAATAGGCAGACTCAGTTAGCAATAAACCTCCATTGAAGCAAGTCTTGCTTCATAGAGGTGTCTCCTGCACAGCAGCTCTTCCACTGTAGTCCCAGCTGGTTCTCACAGCCAGTTGGCCTGGATGTCAATTCCTCCCAATGGCACCAATAGCAATCAAGGATTAACTACAATAAGACATGCACACAGCCCACACATGGGCACACCTAGAGTGCCCAGCTCAGGTGACTGAGGAGGCTGACTCACTGGGCCCTACAGGACACCAAATCCACAGGCCACTCTATCAATTCCAGGAGACTTAACAGCTGTACATAGTACATAGAAACAAACACACGGAAGCAGCCAAAATGCAGAGACATAGAAATATGTCATAAATGAAAGAACAGAAGAAATCAACAGAAACATAAATAAATTAAATGGAAGTAAGAAAACTACTAGATATAAAGTTCGAATTGATGGTTATAAACATGCTCAAGAATCTTAATGAGAGAGTTAGAAACATCAATGAGAAACGTTGATCAGCTGCCTCTTGCACACCCCCTGCTGGGGCTGTGCCTGAAACCACGGTACATGCCCTTGACCAGAATTGAACCTGGGACCCTTGAATCTGCAGGTTGATGCTCAATCCACTGAGCCAAACCGGTTAGGGCTCTAGTGAGAATTTTAGAGACATGAGAAAGACCAGTCAGAAATTAAGCATACACTAACTGAAATGAAAAATAATTTACAGGTATTCAACAGTAAACCAAAGAATTCTTAGAATCAAATTAATTATTTGGAATACGAGGAAGCAAAAACACCTAATCAGAAAAGCACAAAGAAAAAAATTAAAAATATGAAGATAGTATAAGAATCCTCTGGGACAACTTCAAACGCACCAACATTTGCATTATGGAGGTGCAAGAAGGAGAAGAGAGAGTGCAAGATATTGAAAACCTATTTGAAAAAATAATGACAGAAAACTTCCCCTTCCTGGTGAAATAAATAGACTTACAAGTCCAGGCAGTGCAAAGTCCCAAACAAGAGGAACCCAAAGCAGCCCACACCAAGACATCATAATTAAAATTCCGAAGGTTAAAGACAGAGAGAATGTTAAAAGCAGCAAGAGAAAAGCAGTTAGTTACCTACAAGGTAGTGCTCAAACAACTGTCAGCTGATTTCTCAAGAGAAACTTGGCAGGCCAGAAGGAAATGGCAAGTAATATTCAAAGTGATGAATTGCAAGGACCTACAACCAAGATTATTCTACCCAGTAAAGCTATCATTTAGAATTGAAGGTCTGATAAAGTGCTTCACAGACAAGAAAAAGCTAAAGGATTTTATCACCACCAAATAAGTATTACATGAAGTGTTGAAGGATATTCTTAAAAATAAGAAGGAGAAGATTAAAAAATATGAACAATAAAATGGCAATAATACCTATTTATTAATACTTAAATCTAAAAATAAAATAAATGAATAAGAAATCTAATGAATAAAGTAAACTGATGGATAAAATAGAATCAGAGGCATGGAAACATGGAACATACTGATGAATCTCAGAGGGAGAGGGGGCTGGAGAAAATAAACTAAAGAACTTATATGTGTATATGCATTACCTGTGAACACAGACAATGGAGTGGTGAAGGCTTGGGATAGGGTGGGAACTGGATAGAGTGGGTAATGGGAAGGGGAAAAGGGGTAGATCTGTAATATTCTCAAGAATAAAGATTAAAAAATATCTTTGTAAAGACATCTTGATTTCAAAGAAATGCAGTTGAATACTTTGTCTAATGTATGTGACAGTTTCTATTACTATTACTTCTTTGTAAATTAATTTTTATTGTTGACACTATTATGAATGCCCCATTTCCCAGCCTTTGCCAAACTTCAGCTGTACCTTCCCCTCCTTTTCCTACGGCTATCAGCATGTGTCTATATGTAGAGTATATATATTTTAGACCTGAAGCATGGAGGCATGGAACAAACTGACATAACTTGATGTGGAATTGGGGGGAAGAGAAAAGATAAACTAAAGAGCTTACATAATTACTAGAGGCCTGATGCACACAATTCATAGAAGAGTAGGCCTTCCTTTCTCGGCTTCCCTCTGGCACCCGGAACCTGGGCTTCCCTTGCAGAGGGAGGCCCCGCCCAGGGAGGCCTCGCCTACCCACCACAGCCCACCGTTTGGTGGCCTGGGCCTCTCTCCTTGGGGCAATGGTGGAGCCTCCAGATTGATAGTCCTGCTGGAAGGTGGCCTGGGCCTCCCTCTGTGGGGTGATCATGGGGTGATGGCTGACCCCCGACCAATCTTACTATACTCTCCTTGGCTGGCCTGGTGCCAATGGGTGTCATAGTGTGGTCCAGGATGGTGATCCAGATGGTAATCCAGATGGTTGTTTTGATGTTCGGCCATTTGGTCGATTTGCATATTACACTTTTATTATATAGGATATGCATAGCCCATGGACATGAACAATAGGGTAGTGAAGTCTTGGGGGAGGGATTGGGACAGGAATGAGGGGAGCAGATGGAAGGGGAAGAATGGGCGATATCTGCAATACTATCAACAATAAAATATATATTTTAAAAATAATAAACTATATATGTTTTTGTCTAATCCCTTCACCTTAATTTATCCAATCTCTCTCTCTCCCTCCTCTCATCTGATATCTTTCTGTTCCATGTATCCATTCCACTGTTTCTATTTTGTTTGTCAGCTTATTTTGCTCACTATGTTACACATAAAAGAGAGATCATATGATATTTGCCTTTCTTTGACAGGCTCATTTTACTTTGCATAATAATCTCCAGTTCCACCTGCTACAGATAATTTTTTGGGAGATGTTTGCCTTTACTCACTTCTTCATCTCTGTTTTTTATTTTTTATTTTAATGTTGACTTTTTTACTACCTGTGTTGAGTTTGAGTGTGTGATTTTCTTCTTCTTTTTTTTTAAATAAAAGGTGAAGGTATTATGAAAAACCAGTGTTTGACATTGTTTAACCAGAGGAATGATTGCAGCTCCTCTCCTGGTGTCATTTTGAATCTCAGATCTTTTGGAAACAAAGGTTGCATGGATATAGAGCAACATTTCCTCTGATTGGTGAGGGGCCTTTGAAACTTGTGGTTCCAGTCTCAGAAATGTGTATCAGTTAGGACCTCAGAAAAAATATTGAAGTATTATTGAAATTTCTGTCTTCCTCTCTTTTTGAAGTTTTTACCTCACTTAGAATTTCTTCATTCTTTATTTTATTTAATCAATAAACATGAGGAAGAAAAAGACAAGTCTTGTTGATGTATTTCCCTCTGTACCTAGTCATGGTTTCCTCTGTTACATATATCTTGGGCTTCAATGATACATTGATGGCTCAATGTCCATCTTCCTTAACTCAGTTTATCTTATTGTTGAAAGTATTCCAGATATTCTCCTTTTATTTGCTCATTGATACACTCTACCCCACACTCACACATCCCAGGCCTCCACCAGACTATTGCCTGTGTCCCTGAGCTATGCATATATGCATATAAATTCCCTGGTAAATCTCTCCCCACCCACCTATCCCTGCCTTCCTTCTGAGATTCATCAGTCTGTTCCATGCGTCTATGTCTCTAGATCCATTTTGTTTATCAGTGTATGTAGACACTTCACCAAAGTGGAAGTGTCTACATACACATGAACAAGAGATATATGAAAAAAATGCTCAAAGTCAGTAGTTATCAGAAAGATGCAAATTAAAATGACAAGGAGGTGTCACCTCACACCTGCCAGAATGGCTATCATAAGCAAATCAACAAATGACAAGTGCTAGCGGGAATGTTGAAAAACAGAAACCTAGTGGGAATGCAGACTGGTGCAGCCACTATGAAAAACATTATGGAGTTTTCTCAAGAACTTAATTAAATATGGAACTCCATTTACCCAGTGATCTCATTTCTAGGAATATATCTTAAGAAATCTGAAACACCAATCTGAAAGAATCCATGCACCACTATGTCATAGCAGCACAATTTATAATAGCTAAGATCTGGAAACAGCCCAGCTGTCCTCAGTAGATGAATGGATAAAAAGCTGTGGTACATGTTGAGGGATGTTTAATGAACCGAAGACGCAGAGGTAAGACGAGCACACAGGCGATTGATGCCGGACAGAGGGCTACGGCTCGCTCAGGCATGTAGCAACCTCTGTACCCTTAACGTTCCGGGAACTTAAGATTGTGTGCAATCTTGACCCAGCGTGACTCGCTTGCAAGTCATGTTGTTGTTCCTGATGGAACATTCACTTCTTCTTGGCAGGACTTCAGATCCTTGTTTACAAACGTCCAGCTACAGTACATTTATAGCATGGAATTCTATGTAGCTGCAAAAAAAGAAAGATCTTTTACCCTTTGAGACAGCATGGAGGTTCCTGGAGAGTATCATGCTAAGCAAAATAAATCAATCAGAAAAAGCCAAGTATCATATGACTTCACTCATATATAGAATTTAATGAATGAAATAAACTAATGAACAAAAATAGATCCATTATTTTTTCTTTGATTCATGCAGTTATTGAAACCTATGCAAATATTTCCTTTGTGACCAATGTTACTATTCACACACCTCTGAAGTACTGGCATTTTCAGTGTGGCTGATATGTCAGTTTTGTCCAAGACATGCTCAAATCCTGTGACTTAGAAGTCACTTCAGAGATGTTTAATACATTGCTTTTTTTCTTTCCATTGGATTTAATTCATAAAAGCTTAAGTATAGGCAGGGGTTGCAGTGGAAACCAAAATAAAACAAGATTATGTTCATTGTTTGACATTGATGTCAAAGCTGATGCCCAATGTATAACTATGTATAACTTCCAGAAAATAAATGGTTGTATATCCTCTAACTCAGTGACTGTGTCTAATTTATACAACATTGCTACTCTGATACCTGAAATGACTGAATATATATACTTAGCAACAATCACAGAACTTACTTAATCTTACCAACTGAATAATGAAAACCTCAAAAATTATTGAGACCTACTATTTCTAAATTTATTTCTCCATTAACTGAAATGACTCACTTTATCTACCTCTTCATTTTTTGTCTCATATTCTTCACAAAAGCGAGCATCCAGTCACTGTGTGTGTGCACGTGCTCCTTCTCATCCATGTGTGAATCTGTTGATCTGCATTCTAATCATTTTAATCTTAAATATAAATATTTGAATACAGTTTAATTACCTTTGTTTTTGTTTCCTTGGCATTTACATGGATCTTTCCTTTACATTTTGCAGTTGCTCTTCGGAATGCACATTTACCATATATTGTATGTGGTAAGTATCTGACTACCCTTCACTCCTATAACTCTTTAAATAGCTGCCAACATTCCTGCCTTTTATCTAGAGGCCATCCATAGGCTTACCCTTCTTCCCTTCTCTCTCCAATATTTTGGATATGGTCTTCACCCATGTGAATATCTCTACATTTTTTTTTGCATGACATTTCGTCCATTCCCAGTCCTTCTTTACAGTAAACATTAGCTTCTTATGTATCCATAGATTTGTCATAGTTTCAATATGAATTTTGTAGTGATGAAGGGGATTAAACTGAAAGGCGATTGTCTTTCACTGTATGAATATTTTCTGAATTCAACTGTGACATTGAACCTCTGTCCTTTGAAGTTCAAGGGGCACTTTCTTTATTGTTATTTCAAAGTCTATGTAAATTCAGATGTTATTTCTTGGTGTAGTATGCGTTTTCATGTAAACTCTTTTATTCTCTTTGATCATATTATTCAACTCTTCCTAAATATACAAATATTTATACAATATTTTTGGCCATCTTTTTTCTTTCTATCACAGTCATCTTCTTTCTCTTTTTTTTTTGATTTTCATTGACACAATTATTAACTATGTTCATTGGAATTCTTCTTAATGTTTTTAAAATGACTTCACACCTTATGGGAAGGTCATTGATAATCTATTTCTTAACTGTGAAATTTTATGTTAGTGATATAAGAAGAACTTAGCCTATGATAACCCTGAAGAAATTTTTAATAAAACACTAATTACAAATTTAAAGTTTTACCAAATCCATTCTAGTGATATTTTCTAATTACATTTTTGTTTTTAGGGGAAATGGAACTTATCAATAAATCCTCACAGTTTGTAGTAAGCTGAAAATGGCTACTACTACAATAACACATTTGCAAAGATGGGTCCTTTCCTATGTGTTTCCTCACCACTTTTTAAGTGTCTATCTTGGATATATGCACATGTTTGTATTTTATTCTGAGAAAAGGTGAAGGGCCAATGCAAGCCCAATGAGAGATGTTGTTTAACCCAGAGGAATTCCTATCCACCTCCTCTCATGGTGTCATTTTGAATCTTAGGTCCTTTGGCACCAAAGTGTGTATATAGGCAAAACTACATAAACTCTGATTGCTGAGGGAGACTTTGTACCATATGGTTTCAATTCTCATAAATATGTGTCATTATGAACTCCATAGAGCACTAAGAATTGTTTCAGATTTTTGTTCTTCCTTCCTTCCTGACATTATACTCTCATTTGGAATGATTTGGTGTTTTCTCTCTTTTATTTTTCCATTAGTGGGAAGAGGAAAAAGGTTTGCCTATAAACATTTTACTGTGTACCAGCCATGGTTTCATTATTTCTTCTATCTTTGTCTTCAACTCTTAACATCTTCCTCAGAACCACTATGCATTCCATGTATATGATTTTGTCATCAGAGAATTGGGTGGATTGCCTTTCTCCTTTGCTAGTGAGAGTGGGGCTCTTGGGTGCCACTGGAATAAGCATTTCTGGAGGCCCCAGTGGGAGAATGAGATGTAATAGAAAGCTTTATTTGGGTGGAATTAGTCCCACTTCCCTTACGCCAGTCCTGGAAAAGGTGCAGCTGGGGATTCAGCAGAGCTAAAAGCAAAGCCAGAGCTCAGAGTTTCCCTTCCATGGTGGAGCTGGGTCCGATGTAGCATCAGGCTAGTTCCAGTCTATCAGTCCATTGCATGTGTGGTTTTCATGGCTGTGGGCCATGTGGGCGACTGCGAAGTGTGAGCGCCCCATATGCCAGGAGTCAGGTGTGAGCAGCAAGAGTACAGGAGCAAGAGATAGGAACTCATTTGTTTAGGAGCTGAAATATATAATATTCCTGAGCTGCAGTGGCCACGCCTATTCTGGCCAATGATTTATTTCCAGGTGTGGCTGTCAGATCTTCCCTATGCCACCCAGACTTTTTGGGCATGCGTATATTATCCAGCCTTCAGAACTGGGTAAAGTACAGTACCGATCTGTCCTCAATCTTTCCACTGAAGTCGTCATTCAATTTACTTGATTTTATTTCTGTGATTTCTCCTGTTGACACACTCTATGCAAACATTTGTGTCAATTAAATTTTATTACTGATCTGTCTCTAAAGCATGGGCATTTTTAAAGTTTCTAAAGTGTCCATCTGCTACAACATATGATTAGTCTTTCCATTTATATATCCACCTTATCATCATTAGAGATTTAAATCTTTTCATTTCATGTAATTTAATTAAGAAGTACATATTTAAGCACTAATGAAAGTTGTTTATACATATTTCTTAACAATTTGTTATAGTTAGCAAACCAAATGATAATAGCGCAAGTAATGTCAAAAAAAATAGACTAAGAACATTTTTGAAAGGTAACCATCACAATATACATTCCAACATTTTAAATTCAGAAAATGCTCGCATTTAGTACCTTTTTTAGAAAGGAGGGAAACAATATTCTCTGGACATAAGTGAATTCCCATTCACCTTATATGTGAGTGACTGTGTGCCATGTGTGTGTTTACCTACACTGAAATAGACATATTTAGAAGAAAAATATCATTAATTTGTCAATTGTGAACATGAAGTTTATTCTTCCACTGCCTTTGTACACATTACCAATATGCTCACAGGTATACAAATATTTTGGGGGGAATAATTTTATATACAACCATATCACCTATGTTTTTCCTTTTGCTTTTTGATTAACACAATTTTAATACTACTAAACTGCAATCTTTGTTAATATGTAATGGAGAATTTTATATCAACTGGAATGTTCACTGATTATATATTTATCAAAATTGAAAATTCCCACTGAAAGTCTGGGAAATCAATAACCTTGGAATGATCTACACGATTTTTTTCTACAACACAAGTATAAGTTTTAGAACTTTCACACCCTCTTGGTAATGCCATTATTTTCATGGTCATTTTAATTTTAAAGGGAATATATTTCAGGAATTTATCAACTTAATATGTACAGAAGGCTTTGTATGATCACTGCTACGTGCACAATTTTGAACACATGGGTTCCTTTACTCTTTTCTTTCATATCTCTTTCTTCATCCTGATATTTACATTGATCTCCTCATTTTGTTTTTCAGAAAGACCAACAGAATGTATTGGTAAATATTCTAAAACCATTATTCTCAATCCTCTTTAAATGACCAGTACCTTGTTTCCTTAAAATTCCTTGCCTTTTACACTGTCGGCCTTTCTCTGACTTACTCTTCTTCTAGATTTCTACCTTCCCCTTCACAATAAATTGGTTATGGGTTTCTCCCACAATTAGGTCCTTCCATTTCAATTTCCCAGCCTTCCATTTTTTTCTATTTCTTCTTTTCTTTTTTATTCCATACCATTTTTTTCCTTATCACCATTGGATATTTCTGTTTACTCAATTTGTTACGGTTTTCCTGAGAAGTTGAGAAGATGAAGGGCATTAGGTCGATAAGCATATGGCTTGCATTTTATTTATCTTCCCGGGACACATTGAAAGATTGCACCACTCATACCTCTATACTGGAGTGCCCATTACCATACTGTTGATAGTTTCTTAACCTTAAGGGTTGCAAATAATCTAAACTTTTAGAGTATATTTTACTATTCATTGTTTTTCAAAGCCTGTGTAAATTCTGCTATCATTCCTTGATCAAGTATAAACTTAAAGCTTGTTATTTTCCTACCCTTGGGCACATTGCCATGTGATTGCAATGTACAAACATTGGCCTGATTATTCTTGGAAGATTTTTTTACAAACATAGTAACTGCACTTGTGGTTTTACCTTTTCAATGACACAACTATCCTATTGGAAAACTAATTTTGATTAATATTTACAGAAGTATTTCATTTGTGGGGAAGAAAAATGCAATTTAATTTCTAAAATAATAATATCACTAAGCTTTTCCTCCTCTATTATTATTCTTTCTTTATTGTTGACACTATTACAGATGTCCCAAAAGGGAAGTCATCTTAATATACATTTTTGTACACCTATTCATAGTCTTCTCTGCACCTTGTAATGCCCTTTTCAACTAGCAATGGTCATCAACTCAAAACCAACATATCCGTATTTTTACATAATTATTCCTAATATTTAATAACCTTTCAAATTGAAGGTTGCCCTTTTCCTTTGATATTCAATAATAACTTTGTATTGTTTGTTTGAATTGTTTGTTTCATCACCTTTGCAGACATTCCTTTTGCCACAAGTAAATTTTAACTTTCATACACCTTCCTATATTGATATACTCAATGAGACTGATGTCAAAATTGTCCACGATATGGCTATGTCAACTCATTTACACAACTGATGGTCATGTGATATTTCCTTTCTCTCTTTCCTTTCATGGAGTTTAATTTAAAAGTTTTTTATTTAGCTGGTAATTAAAATAGAAATTCACATAACGGAAGGTTGATAAGAATGTTGCAATTAGAGAGTTCTAGGAATATAACCCTTCTGTACTTCTACAGGTATTGGTTCAAGATCCTCTAGTTTATAGTTTGTGGCTACTGTATACAACAGAGCTGCTGTAAAAACTACAATTGACTACACACATTAATTAAACCAAAAAACTTACAAATTGTACATAACTATATATATATATAAAGCCAGAGACCGGAATGCCATAAAGACCAGAATGACCAGTTGCTATGACACCCACTGTGGCCAGCGAACCTGCCCAATCGGGGGGTGGGGCAGGCAAACCTCCTGTAACCTCTCCCCCTCCATCCCAGCCCTTGATGGGCCACCATCACCCCCATTGATCTGCAGCTCCTCCCTCCACTCAGCCCCACCCCAGATTGGCTCCCCCACCTCAATCAGTATCAGCGCCAGTCAACCAACAGCCTGCGGCCCCTTCCCCAGGCCACTGGCTCCCAATCGGCCCCCCCACCTCATTCAGGGGTGGGACCAGCTGGCCCACTGACCACAGCCCCTTCCTATGGCCAGTCCCCAGAACCCCAATTGACCTGCAGACCCTCCCCCAAGCCATCTATGCCCCCGATTGCCCCCCTATCCCATTCATAGGTGGGGCCAGCAGGCCCAGTGTCCACAGCCCTTCTGCATGGCTGTCCCCACACACAGTCGGCTGCCCTACCCCACTCAGGGGTAGGACCCATCAGTCAATTGCCTGAGGCCCCTCCCCCCAGCTGGCCCAGCACTGACCTGCCCTGATTGGGGCTGGGCTGGCCAGACTCCACCCATGCACGAATTCATGCACTGGGCCTCTAACTGAATGATAAAATCCTAAGTAATGTCAAAAAGGATAAGAAATACTTTACAAGGCAACCTTGAGAGTTATTATTTGCATTCTTTTTTTATTTCAGTTAATTACTTTTTTGATCATTGCCATTT
Organism: Myotis davidii; assembly: GCF_000327345.1. NCBI lineage: Eukaryota > Metazoa > Chordata > Mammalia > Chiroptera > Vespertilionidae > Myotis > Myotis davidii. The sequence goes on from NW_006291207.1 coordinate 155,388, forward strand.
TGAAAAGAGTACTCCCTGGAAAATACTGAGCTCTCAACCACTATTTGTGCAAATGTGTGTGTGATTTGGTGTGTGCCTATAGGTAATGTTGTGCATGTGTGTTTACTCACAGCCTGATGAGATTAATTTTAAATTGAAATTCGAGTTTTATTCCTATCTCATCTACACAATTTTTACATTGATCTCTCTATTTTGTTTTCCAGAAAAACCTGTGGAAAAAATTGGTAAATGTTTTATGAAATGCTTACTCCGAACCCCAATAAAATGACTGGTGTTGTAAGGCCTTTATATTCCCTTTTATTAATCCACGTGCTACCAATTGTCTTTCTGTTTGACCTCCTTTACTTCTACAATTAATTTGCTAAGTTATTCTGTCATGTTATGTCTCTCCAGTTTAATTTTCTAAACTTCATATATTTCCATTTACTTTTTATGTATTTTATGCCACTTCAATTTTCTAGGCTTCCATTTTTTTTCTATTTACTTTTTTTATTCAATACCATATTTTCATTATCACCATTGGATATTTATGTGCACCCAACTTGCTACAGTTTCCCTGAGAAGTTGGCAAGATGAAGGGCACCAGGTTGATGGGCACATCATTTGCATTTTATTTCCTTTTCCTGAACACATTCAAAATTGTACTACTGTCATCCATCCATCCTGGAGCGCCCTTTTCTATACCACTGATATTGTCCTCACCTTAAGGGATGCAAATAATTCTAAAATTTCTGAGTAAAGTTTCACCATATATTGTTTTCCAAAGTCTGTGTACATTCTGTTATCATTCCGTTGGTTCAGGCCTATTATTTTCCCTGCCCTTGGACACATTGTCCCAGTGATTACAATATATAAACATTGCCCATGATTATGGAAAATTTCTTTACAACCAGAGTAACTGTTCTTATGGTTCTGCATTTTTAATGACACAGTTTCCATTTTGGGAAATTAACTTCTGAATAATATTTACAGAAGATTTCATAAATCAGAAAATGTTAAATTATTATATATGCCCTCAATTCTCAATTTTTTATTTGAAAGATATGACCATTAAAAACCTAGAATGCTGCCAAAGCATTAACTTACAATGGAAATAAAACTGAGAACTTTAACATCTCTTTGTAATGACAATTTTTAATGATAATGATTTTCATATGATTTCATTTCTAGAGTATATTGATTTAATTATATATGAATTAGACTTTAGAAGTCTGCTGCTACAGATAGTGTTTCAGAATGAGATGTACTTTTACTTTTTTATTTCACTCTCTTTTTACATAGTTCTCTTGTACATGAGTTTGATATTTCATTTTATTCTTAAGTTGGTGGAAGGCCCAATGCAAGATCAATGATACATTGGAGTGGATATATGATTGATATATGGCATATCCACCTCACTGTTTAGAGGCAGTGGTTTTTCAGCTCCTTGTATGTTATCATTTCCAATCACAGTCTCCTTGGCAACAGGAATGTGTGGAAGTTAAGTAAAGTTTCCCGGCATTTGGGGGATGATCTTTGAACACTGTGAGTCCAATTCTCAGAAATGCATGTTAAGGTGGATGGATGTGCAGAATATCGTGTTGAGTGAAATAAGACAGAAAAAGACACACACCACGATTTCCCTTATATGTGGAATCTAGAGGAGAAAATAAAGACACCAACAAAACTGAGACAGATTCATACAGAGAACATTTTTATGGTTTCCAGAAGGGGGAGGTGAGCATTGGGTGAAAAATATGAAGGCATTACATAGTAAAATTGGTATTTACACAATAGTCTCAGGGATGTAAAGTACAGTATAGGGAGTTCAGTCCATTTTTAAAAATGTGGTCATAAATTTTACGAATTCAAATGAAAGAAGCAAAAAGATCTGATAATATGTATTTTCTATCTTTGTTGTTGAAAGTATTACATAGGTCCTCCATTTATATGATTTATTCCCCCATTAACCAATTCCAGCCTGCTCTGGGTTCCCCCTCCCCCAGACCATCACTACCCCATTGTCTATGTCCACCGGTTAGACACATATGCATACAAGTTTATTGGTTGTTCGATTCCCACCCACTCTCCCTTTCCTTCCCTCTGAGATTCAACAGTCTGTTCATGCTTCTATGTCTCTGGGTCTATTTTTGTTCATCAGTTTATTTAGTTCATTAGATTCCACGTATGAGGGAGATCATGTGATACTTATCTTTTTCTGACTGGCTTATTTCACTGAACATAATACTCCCCAGGTCCATCCATATTGTCGCAAATGACAAGAGTTATTTCTTTTTTATTGCTGTGTAGTATTCCATTGTGTAAATGTGCCACAATTTTTTATTCACTCATCTGCTGATGGGCACTTGGTCTGCTTAGTCAATAATATTTTAAGCCCCAGCTGGTTTGGCTCAGTGGACAGAGCATTGGACTGTGGAATAGAAAATCCCATTTGGTTCCAGTCAAGGGCACATGCTTGGGTTGCAGGCGGCAGCCAATCAATGATACTCTCATCATTTATGTTTCTATCTCTCTCTCCCTTTCCCTTCCTCTTTGAAATCTATAAAAGTATATTAAAAAATAAATAAATAAGATGGTGAATCACTATTGACAAAATATTTAAAAAATACTAATATTTTAATAACTACATATGGTCCCACATGAGTACTAGATTTATCAGACATATCACTTT
>NW_006291207.1:160667-163535 GCF_000327345.1 Myotis davidii
TTTTCAACCACATTTTTGTATGTGTGTGTAATTTTATGTGTGCCGATGTGTGATGTTGTGCACATGTATTTGTTTGCAGCCTGACGGGATTAATTTGAAAATGAAATGTGCATGGAATTTGACTTCTATTCTTATTTATTTTTACAATTTTTACATTTTCTATATTTTTTTTTCAGAAAAACCTGTGGGGATACATGGTAAACATTCTATAAACTTTTTACTCTTAATCCTAACTGTTTACTTACTGTCTCTAGCATTGTCTGCCTTTTTCCTTATATGACATCCACAGGCTCACTTTTTGCTTATGTAATTCTCCAAATTCAGTTCCAAATTCAGTTTTATTTTTCTAACTTTCTTCCTTCTCAGTTTATTCTGCTTTCCATCTCATACCTGTACTTCCATATAAATTTTGGTATTTTCTGCTTCCAGAGACTTGCCCTTCCAGAGACTGTTCACAACAAATCTTGTGAGGTGAAGAAGATTCGGCACATGATTGATTTCCACTCTATATACACTATCCATAAAATATCGATGAAATTAGGACTCTGCCTTTTCGTTGTTGTTGTTCAAGGGGCCATTTTATGCAAACTTTGAGTAATGGGAGAAGATTCCAAATGTGATGAGCACAGTTCCTTCCTCCATTGCCCTGTCAAACACTGTGTAAACCCTGATGTCATTCTCAAATGGTGTGTGACCTGGAGCCTCACTCTTTCAACTTCCCAGAGATCATAATAGCCAAGTTTTATCATTTATATAAATATTTTTGGACATTTTCCTTCCAACTACATTAAATGTTCTTTATTCTTTCACATTTTTACTCAGTTAATAATTCTGAAAACTGCAATACCTTTTACATGTTGCAAAAGGATGTTATATCTTAAGGAAAGTTATGTATAATGTGTCTTTAACTCAGACCTCTCTATGTGGATGACATGAGAAGCTTTTTGTCAGAGCATGATCCAAAAAGACATTTTTCATTAAGCCCTGATAGAATCATTAAAAACTTATCCTCCTCCTTTTCTAATGTTACATGTCAATTATATTTTAGTTTAGAGCTAAAATGGAATTTGGGAACAGAGCTGTTTATATATATAAGCAGGCTTCATATGATGACTGATACGGACACAGGTATTGGTAGCAGGGTACTTTTCTCTCCAGTGGTCGGCAAACTCATTAGTCAACAGAGCCAAATATCAACAGTACGATAGAAATTTCTTTTGAGAGCCAATTTTTTAAAACTTAAACTATATAGGTAGGTACATTGTTATTAACTTAATTAGGGTACTCCTAAGGCTTAGGAAGGGCCACACTCAAGGGGCCAAAAAGCCGCATGTGTCTTGCGAGCCACAGTTTGCCGACCACGGCTCACATTATTAATTTGCTCTTGCATCACACTTTAAGTACCTGTCTTAGATATGTGTGTCTTTCGGCATTTTAGTCTGAAAAATTGGAAGGCCCAAAGCAAGACCAAAGATTGATATAGTTTATCCCAGAGGAAGTTCTACTTGAGGTCTGCCATGCTTTCATTTCCCATCTTATTCCTTTTGCACTAATGGGTATGAAGGTGACACTGGCTCTCATTGGTTAAATGATCTTAGGATTCTTTAGCTTCACTATTTAGAAATGTGGGTCCCTTTTAATAAAAGAATTAACAATGGAAGCGTTTCAATTTATTGTTCTCTTCTCTTCCTGATATTGTGCCTTCATTATGTTTGAACTTTTTTTTTCTTTGTTTCATTTTTTCAGATAAGGATGAACAGAATAAAGGCAAGTCACATTAATGTATTTCACTTTGCACTTACTCATTTTCATTTGCTTATTTTGCATTTGTTTTCAACTCTCAAAGATCATCTTCCTTACACTAACATACACATGAAATTGTACATCATTTTTTCTTGTTTTGATATGATTTCAACTGAAGTTAGCTAAGTTCATTTCTTAGTTTACCACATTATTATTTCTTTGATGTCCCTGTCCTTACAATTTATGCAAATATTTCACTGCTGTTGGAAATGAAGACTGGTGCAGCCACTGAGGAAAACAGTATGGAGTTTCCTCAAAAAATTAAAAATGGAACTGCATTGGACCCAGTAATCCCACTTCTAGGAATATATCCCAAGAAATAAGAAACACCAATCAGACAGTACATATACACCCCTATGTTCACAGCAGCACAATTTACAATAGCGAGATTTAGAAACAGTCTCAGTGCCCATCAGCAGATGAATGAATTAGAAAACTGTGGCACATCTAAACAATGGAATACCATGCTGCTGTAAAAAAAGAAGGAATTCTCACCAACAGCATGGATGGAACTGAAAAGCATTATGCTAAGTAAAATAAGCCAGTAGGAGAAAGATATATATCACATGATCTCAGTCATTTGTGGAATATAATGAACAACATAAACTGATGGACAGAAATAGAGTCAGAGAAAAAAATGTTTTAGAATATAATAGAAGTAATCCTGTTATTTGCAGATTTTTAATATCTCCTACAACTTTTGTGATATTATATTATGTTAGTGCAGTTTTGGTAATATAATAATATTTAAAATCTATTTCTCTTGAAATATTAATGTTTATCGCATATAATGTTATTATATTTAAAATTTTTTTTAATTGTTTTATTGCTTAAAGTATTCATATTATGTTAGTACAGTTTTGGTAATATAATAATATTTAAAATTAATTTTTCTTCAAATATTAATGTTTATTGCATATACTAGAGGCCCGGTGCACAAAAATTTGTGCACTCGGGGGGTGAGGGGGGTCCGTCAGCCCAGCCTGTACCTCTCGCAGTCTGGGACCCCTTGGGAGATAATGACCTGCTGGCTTAGGCCTGCACCCCCTGTGGCAGAGGGCAGGG
>NW_006291207.1:165829-166738 GCF_000327345.1 Myotis davidii
AAAGTATATTCCCTTGATTGAAATAGAACGCAGGACCCTTCGGTCTGTGGGTTTATGCCTTATCCACTGAGACAAACCAGCTAGGGCTGTTATGGTAAACTTTATTCAGGCATGAGTTAAAATCAAGCTCACTTAAAATAAGGTTATGTGTGAAATGACAAAATATTGTGAAGAGAGGAACACTTCAACCTAATCTTGCATAACCATAGGAGCATTAATTCTGGATTCTATAAATCATTGTTTGTGACAATTTTATATGGCTAGCTTCCATAATAGGAGAATCTATCTATATAAAAGGCTATATGCTAAGTGTCCTTCCCACCTTCCAACCAGTCGCTATGATGCACATTGACCACCAAAGGGCAGATGCTCAATGCAGGAGCTGCCGTGACACACACACAGAAAGGGCACTGTGGACCTGGTGCCCACAAAGCAACACTCAGCTTCCCCCAAGTGAGACACAGGCCCCACCACCACCATAGAGTGACAGCCCACCAAATTTCAGCCAACACTGCTGAAACCCTATGGTGTAAAATGCAGTCCACAGCCCAGCCCAGCCTGAAAACAATCGCTATGGGTGCTGGGTAATGATGTCACATAGCAATGCCTGGATTTCTCTCTCTAGCGACTAGTTCCCTTGCAGTTTCTTCAGCCCACGAACACAGTTGAAAACATTTCACACTTAACCAAATGTCTGTGAAGCATTTTCCCATGCCTCATCTCATTTGATCTTCACAGAAGTCCTGGAGTAAATGGATAGGACACTCGGTGGAATCCTATTTTCATTAGCTAGAAAACGGAGATTTAGAAAGCTTAGAAACTTGACCCGACTGAAAAGAAGAGAGAAATGGTGGATCTTGAAAATGACTTCAGGTTTTCTCACTGTGAAGAATATAGTCAAATGCTACC
>NW_006291207.1:166806-169852 GCF_000327345.1 Myotis davidii
AATATCTTTGTCAGGGTTATATCCTCTTGTTGTATGGATCCCTTTAGTATTATGAAGTGGCCTTCCTTATCTCTAGTTATGGAAAATTGCTTTTCTGGAAATAATAATATTTATTGTATTTAACATTAAAACAAAAAACAAACATTGCCTTTCTGACAAGAAAATTTTAGTAATTACTGCCCTGTACAGTTTTGCTATACTTAAAGTGTCTGATCTGAATGTTTTGCCCGACATAACTTCAGCCCAACAATGTATCTTGTCCCCACCCCCACTTAATGTCATTTAATACTTTCTCTTCCTTCCTTTTTGCTGAGTTTGTTATGGGGAACTATTTTTTTTTTATCCTTACCCAAGCATATTTTTCCATTGATCTTTTTAGAGAGAGTGTAAGACAGAGGGATAGACATAGAGAAACAATGATGTGAGAGGAACACATTGATTGGTAGCCTCCTCCACACACCCCTACCTTTGCCTGGGCCAGGAAGGAGCCTGCAACCAAGGTATATGCCCTTGACTTAAATAGAACCCAGGACCCTTCAGTCTGTGGGCCTATGCCTTATCCACTGAGACAAACAAGCTAGGGCTTTTATGGTAAACTTTATTCAGGCATGAGTTAAAATCAAGCTCACTTAAAATAAGGTTGTGTGAAATGACAAAATATTGTGAAGAGAGGAACACTTCAACCTAATCTTGCAGAACCAATAGGAGCATTAATACTGGATTCTGTAAACCATTGTTTGTGGCAATTTTATATGGCTAGCTTCCATAATAAGATAATCTATTTATATAAAAGGCTATATGCTAAGTGTCCTTCCCACCTTCCGACCAGTCGCTATGATGAACATTGACTACCAGGGGGCAGATGCTCAATGGAGGAGCCGCCATGACACACATACAGAAAGGGCACTGTGGACCTGGTACCCACAAAGCAACACTCAGCTTCCCCTAAGTGAGACACAGGCTCCACCACCACCATGGAGTGACAGCCCATCAAATTTCAGCCAACACTGCTGAAACTGTATGGCATTAAATGCAGTCCACAGCCCAGCCCAGCCTGGAAACAATCACTGTGGGTGCTGGGTAATGATGTCACATAGCAATGCCAGGCTTTCTCTCTATAGCGACTAGCCCCCTTGCAGTATCTTCAGCCCACGAACACAGCTGAAAACATTTCACACTTAACCAAATGTCTGTGAAGCATTTTCCCATGCCTCATCTCATTTGATCTACTGAAAAGAAGAAATGGTGGACCTTGAAAATGACTTCAGGTTTTCTCACTGTGCAGAATATAGTCAAACCCTGCTGCAGTTAAATATTTTATCCTTTGTTCTCCCTGTGTGATCTACAATAATAATCTGCTTTGTGTTGATATTACTGCTGTGTTGCTGACAATTACCTGAAAGAGAAGTTGGGGTGCTTCAGTGGGCTGGAAAAAGTTTAGCTAAATTAGAAAGCAGGTCTAATTAAGCAAGTCTATCGTATATATAAAAGGCTAAGTTGACTCACACATGCACAGATACATATAAAGCTCTCTCTGGGCCCAATCACATGTGTGTGTTTCAATCTGTCATTGTGGGTCATGAATTTAGTTGACACTTCTATTATAGAGAAAGGGTGAATAGCGATATTAAAATATTTCTTCTAATTAATGTTCTTTCAATGTGCATGAATTCGTGCACCAGTCCACTAGTTGACTATATATTTAGCCACAGACAGAGCTCTTATTAAAGTTAAAATCTTCCTTGTGGTTGAGTAGGATTCCATTGTATATAGGTACACTTCTTCTTTAGCCAATCATGTATGGAAGGACAAATGGCTTGCTTCTTTGTTTTGGTCACCATGAAAAATGCTGCAATGAACACAGGAGTGCATATATGCTTGGAAATAAATATTTTCAAAATTTTAGGGTAGGTATCCATAAAAGGGTTTGTAGGTTCATTTGAAAACTGTATTATTAATTTTCCAAGGAAGTTCCATATTGTTTTCCATAGTGGCTGTGTCAGTTTACATTTCCACCAGCATTGAATGAGGGTTCCTTTTTCTCCCCAACCTCTCCAACACTTGTTATTACTAGTCTTGTTGATAATAGCCATTCTAACAGGTGTGAGGTGGTATCTCATTATAGTTTTTATTTGCATTTCCCTAAGAGCTGGTGAAGTTGAGCATCTTTTCAAATATGTGAGGCCATTTATATGTCTTCTTGAGGAGATGAAATACTGCCATTTGTGACAACATGGATGGCTCTTGAGGATAGCATGCTGATAAAAATAAGTCCAATAGAAAAAGTCAAGAACCATATGGTTTCACTCATACATAGCATATAAAACTGAAAGCAACAAATGATTAAATAAGAAAAAACAAACAAACAAAAAACACCCCAGAGAGACATGAAAGCATATAACAGACTAAGGAATCTCCAAAGGGAAAAGATTAACCAAAGAATTGTATGCATAAAATGCATATATGCATAACCCATGGACAGAGACAATAGTGCATTGAGGGCCTGGGAATCTGGTGGGTTTTGGGGACCAGGAGCAAGGTGGAGGTGGTCAATGGGGAAATAAAATAGAAAATCTGTACTATTTTCAACAATAAAGATAAAACAAACAAAAACATCCCCACAGACACAGACAACATTATGATGGTCACCAAAGGAAAATGGTGGATAGTAAATGATAAGGGTGATCAAAAAAATAGGGAAGGAACAAGATTTGACTTTGGATGATAAGCACACAATGTGATACTCAAATGATGTGTCATAGAATTAATTGCATTATTAGCAACATATAATTTTATAGACCAATGCCATCCCAAAATTTAATTTAAAAAGATTTAAAAAGAAAAAAGAGTTAAAATGTTAATAATAAAAGACTAAGTAAGGTAAAAAAAATCACAAAAATTTAATAAGGTAATTATCATAACTAATATTCTTATAATTTTCTCAATTCACGAATTCCTTTTTCACCTTTTAATTTCCTCAAAAGGGAGCTTTCAGCCACTGTTTGGGTGCCTGCAAGTATGTGTGTGCATGTGTACATGTGTGTGT
>NW_006291207.1:170115-171404 GCF_000327345.1 Myotis davidii
TTTTCTCAGAGTATATTCTTGCATTATTATTTTTTAACTAGAGGCCCGATGCACGAAAATCATGCAAGGGCTTCAGCCCTTGCAGCCCTTGCGGCTTCATCTGGAAGGTCGTCTGGAAGAATGTCCAAAAGGTCGTTTGGCTGTCCAATCTAATTAGTATATTATACTTTTATTAATATAGATTACTATATTAGTTAATGAATAGCTGTAGATTTACTATTGCCCCACCTTGTATATACTATATATTGAGTAGAAAAAATTTTGTTAAAGCTAACAAAACAAAACAAAATTATAAAAGTCAAAATAAATTAAGAGTATTTTTATAAGATAAATAAAAACTTTATTCTAATTTTTTTAATCAATTCACTATATTCAGTCCTTTCTCCCTTTGAATTGTGGAATAATATTCTCTGAACAACTGAGAGCTTTCAGCCACTGTTCCTTTGTGTGTGTTGTGTGTTTATCTGCAATGTGACAAATTGTATTCACATTTGCTTCCCACAATATTCACAATTTCTTTCCGTTTCATTTTTCAGACAAACTTCAGAAGGACTTTGGTAAATTGGTTCTGACATCCCTTTACTCCCAAACACTTTAAAATGACTGCTTTCCTGATGTCTCTCATATTTCCTGCCTTTGTATTGATAAGCCATTCATTGCTTAACACTTGTCCCTGATGTCTTCTAACCTAACAGAGATTTCCTCTTGAATCAGGGGTTCAATATTATTCAAATCAATTTTTGTTGCAACTATAATACATGGCATGACTATTGCAAACATAAGACATGGAAATAGGCAGGGTCAAATGTAGCTTTACAGTTTTGAGTACATGAAATTCAGAGTATATTCTTGCATTATTATTTATTTATTACTATATTACTTAATGAACAGCTATAGATTTACTTTTGCTCCACTTTAAATATATATTGAGTAGCAAAGTACTTGTTAAAGTTAACAAACCAAAAAATGTATAAAAAAGTAAAATAAAAAATTAAGAGTATTTTTATAAGATAACTAGCAAAATTCTATTCCAAAGTGCTTTTTCTTAATTAACTGTATTCAGTCCTTTCTCCCTTTAAATTGTGGAACAATATTCTCTGAGCAAATGAGAGCTTTCAGCCACTGTTCCTTTGTGTGTGTTGTGTGTTTATCTGCAATGTGACAAATTGTATTCACATTTGCTTCCCACAATATTCACAATTTCTTTCCGTTTCATTTTTCAGACAAACTTCAGAAGGACTTTGGTAAATTGGTTCTGACATCCCTTTACTCCCAAACACTTTATTTCC
>NW_006291207.1:172456-177125 GCF_000327345.1 Myotis davidii
GCAGCCACTGTTCCTTTGTGTGTGTTGTGTGTTTATCTGCAAGGTGACAAGCTTAATTTTGTATGAGTGTTTTTATAATAAATTTGAATTGTATTCACATTTGCTTCCCACAATATTTAGAATTTCTTTCCATTTCATTTTTCAGACAAACTTCAGAAGAACTTTGGTAAATTGGTCCTGACATCCCTTTCCTATCAAACAATTTAAAATTACTGTTTTCTTAATGTCTCTAACATTTCTTGCCTTTGTATTGATATGCTATTCATTGCTTTTCACTTCTCCTAGATGTCTACTAACCTAAGCCAGATTTTCTCTAGAAAAACTGGTTCAGTATTATACAAATTAATATTTTTTTCAACTATAATATGCATCATGGCTATTGCAAACATAAGACATGAGTACAAGCAGAGTCAAAGGTAGGTTAAAGTTGTGAATACACAAAACAGAATTTATTCTTGTATTATTATTTATTTATTAATTATTGTTTTATTTAATGAAAAACTGTAAATTTACTTTTGCCTCATCCTATATTATATGTAGTACCAAAGATCTTGGTAAAACTAACAAACCAAAAAAAAAGTTATAAAAATGTCAAAAATATAGGCATATTTTATAAGGTAACTAACAGAACTTTATTCCTCAATCTTATTTTCTTCTGAATTCGCTATATGCAGATGTTTTCTCGCTTAAAATTTGAAACCATAGTTTCTGAGCAAATGAAAGCTTTCAGCCACTGTTTCTATGTATGTGTGTTGTGTGTTCATCTGCATTTGCCAAAGTTTAATTTTGCATGAGTACTTTACAATAAATTGATTTTTATTCACAATTTTTCCCCACAATATTTACAATTTCTTTTACTGTTATTTTTCAGACAATCTTCAGGAACAATTTGGTAAATTAATTAATTTAATTCCCATACCCTAACAAACTGTTTACTTGATGCCTTTTTCCCTATATGGCATTCATTGGCTCACCTTTTCTTTTTTTTTAAGTCTACTGCTCCTTCCTCAATTATTTTGTTGATATAATTATCACATTTGAATTTCCCTCTATTTAGTTTTCATAACTTCCTATCTTTCTAATTCTTCTTTTTCCATCTCATATCTGTCTTTCTCTATGAACTTTGATTTCTTCTGCTTTCCAGAGACTAGCCATATTTTCCACTATAAATCTTGTGAGGTGAAGGAAATAGGCTAACAGGCACATGATTTCCACTCTATTATACTGTCTGTAAAATATCCATTAAATTAGGACCTCTGCCTTTTTTTTTTCCAAGTTCAAAGGATCATTTAATGCAAACTTTGAGGGAGGATGGAAGATTCACACTTCTTCTAAATGTCTAGTATTGTAGTTCAAAACTTTGCTTATGGACTTCTCCCACATTCCTCTCCCCATTCAAAAGTCTCTTTAACCTCTGATATCATTCATTGGTCAACTGTAAATTTGAGGGGCATTTGCCCCTGAATATATTACTTAAGTGTTACCAGGTATAAAAAGATTTCATGTGATTTTTCCTGAAATTTTATTTTTAACAATCGTATTTTGACTTCATTTAAAACATTTTATTGACACAATAATCAACTTGTCAAACCGCAATTCATCGTAAATATTTGTAGAAAGTGTTTATATCTTAAGAAAATGTTAGTGATAATATATCTATTTTGAATTTTTTTAAAAAAAATCTTCCCTTGAGTACATGCTTAGAGAGAAGGAAGGAGAGAAATAGAGAGAAAGATGCATCTATGTGAGAGAGAAACATGGATCATTTGCCCTCCTTTCATGCCCCAACAGGGGATTTAACCAGCAACCCAGGCATGTACCCTGACCAGGAATCAAACCAGCAACCGGGCAGTACATAGTATATAGTTCAACCAACTGAGTCATTCTGACTTGGCTCAATTCTGTATTTTTAATGTGAGTGACACAAAAAGGTATTATCCTTCAATGTTTCCAAAAGATATTTTAATAAAATACCAATATAATCATTAAAAGTATAATGTCCTGGTCCTGGCTGGTGTTTCTCAGTGGTTAGCATGTTGGCCACACATTCAGGGTAGCAGGTTTGATTCCTAGTCAAGGGCATGTACCTGGGTTGCAGGTTCAATCCCTGGCCCTGGCCAAGGTGCCTGCCAGAGGCAACCAGTTTATGTGTCTCTCTCACATCAATATTTCTCTCTCTCTCTCTCCTCCATTCCCTGCCTCTCTTTCACTGTCTCCAAAAATATGCTGGGATGAGGATTAACAACAACAAAAATTGTTTAATGTCCTCTTTTTCTAATAACATGTTTCCGGTTCTATTTTTGTTTTCAGAGGGAATGGAATTTAAAAAAATATCTCTTTAATGCATGTAGGAATGTTCGTATAACTACTGCTATAGGCACAGGTTTAGACAAATGGCTGCCTTTTCTCTTTGCCCCTTCATCTTTTTTAAAGTAAATCGCTTGTGTATTGGTCGGTGTTTGCATTTTTTTTGGAAAAGAGATTAAGATAAAGTGAACCTCCTTTTGGTATGTGCTAAAATAGAAATTCACAATAAACAATGTTTTATATTTATTGCTTGACAAAAATGTGAGTAGAGGCACCAAAAACCAAATCCTGTGTTATTTTTTTCTGGAAGCCACGATTCAGTATTTGCTAATTCACATTTGTGATTACTTTATGCAACATAGCTGCCACAATGAGAATTGATGATATATATTTAGCAAACAACAAAATTACATTAAATCTAAGAAAATGAGTAATAAATGCCTCAGTAATGTCAAAAGAGATCAAAATGTTTTTATAAAGTAACTACTGGAACTTATATACCTGCAATTTTTCTCAATTTAGTAGATTCATTCCTTTTAATTTTTGAACAATATTCTTAGGGCAAAAGGTAGCTTTCATTTACTTTGGGGTGTGTGTGTGTGTGTGTGTGTGTGTGTGTGTGTGTGTGTACATCCTGGTACATTTACTATTTGTGTGTGTGTGTGTGTGTGTGTGTGTACATCCTGGTACATTTACTATTACATGAGAACTTTTCACTAGTTTAAATTTTCCTTGTGTTTCTGTTTCATAATATTTATATGGATTTTTTCCATTTTATTTTTCAGATGATATCTGCAAAAGAATTGGTAAATTTATCTGCTAATCTTTTACTCCAAAGACATTTAAATAACCACTTCCGTGGTGTCTCTTAATATTCTCTATTTTTTCCTTGTTTGTTTGTTTTTTATCTACATGCCATTTGTGGGCTTTCTCTCTCCTAGACATCTACTTTTCTCTACCAGTGGTTTTGCTTATGAACTCCTCTCCATTTCTGTTTTCCTACCTTCCATTCTTTCCCATTCCTACTTTTTCCATTTTATGTTACTTCCCTGTAAAATTTGTCTTCTATCACCCAGAATCTTGACAGAGTTTCATTGTGAAGTTTGTAAGACCAGGTGGATGAGACTTATGGGTATATGGTTTACATTCTATATTTTTTTCTGGAAACTGTCCATTCATTAAGTTAGTAGCATATATATTATATACATATATTAGAGAAATATGCTAATTGACTGGGGCACTATAACGGCTAACTGGACATGAGGAGGTTGCACACGCAGCATTGAGGAAGAGGTGGCAGGGGCCTCCGTGCACCTGCGCTGGGGGAGGGCCTGATCAGCAGCAGCCACAGCTGCTTTAAGGACTGGAGAGGGAGGCAGGGGACCAGCAGCAGCCCAGCTGCTGTGGGGCCAGGGGAGGGAGACAGGGTTGGACTGGAGGGTGGGTGGCGCCACATGATTTCATGCTGGGCTCCTAGTATGAGATAAGACCCCAAACTTGCTGAGTAAAATTTCTCCATCTACTGTTGTTTCAAAGACTGTGTAAATTCAGATATCATTCATATTTCTAGTATTTGCTTTAGGCTCACACTCCATTCATTGTCCTTGATCATATTTCCTAAGTGTTCCCAAGTACATGCATGTTTTTGGAAAAATTTTCTTGGTTTATATTCTTTAATAACATAGTAATTGCTCTGTCTTTTTTGCATTTTATTGATCTACTTATTAATTGGGTACACTGCAATTCTTTTTATATATTTATATAGGAACTTATATTAAGAAAAGTCATTTACAATGTATTTCTCAATTTTGAAATTTTATGTGAATGACATGAGAAGCTATAGTCTCAGAGACTACTAAGATTTTTCATACAATGCCAATAGAATCATAAAAGTTTAACATCCTTCATTTAATAATAATATTTTTCAGTTTTATTTTTGTTTACATATTAAATGAAATTTAGCAATGTATCTCTTTAATGATGGTGCAAGCTTTATATGCTGCTCCAGTTACACTTTTGGATGCGTGGGTTCCTTTACTGTATGCTTCCTCATGACTTAAGTACTTTTTTTTTTTGAGGTTCTGATGCTATTAGCACATTTTATTAATGAAAGTGAAGAACTGCTGTCTCTCTTTTTTTTAAATATATTTTTTATTGATTAAGATATTACATATGTGTCCTTGTCCCCACGTTACCCTCTACCCCCCCCCGGTCATGTCCTCCCCTCCCCCCCATTGTCCGTGTCCATTGGTTAGGCCTATATGCCTGCTCACTGTCAGCTTCTTGAAGAAACCCAACAAAAGCAACAATAACCTTTGCTTTTCTCATAGCTCATCTTGATACAATAAATGTCTGTGCTGCC
>NW_006291207.1:177851-182917 GCF_000327345.1 Myotis davidii
CCCCATGTACCTGAGGTGGACACTCTTGGTGCACCCCCTTGTGGGCTTTGTGCACAGTCTTGTTGTAGCTATGCCTTGGTTGTTGTAGGATCACTGGGAGGAATTGACCTCCCGGCCAAGTGGCTGTGAGAATCAGCTGTGTCTGCAGTGGGAGAACTTCTGTGCTGGAGACACCCTTCTGGGGCGCGACTTGCTTCACTGGGGCTTTGGTGCTCACTGAGACTGCACCCTGAGTGTGTCCCTTATAGATCTGAGAAGTTGTGATCTGGGTGGTCCCCCTCTGACCAGGTAACTGTATTTGCTTATTTTTCACCAAGATGTGCAAGACGTAATCCAATCTTGTCGCTAACAGCCGAGATGTCCTTTGGAACCTTATGTCCCCAAGTCTCAAAAATATCCTACAATTTTAACCAGAGAGTAAACTATGAAAGGGTTTCAAATTTCTGTCCTACTCCTTCTTGATATTGTGCCTTCATTCTGAGTGAATTATTTTCTCTCGCCCCTTCATTTTCTAGATAAGAGTGGCCAGGAAAAAGGAAAGTCAGGAATCTACTTTCCTGTCCTTACTTGTTGTTTCATCCTTTCTTGTACATATGTCTTCAACTGTCGATTACCCTCCTCAACTCCACCAGACACATCTTTTCACTTAATTTTTTCTTACTTTTTTCAATTTGTGATTCATTGTCTCCTATCATAACCTCTTCCGTTTGTGCTGTTGTTGCAATCAATGCAGACTCAATCTTGTCTGTTAAGCAAATTTATTAATAATATACCTGTGTAGCTTTGGTATTTTTAAAAATTTGTGATGTCTGACTATTTCCAAGAAAGGCTTAGGTCATGTGATTTTGAAATCCATCCACTGCCATTTAAAACTCACTTTCCTTTCATTTGTGGTTTACTTAAGTTTCATTCAGGCCTGACTTAAAATGCAAATTTAAATACAATAAAGGTATGTTATAAATTAATCCATCGGCATATGTGCTGTAAATAGAGTTTCCTAGAAACTTAACTTTTATTTTTATCCTTTTATTTTCTTAAGAATCAGAGTTCCAGAACCTTTAATCCATGTTAGTGTCTGCTTTATGCAACACAGCTACCACAATAACAAGAATTTATATGATATAAGAACAGCAAAGAATATACTAAACAAACAAAACAATAAAAGAATAATGTTAAAATAAATCAAGATTATTTTAAAACATAATAACAGAGATAATGTTTCTAAATGATTTCTCAGTTCAGTAAATTCTCTTCTAGTATGCTTATTTACAATTTTTTTTTTCCCAAAATGTTCTCTGGACAAAAAAGCTCTCTGCCTGTGTGTGTGTGTATGCGTGTGTGTGTGTGTGTGTGTGTGTACAATGTATTTGTGTGTTTATGTGCCTCCTGATAGATTTAATTGGGATATCCTCCATGCTACTTTGGCATAATATTTGCATTGATCTTTTCTTTTTGTTTTTCAGAAAGACCTCAGAAAAAAATTGACAATTTTGGGGACAATCTGTTACTCCCAAACCCCTTTAAATTGATTGCTTTCTTGGTGTCTTTTATATTCTTTGCCTTTTACTCTATCTGCCATCAGTTGCCCTGATTTTTTCCTTGAAGTCTACTGTTTTCACCCCAGTATTTTGGTTATGAACTTGTCCCATGTTAATTTCTCTCCATTTAATTTACCTACACATTTCATTCTTTCCTAATTCTTCACCCTCCCCCCCGCCCCCATTTTATAGCATTTTTTCCCTGTTGTTTTTCCCTTTTTTCCAGAGACTTGCAATAATTTTACTAAGCATTTGGTGAGATGAAGGGCATTAGGTTGATAAGCACATGGTTTTCAAAATAGAATATCAGTTGTGTATTCAAATATGTGAGATGAGAAAGTCCAAACTTCACAATGGAAGATTCACCATGCTTTGTTCTCTAAAGGCTTCGTAAATCTGATGTCATTCATTGACAAAGTATGAACTTGAGTCTCATTCTCCCACAGTTCTTGTATATATTCCAAAGTGACCCCATATATACAAATACAATTGTACAATACAAATTGTACAATTTTTTTCTCTTTTTTCTTTCTAAACATATAATTTGTTCTTTTTTCTTTGAGTTTGTATTACCAAACTCATAATTAAACATATTAATTATGAAAACTTCAATCTCTTTAAAATTCTTATAGAAAAGATTGTATATCACAAAGAAAGTTCAATGATAATATATCTATCAATTCTGAATTTTTATGTGAATACTATGAGGAGCAATCAAATTAAAATATAATAGAAAAGTCTTTTAAGGGACAATGTAATCATTAAAGGTTTAACATTTTAATTTTCCTATTGATATTTTTTAGATGTATACTTATTTTCAGAGGGAATGGAGTTTAGGAATATTTTTTTTTTCATGAATTTAACAGGCTTCATTTGACTACTGCAACACTACTGCATACATGTGTATATGTTTATCTACATTCCAATATGTTTAATATTATGTTCAATTTTTTCAAAGAACCAATATTCTTTATGCTTGTTTTCCACAGTGTTTACTCAAATATTTATTTTATTTTTATTTATTTTGGAGAGGTAGGTAGAGGGATAGAGAGGTAGATAGAAACATCAGAGAGAGAGAATCATTGATTTGCCTCCTCCATGTCGCCTACTGGGGATTGAGCCTGAAACTGGGGCATGTGCTCTTATAGGGAATCAAATTGTGGCCTCCCGGTTCATAGGTTGATGCTCAAACACTGAGCAACACCATTTGTGCTACACAGATATTTTTATTTTATTTGCCAGATGATCTTAAGAAATTATTTTATATATTTTTCTGACAACCCTATATCCAAAAACTCTTTGACTTGTTTCTTGGTGTATTTGCCATTCCCTGTCTTTTTCTCTATATGTTGGCTCCCCTTCTCCTGGATGTACAATTTTCCAACCTCCATTTTTGGATATTAACATGTTTCTTATTAATTTATCTCCATTTCTGTTTTGTTACCTTCCATCATTATCATTGCACCCTACTTGGTTCCATACCTTTCTTTCTCTACAATATTGTCTTCATCTGTCTTCCAAGGACTTGCCATAGTTACACGATGAATATTGTCAGATGAAGGAGCTTAGGAAAATAGGCACATGGTTACCATTCATATATTTCTAGAAAATGTCCTTTAAGTTGGGACCTTTTTAAGTATTCAAGTTGATGGGGCCATTACTATACTATCAATAATTCCCCAAATTTTATTAAATGGAAGAAGACTCCAAACTTTCATTGTTCTGTCAAATAACGTGTAAATTCAGAAGTCATTCATTGCTGGAGAGTGAACTCAAGGATCACTGTTCCATTGCCTTTGATTATATAACCCAAGTTTTTGGCAGTATACAAATATTTTGCATAATCTTACAGGTTTCTTCCTTTTTCTTTCCCGCCATTGTGTTTTTACTTTTGTTTTTATTTCCATTGACAAAATCATTAGTTTTTCAAAATGAAATTATTTTATGTTTGAAGAAAGTCATTATAACTTAATAAAATGTCATTAATAGTATATCTCAATTACAAAGTTTTAATTTCATAGCATGAAAAGTTACCCTAAGATATATCTAAAATATTTTTTTCATACAACATTAATATAATCATTAAAGGTTTAGCATCCTTCTCTTCCTACTGATATTTTTTAATTATAATTTTTTTTCAAAAAGGAATGAAATTTAGTAATATATCTATTTAATCTACAGCGAAGGATTCATATGACAATAGCTACAGAAACGGTCATGGACAGATGGGTGTTTTAATGTATACATGAATTTAGTAGCAGCCAAAAAACATATAAAAGCAAGCACAAAAAGTATTAAAAAATATGCTTTTTAAGTATCTATCTCATATATGTGAGAGTGTTTGCACTTTATTTTAAAAAAAGGAAAGCCCAATGAAACACAAATGATTGATTCAGTTTATCTCAGAAGATGCTAAAGTTTATCTCCTCCCATTGTGCTATCTTGTATTATTGTGTTAATTCCTTTTGCACCATAGGTGTGATAATGTAAAAGAGTTTTGTCTCTGTTTGATGAACCAGAGGTATAGATCAATTTACACCATGGAGCAAACTATAAAAGGGTTTCAAATTTTTATTCTCCTTCCTAACATTGTGCTCTCATTAATGAACTGGTTCTTTCTTTTATTTTTCAGGTAAGAATGGACAAGAAAAAGGCAAGTCCAATTAACACATTTCACTGTGTATTTCATTCTTTCATTTTTTTCTTTATCTTTGCCTTCTACTCTCAATGATCATGTTTTTAATTAACATATACATTTTTATCATTTTGCTTTGTTATCTTCTCAGATGAAGTTTGCCTCATCATTTGTCATTCAGTTTCTCCCATACTACCTCTGATTTCTCCTACTGTTGCAATCAATGTGGACAGATCCATCTGTCAATATAATTTTATTAACAACTTACTGGATAAGTTTTGTAAATTTAATATTTCTGATGTATGAATTTTTTCCAACGAAGACAGGTTATTTGATTTTTAAATCTTCCACTGTCAGTACCTCAATTCTTTTTCTTTCAAGTGATTTTCTTTACATGAGCTCATTTAGGCATAAATTAAAATAGAAATGCAAATACAGGTAGGTTTTGTTCATAGATAGACAAAAATATTGTGATTAGATGTGTCTGGAAACTAACACCACATTTGCTTAGGAGCAGTGTTTCAGTGTTCTCTAATTCAGTGCTTTAAGCAACTTTATACCACATAGCTACTGCAATAATAAGAACTGACTAATCCTATCTAATAAAAGAGAAACATGGTAATTAGCGTACATCCGCTACCCTGACCATTGGCTAATCAGGGCGATATACAAATTAACTGCCAGCCAAGATGGCGGATGGCAGCCAGACAGCTTGAAACTAACAAGAGGCTCGCTTGCTTCAGTGGCGGAGGACTCCAACATTCCCCGCCTGCCTCTGACGGCCTCTGAGCTTGCAGTTTGAAACATAGTTACAAATATAGAAGCTAAACAAAACCCCAGAAACCTGCTTTCAGACAGCCAGGATCTCAGAGCTGGAATTGATACAGTGTTTT
>NW_006291207.1:183169-210150 GCF_000327345.1 Myotis davidii
CTGCTCTGTGTGTGACAGGGGGCGGTGCCCCAGCTCCCTGATCGGCCCTGCTCTGTGCCTGATAGGGGGGAGCTCCCCAACCCCCTGATTGCCCTGCGGCTCTGTGTGAGACAGCATGCGGCTCCCCAACCACACCCCCCACAGGAGCCCTGCTCTGTGTGTGATGGGGGAGAACCATAACCTCCCCTATCAGCCCTGCTCTGTGAGTGACAGGGGGCAGCGCCCCAACCCCCTCATTGGCCCTGCTCTGTGCGTGACAGGGGGTGGCGCCGCAACTTCCCCATCGACCCTGCCTTGAGTGTGACAGGGGGCGGTGCCCCAACCCCCCAATTGGCCCTACCCTGAGCGTGACTGAGGGTGGCATCACAACCTCCCAATCTGCCCTGCTCTGTGCATGACAGGAGGCAGCACCGCAACTCCCCAATCAGCCCTGCTCTGAGCCCGACCAGGGGCTGCACCTACGGATTGGTGGCCTGCCCTCCGCCACCCGGGAGTAGGCCTAAGCCAGCAGGTCGTTATCTCCCGAAGGGCCCCAGAATGTTAGAGGGCACAGGCCGGGCTGAGAAACGCCCCCTACCCGCCGAGTGCACAAATTTTTGTGCACCGGGCCTCTCGTCTATATAATAAAAGTGAAAATGACCGATACGGTGGAACAACCAGAACAACCAATTGCTATGATGCGTACTGATCACCAGGGGGAAGAGGCTCAATGCTGGCAGCGGACATCCCTGAGGGCTCCTGGGCTGCGAGAAGGTGCAGGCTGGGCTGAGGGATTCCACCTCCCATCCCAGTGCATGAATTTAGTGCACTGGGCCTTTAGTCAAATAATAAAACTTTAAATAATATCAAGTATTAAGGGATTAAGAACATTTTAAAGGGAGTCGTCATACTAATATTACTAAGTTGTTTTTCTTGATTTAATAAATTTTCTCCTTTTTAACCAACTTTTATGTATGGACTTCTCCTATTTTAAGTTCTCTCCATTTATGTTCCATTCTTTGCTATTTCTTCTTTTTTCATTCCATATTGTTCATTTCTCCATTATAAGCATTAGTTTATGAGAGCTTTAGATTGATGTACTCAAAGTTTCTAATCTCTCTCTCTATTCCTCCCTCCTTCTCTCTCTCTCTCTCTCTCTCTCTCTCTCTCTCTCACACACACACACACACACACACACACACACACACACACATGCTGTATGTCTGTCATGTATTAGAGCCTATTGCTATGTAATTGATACTTCCCCAAACCTTCAGAGATGGCAGTAGTCAACAAACGTGCTAAGTTCCTCCATCCACTGTCCTATCAGAAATGTGTAAATTCTGATGTCATTTTTTTGTCAAATGTAAAATGAGGCTCAGTCATCCAATGCCCTTAATCATATTACCTAAGGGTTCAAAAGAATACAAATATTTCTCATTTTTATTGAATTTATTGGAGTGACACTCGTTAACACAAAATTTCACAACACATCATCTGTTCATTAAATTATGTGTTCACCACCCCAAGTCAAATCTCCATCTATCACGATTTAAGTCCCTTCCACTTCCCCCAACCTCTCCCTCCAGCAATCACCATGTTGTTGGAGGGATTTAGCAAAAAAAAGGGGGGGGGGCAATATACAAATATTTTACACAAAATTTCCTGGGCCTATTTTCTACCCACCATAGGGTTTATTCTTTATATTTATGCAATTTATTGGCATAGTACAGTGGTTGGCAAACTCATTAGTCAACAGAGCCAAATATCAACAGTACTTCTTCAAAATAGACTCGCCCAGGCCAAAAACTGACTTCTGCGCATGGGCCACAAAGTTTCAATCGCACTGTGCATGCACGCCCGCACATGGTATTTTGTGGAAGAGCCACACTCAAGGGGCCAAAGAGCCGCATGTGGCTTGTGAGCCGCAGTTTGCCAACCACTGGCATAGTAGATAATTCTATAAAATGCAAATACTTTATGAATATAGAAGAATTTTTTCACACACACACACACACACACACTATATATATATATATATATATATATATATATGTATATATATATAAATTTTAGTTTTTTTTCTGTAAATGACTTGAGAAGCTCATATCCTAAGATGTTTCTGAAAGTATAATATTCATCTTTTCTAGAAATATTTTATTTTGTTTTCAGATTGAATGGTATTTGGGAATATATCTCTTTAATGTGTGTGGCAGGCTTCATATGACTAGTGAGTGCTACAGATGCAGTTTTGGTCAGAAAACGCTTGTACTGTATTCTCCTCATTACCTTAAAAAATATCTGTCTTGTGAGTGTGCTTGCATTTTATTATGAAAAAAGGTAGAAGCTTCAATGAAAGACAAATGATTGATATTATTTATAGCACAGGAAGCCATATCTACTTTCTCTCATGATGTTATTTCTGATCTTAATTAATCTTGCTCCTACAAGTGGGTGATGGGAGGAAGGCTCAATTGAGTTATGCTTATCTCTCAAAGCTTTCAATCTTCTGTCTTTGTTTGATTCTACCCTATAGCAGTAGAATAGGGTACAGTAATACAATAAAATATACTTTAGTCAGAAAAAAGCATTTAAAGCATTATCTTTCTAAACTTCAATAATTTTCTCTAAAGTTCAAGCCACAAGTTCCTCCCCATCTCCTGCTTCCTTCCTGTCTTTATCTTAGCCACACTTCTTCCACTTGTCCTGCTCCCCTCCCACCTTTAGTTGCTTTCCTATTTCTAGCTATCCTCACCTAAGTTTTATCATCATGTTTGAAAAAATGGAATATGAGAATATAGTAGAGAAAGAGAAGGTCCAAATGATTCAGAAGAAGAAATATGACAAAAACAGACATAAATGGAAGAGACAATGAGAGAAAACACAAAAGAAAAGAAAAAAAATGATTTTCTCTTTTGTTCTTTTGCAGCTGGGACTAAATCATATGCTGGTGAGTGCCATGGACACCGTTGAAAACTATGCTATTATCAAATATATCTTAACACTGTAGAGTGTTAACACATTGAAGAGTGTGCAATAAAATATATTGAAAATCAAAGAAACTATAAAACGTACATTTTATGAAATCAATAGATTACTCAATATTTTAACAGATAATAACATGTTTGGAATATTAAATTTTAGTGGTTTTATTTAACTTTACTTTTATTGGTGACACTATTACAGATGTCCCATTCCCCCTCTCATTGCTCATCTCCACTCAGCCCCACTCCCCCTTCCTTCTGGCCATCACCACACTGTTGTCTGTGTCTATGGGTTCTGCATAATGTTCTTTAATTAATCCCTTTACCTTCTTTCATCCATTCCCCCCTTCCATGCTGAGAATTGTCAGTATTCCGTGTATCCATGCCTCTATTTTTATTTTGTTTGAGAGTTTTATTTTGTTCATTAGATTCCATATATACCATATTTGCCAGCGTATAAGACGACTGGGCGTATAAGACGACCCCCTAACATTTCCACTCAAAATACAGAGTTTGTTATATACTCGCCGTATAAGACTACCCCCTCTTCCGCACACCTTCCACACACCAAATAAAAGGTAAAACAATATCAGATTTGATTTTAACATTTTAATTTATATTCAAATGCTTATGACATGCAGGAAAACTGTCACAAGGCTGTATGTAATCAAACATATACATAAAACAGTGCAAGTTTATTACCGGTAAACATACCGGTAATTCACTAAAGAAAACACACTCTATAGACTGGTACCGTAGATGCTTCTCAGGAACACAGGCAAGCAGCCCACAACCTAGAGGGACTGTCAATGATAGAAGAAAGATAACAAATAGAGGTAGAGAGCAAGTGCCGGGCAAGTCCCTAGCAAAGGCACCATGATAGCGCAAAATCGCGAATCTTCAATGCATATGTAAAGAAATATACGGTAACCCGAATTTACCACACTCGCAAAATCGCACACAGCCAACCATACACCCAGTATGGTATCGCGATTCGTGATTTTGCGCTATCATACTGGGTGTATGGTCGGCTGTGTGCGATTTTGCGAGTGTGGTAAAATCGCATAACAGCAAAATCGCATAACAGCCGAGCATACACCCAGCAGCGCTGCTGATGCCTGAACGGTATGTGGAATGAAGTGGGCGGGCATCGGGAGGCCACTATGGCACGGGGCAAGCACTATGGGCAGTCTATCTGAAGTGTACCTGGCGTATAAGACGACCCCCCACTTGAAGGCATATTTTTCAGGGCCAAAAAATCGTCTTATACGCCGGCAAATACGGTAAGTGAAATCATATTGTATTTCTGGAATACTGCACAGCAGTAAAAAATAAAACCTGTACGTTTTTCTACAGCATGGATGGACCTAGAGAATATTATGCTAAGTGAAATAATCCAGTAAGAGAAAGACAAATAGCAGCTTTTTAAATATATTGTATCTCACAGTATGCTTTGATAGATAAAGGATGAGGAAACCATAGCAAAAACATGTATTTGGCTATACAGGTAGATTCTTTATTTCTTTCCAATATTCTAAACAGGTTATAGACACTTACCAGATACAAAAGTCAGATGAAGAACATAAGGATGAGTCAGTTCTTCAAGTCAGATATAACTCAGTGGGCTGTGGAAAGAGGTGCAAGTACATGGACAAGTATTTCCATTGCTGCTTTCATTCCTGAATTAATGCTTAGGAATTCATACTCAGATATTCTGGGAGGACAGGAGCTTTATCTTTCAGATAGTGGGTTTTCATGTTGATATGTTTCTTGCAGTTTGGATGAAAGAAGAATCGAGAGCTGGTGAGTGTGTGGTGGTACAGAGGGACCCTGCTCCTTTGGAGGTACTGTCAGGGGAAGATGAGTGGAGGAGCACTGGGTCTGCCCAGAACCAGAGAAGCCCTCACAGAATGGGGACCCTTGGGCCCAAGCAACAGACTTTTCCAGGAAACATGATGGTTCATTTGTCTTTGCAGTAAATGTGACTCTGAACACAGCCACTGCCCATCCTGCCCTCCTCCGGTCTGAAGATGGGAAGCGAGTAACCTGGCAAGAGACTTGTCAGGATCTACCCAGTTACTTGCAGAGATATGACTCCCTTCCCTGTGTGCTGGGTCAGCAGGACATCAGCTCAGGGAAATGCCACTGGGAGGTAGAGGCTGGGCACATGCAGTCCTGGGACCTGTGAATTTGTGGGATACTGTAAAAAAGAAGGGGAGGGTCACAATGTCCCCAGAAAATGGTTTCTGGGCAATCAGGCTCTATGATGGGGAATACTGGGCTCTCACCTCCCCAGAAACTCATCTTACTCTAAGAGAAAGACCCCTTAGTGTGGGGATATTCCTGGATTATGAGTCTGGAGAAGTATCTTCTGTAACATGACAGATGGGTCCTATATTTTCAGCTTTCCCAAGAACACATTTAATGGTGTCCTAAGACCACTTTTCAGACTTTGGTCCTCTGGCTCAAGGCCCTTGAGCATCGTCCATGTGGAGGAGAAAAGACTATGTACTTCATAGGCCAACCCTTCCCTGAGTAATGATGACATTGGGCCCCAAAGATGATCACAATTCTCCCAGCAGCCACAATTATTTTTTTCTATCTTACTGGTTCATTCTCAAGATAAAGCTATGGTACACAGACTGATTTAAAATTACTCCTATTGCTTTTTTTGCCTAAGTGCTCTAGCTAAAGGTTCCAGAACCATGATGAATAAAAGTGGGCATTACTGTATTTCTGATCTTAGAGAAAAAGCTTTCAACTTTGTACTGTTGACAATGATGTTAGCTGTGTCATATGTGGCCTCCAATATATTGAGGTAGTTTTCATATATACTCAGTTAGTTCCTGGTGTATGATCTTTTAAATATTGACTCTATTGTGCTAATATTTTTGTTGAGAATTTCTGTATCTGTGTTCGTCAGCAATATCAGGCTAGAGTTTTCAACCTTATAGTGTACTTGTCTGGTTTTGGTATACAGCAATTCTGGTCTCATAAAGTAAATTTGAAAGCATTCCCTGATTGTTGAAATTTTGGAAGAATTTTAGAATGATTGGCATTAATTCTTCTTGAAGTGGAAAATCAAAACCCTAAGACAAGCCTCCTTAGGTCCACCACTTGTTTGGGCTTTAATTCCCCACCTGAACTTGTCAGAATTTAAACTCCATTATACAGAATGAGATGAGGAAAGAGCTATTCATGGGGATTCTCTAACACTGACCCTAATTCTATATGGAAAATCAACAATCATGGTATGTTCTCATTCCCTGAGACTCTAGTATATCCCATCCTCAAACACCTACATGAATGGACCCATTATGGAAACGATGCTTTAGTGGACCTCATTAGGCATCATTTGAAGGGCCCTCATTTACACAGGACCATTCAGAACGTTATCCAAGCCTGTCAGATAGGCACCAGAAACAAATCTAAAACAGAACGTGTCCCTATAGGAAAGGGAGTGTAACATAAATGGATATGCCTATTTTGAAGACTGGCAAGGTGACTTCACACAGATGCCTAAAACCATAGAAAACTTTAAATTTTTAGTAGTTTTTCTAGACACTTTTTTTCTGGATGGGTAGAGGAATAATCCACTAGAACTAAGAAGGCAACTGAGGTAGCAAAACTTCTACTCAAAGAAGCAATTCCTATGTTTAAACTCCCTTATAGCATTCAAAGTGACAATAAACCATTGTTCACTTCAGAAACCCCCCAGAAGATAGGACACACACACCAGATTCAATGGAAACTACATGCATCTTGGAGGCCTCAATCTATGGGAAGAATAAGAAAATGAACCACACAAGAAAGACCCTGCTGAAAATATGCAGGAATCACATTTGAAATGGGACCAGGTGCTCCCTATGGCCTTGCTCCGGGGTAGGGGAGTGCCCCAAAGCACACCCAGACCCTCTGAGACAGTTTATCGGAGACCCTTCCAAGTTCCTGTGTTAGGGACACCTTCTTTGGATTTAGAACACGGATTAAAAATCAAACAATATGTACAACATCTAGGGCAAAAACTGACAATTTTGCACAAGTTAGCTCATTACAGGTCCATCTACCTGTCTGACAGGCCCTTACACACATTCTTGCTGGGAGAGCGAGTTTTACTAAAGACCTGGAAGACTCAAGGTCCTGAGCAGCAGTTGGCTGAGCAATAGGCCAGTCCCTATGTTGTCCTGCTGACAACACACTCCTTCCTAAAGCTCACGGGACTCAGTCCTTGGATCCACCACACACAGATGAAGTGGGTGCTACCTGAGGAGGATTCAGATCTTGCTGAAGCTGCTGATACTGCAAGGGAAAGCTGGGCCTGCACTCCTGAAAGAGTTTTAAAATTCCTCTTTCGGATAGGGACAGTCTCCCAAAGCTAAGTGACAATGTGACTTTTCATTTTATTCTGCATTTTCCAGAAAGGGACTTCCTTAGCAAACTTATCCTACTATTGAGAGTGACACCCAAAGCCATGCTCAGGATTAGATGATGGGGGTCCTTTAGTCTCCCAAGTTTCTGATTTCACTACATTTCCCCACACACACACTACAGGGCATACCCCTCACTAAAGATTTGATTGTTTGTCTGCACAATAGGTCTCACTTTAGAAGCACCGCCTCTTGTAATATGAAGCACTTAACCAACTCCGCTTGTTCAGTAGCCCCATCCTCACTGCATACACCATCTTCAGAAGACAACAATCTTCCTCCTGTAAAGGCTTCCCTCCATTCTTGACTCTCCCTCCCCCAGTTCTTTTATTAGATAGTAAGAATCCCTGGACCCAGGCATAGATGAGAGTATGTGTTTGGCAGCAGGAAGAAACCACAGAAGATGAGACCTTCATTCATTTACCCTGTGAGATTGCAAGGATCCAGAATTTGGAAAGGGGGAGTTGTTACATGGGTGCAGACAGTCATCTGGGGCCCAGGAGAGTGTCTCCCATTGGCCAAGATGGTGTTAGGGTGAGGTTCTTACACTGAGCTGCCAAAAGCTAGCAACATGAATGGATAGGATCATGAGTCCACCAAGAGCCAGCAAGATAATCGGATAGGGGGAAAGCCCTCCTCTCACTATCCATATAAGAACAGAAGACTTGAGCAGGAAGAGGAGGTGGTCTTTGAGACAGGGGGTGAAGGGATTGGTCTTCGAGACAGGTCATTTGGTTCCTGAATAAATCCTCTTTTCTTTTCCACAGTCACTGTCCTCATGAGTTTGGCTTTCATTGCAGCAGGGAGACAAACCTCCATTTTCTGTTCAGTTACATATAGTGCAGCTGCTGACACCTGGAAAGGTTTTCTGAAGCTGACGTGATCCACAGACTCACAGCCTTTGTTGTTGCAAATAAGGTGAGGAAACTCCAGTTGCTGGGTATATTTTCCAACATATCTTATTATACCTTTATTATTTAAAGGTATATTTTTGCCTATTCTAATAAGTATGTCTAATAATTATTTGTATGTAGCCTGAAGAACTGACCTGTACACTTCTCCTATAGGCCTTTTATATCAAGAACTGTCATAGTGTTTACAGTACCAAACCTTTCCTAGCTTTACCTACACAAATAAACCCCTAAATACATGTTTATCCTGGTTTGCAAAGAAACTTGCTTAAGTACCTAATAATCTCATTAGAGAATTGAATTTCTTTTCCCAAAGAGGCTGGGGTTTGGCATTGGTATGAATGATGTTCTCATGCTTTTGAAAAATCATTTAGACTTTTGAAAAATCCTCCTAATATAAGCTTGTGTTACCATTGGACAGTCAGCATAGTGCATTTCTCAAGTGCAGATGTCATAGTCTATAGTAGGGTATCGCTAACCAAAGCATTGGGCCAATTCTAACCCATAGTATCTTGCTGTACACTTTATACTTAGGGATAATTTTACATTTTAAGGGACTATGAAAAGCATGTGGCAGAGACTGTATGTGGCTCTCAAAGCCTAAAACATTTACTTTCATGGTGACTCTGACAATTGACAGGATGGTAAACTGAGGCATGAGGATCCAAAAGATGTGTGGGTCTGAGCACGAGCCAGTGCTCCCAACGCTGGGCATCATGACAGGACTCTGGGGTGAGTGCCCCTCAGTCATGGTGACTCTGACACCCCTAGGGGACTGGGAAGCATGGAGTAGCTGCATCTTAGGGGAACTGAACTTCCAAGAGCCTGGCAGAGGAGAGGCTGAGCTGAAGTCATAGCCACCTGGGTGATTTAGAGCAGCCCCAGGCATAGCGCAGAGGGTTGCCAGTGAGACCAGAGACTAGGTCCCCAGGAGCCTGCGGGGGAAAGGCTGAGGTGAGCCCTGCAACCGCCTGGGTGAATGCAGCACAGCAGTGAGGCTGCTGCTTCGGAAGCCCCTGGTGATTTAGAGCCGCCATCTGCCTGCAGCAGGTTGCAGAGAGTTTCTGGGAGCTGGAGGAGGCTTGGGAGAGACTTGTGCTGGAGAAGCAGGAGCAGGCAAAAGAAGGTGGAGGGGCAGCCAAATGCCCAGAGCCTCCTACAGCCACCAGGAGAAGCTTCAGGGAGAAGCAGGGAAGACCAGGGGTGGCCTGACACCAGAGCTGCTGTCTTAATGAGCATTTTACAAAGCACAATAAGACTTAATGTTTGGCTTGCTGGTTGAAGGGAGACAAGCAGAGGCCCCGGATCTGTGAAAGCCTCTGTGGATAGAGTTGGTAAAAGTTCCCTATTTGAAAATGTACTAAAAGGGTTAAGGACTATAACAGCAGTACCTGCTGCTGCTGTGAGAGGAGGGGCTGGACACCCCTTCTTTAGGGGCCAGGGAGAGGCCACAGTTGCTGCTGGGAAAGAGGAGGGTGTGGAAGGGCTGAAGCCCAAGCCGCCTCAGCCCCCAGAGCGCTTTGCAATGCCCAAACTTGTCTCTAGGTGAAGCCCTGGCTGTGTTTGGCTTGGAGCCAAGTAGCCTAGAGAGACAGGGATGGCAAGGGAACTGGTAAACAGGGCTAACAGGAGAGGGCGGAGGGAAGACACTCTCCCTGGGCCAAAGAGTACATGCAGGACTTTCAGACTCTCCCAGGGAGGAGGAGTCTGACTGAGGGACTGGCAGAGACCAATTAGGAGGAAAGGTGGCCACATGTTGAACTTGCTAACGTGGACTGCAGTTTTCTGGGCAGATGTGTGAGCCCAGATATGTGTGGGTTAAGCTGCCTGTGTGCAGCATACGACTCTCTCCCATGCCAGAATGCACTTTAGGGAGATTGGACAGACTGTTTGCTGCTAGAGTGATGAAGGATGGTCCCCCGCACACAACCCTGGTCCAGTGTGACCAGTAAAGAGGAGGCAATGGCACTTAGTGGATGTCTGTGACTTGCAAAAAACTGCATGATGAACTTGACTGGTGCCTTCTCCATGGACATGACTCCAGAGAGTCAAGGACAATTTACTTTTGCATAAAAGGGTCAACAGTGAACTTTGGTCACCCTCCCTCCGAGATGTTTTGTATGGCTTTACCATGTGTCATGTTTGATGGCAAGGGACGTGGCTGCCTGCAGCGGCCATGGTGCCAATGTTATGTTTCATTGGGTTAATAATGTTGTATTAATCTCAGATTCTCTTGCAGATTTGATCGCAGCTGCCAGCAACTGTTGTAGACCTGTGTTGGTCTACAGGCCTCGGTGTTCTTTGGGAATACTGGCGAGTGCCCAGTTTTCCACTGAGCGCCATTGGTACTGCCAGTGTGTGAGCTGTCCTGGAAGGGTACTACTTGGGGTTGAACCCCAAAACAAGTAAAGGGTGCCCAGCTCCCAAGAGGGCAGTTGTCCAGGTGGGCAGAGATGGGTACCCATCAGGTTTTGGTCCCAGTTATGGAAGCACTCTGGGAGCTGATATTCTTGGTGAGAGACAGTTGGCAGCCATGTGTGCTGCCTTGTAGGCCTGTGTGGCCATGCCCATGTCGGGAGTGGCACAAACCTCAAGTTTAAGGAAAGTTAGGGAGGCCTATTTGGAACAGAGGGAAGCAGTGAGTACCAGTGCTCTGTCACAGGAATTACAGTCCCTGTGAGATCCTATAGCATGTGAGACCCTGTGAAGGGATAAAGGTCACACAGAAGATCTACTCTCTTAGTCCATTCTGAGAGGGCGTTTCACCCATCCCGGAGACTATGTGTGGCTTAAGGATGGGTCTAGTAGGGGTCTAGCTATCCCCTACTACAGGGACAGCTGTGACTATCTATTTGAGTACAGATGAACTGTGGTTTCATTCAGATACTGGGCAGAGTAGCCCTTTGGCCATTACAAGGACAGGATAGTTGTCTTTCCAGGCCTATGGTTGCTACGATGGCACAAGCAATAAGCCATCACCCATGTGGGGCAGGAAAGCCCCACCGAGGTGTGGACCCTCCTAGCCTAAAGGAGTAGGCTACACAAGTGTATGTGGAAGTACCCGCAGAGACAACATGTACAGGTGAAAGCAACAGGGGAACTGTTCCAACCAAGATCTGTACCCTAGGCAAACGGGGAAAGAAGAAGCAGGACAAACCTAGCCATGGTCCATTACTAGGGAAGGCCCATAAATAACCCTTCCTTTCCCTTGGGGAACCAGGTATGACTATAAGTCATAGTCACACCCTTTGAGCCAGTCCTGGCAGTGTAACAGTTCCCTACAAGAGTCAGTGGGGTACAGGCCAGGTAGGGTGGAACCCACAAGTTTGCTGTTAGGGCCAGAGTACTGGCCATAGCATGCTACAGTTTGTGTTGAACTCTGTGTTCAGGGAGCTGGCAAGTAGTCCAGAGCACCCCTAGAAAGCCATTCTGGTGTAATGTGTGGAGGGTGGGAACCACACCAGGGTCTCCGGATAGTCAAGGCCAGTGGGAGCACAGAGGCTTTGTTGTCAATATACCAGAATGGCCAAGGCCGTTCTGAGCATGAGCCTAATCAGGCCCAAGCCAAGATAAATAGGTGCAAGGAAACATGGTACACTGTGCCCTTCTATAGCCAAAATGAATGATGTCAGCATTGGCAACCAGCCTTCTTTGTCTCTAGAGTGATATACAGGTTATTGACCAGCTAGTTGGCTGGAGTGCAGAGAAGCAGAGACAGTAGGCACAGAGAATGCAGCTCCTATGTGTGCAGGAGAGGCCTCATGCTCAGATAAATAGGTGCAAGGAAACATGGTACACTGTGCCCTTCTATAGCCAAAATGAATGATGTCAGCATTGGCAACCAGCCTTCTTTGTCTCTAGAGTGATATACAGGTTATTGACCAGCTAGTTGGCTGGAGTGCAGAGAAGCAGAGACAGTAGGCACAGAGAATGCAGCTCCTATGTGTGCAGGAGAGGCTGAGAGCTCAGACGGAGCTGAGAGCTGGTACTGCCACGTTGGGCGGCTAAGAGCTCACAGAGAGCTCAGAAACAGCTACCATGTTAACCAGCCAGTGTGCTGGGCAGGAGAGACAGGAAATACTCCTGAGACAGAGAGCTTAGGTACCGCTAGGATGTGAGGTGGTGAGTCTAGGGGGCAGGGTGTGGCTGCTCAGATAATAAATAGCTGTGGTCACAGAGATGGATGCTGCTTTGTGAGAGAGATGTACCTGTTCACCAGCCGGTATCTGGCTGCCTGCCTGTATGGACTTTGCTATAAAGAACTGTTTTGTCTGATGGCTATATGGCCACTGGCTTCTGCAATAAAGACTCATTCTTACACACCCACAACCTCTCATGGCTTCTCCTTCTAAGACTCGGCGTCCTAGGAGGTTCAGCTCCAGGCAGGGGGTGCTCAGACCTGACACCTGCCACTAGTGAGCAGAGAATAAAGGAAGAACTTAGACTAATTTCCCAACAGTTAGTACAGTGGACAGGGTTCGAGGAAGAACCAGCCCTGGCATAGCCAGGAAGAATTTAGAAGAATACATGGACTCACAGCCACTCAGAGCAGCAGTGGTGAGCAGGCTCCTGCTGTCTCTGACAGTGTGAAAGAAGATTACAGGAACTTACAAACACTCCATAATTGATATTCTTACACCGAGATCTTTCTTAAAAAAATATATTTTATTGATTTTTTATAAAGAGGAAGGGAGAGGGACAGAGAGTTAGAAACATCGATGAGAGAGAAACATCAATCAGCTTCTTCCTGCACACCCCCAACTGGGGATATGCCTGCAACCAAGTTATATGCCCTTGACTGGAATTGAACCTGGGACCCTTCAGTCCACAGGTCAACGCTCTATATCTACTAAGCCAAACCGGCCAAGGCTCTACTCCCAGATCTTAAAGTGAATATTAAGATGTTGTCCTGACTTCACGCTGTATCTGGAAGGCAGCCAGTTTTGACATATTCTTTTCTTTCAGAAAAAGAAAACACATTATTTTTTGCATAAATTAGATTTTCCATCACTTTTAAAAGAAAAATGTCTAACACATGCATCAAGGTTCTTTATTACTTTTGTGGTTGAATATTTAGTATGTGAGGCATTGTCTTTGCTAAAGACAAATACTTAGTTTTCCTCCTACTTTTGTCAGTGAGCCGGTGGCATTGCTTATGGCAACTGCTTCCAGTGACAGCACATGGATCTCTGAGAAAGCTTTTCCGATGTCAGCGCTCTGTTCTGTATCCCACACCCAAGGTCACCTCACCAGCCCCTTGAATCTATACACTAAACCACAATCTCTGCACCTAGGTTTATTTGTGAAAATCACATTCTTTCTGATGTGGAGTTTGTGTTGCAGGGCACCTAGTGTCATGTGATGTATACAGCTTTGAACAAGACACTTGCCAGTTCAGGAGGGAAAAGGGGGGAAGTGTATAATAATGATTTTAGCGGAATGTGTCTTGCTTATGAAGCGCACCATTATTCACTTACTATAAGAGAGCTACACAGCCAATTCAAGGATACATAGTTTTTAAACTGAAGATCTTCCCATTAATAAGAAGAATCAAGGAGGAACTGGTGATAAGAACAATGTAATTTGCATATAAATTAATCCCAGAGGTTTTTTGCTATCTATAGTGTCAGATTATGTACAAGGTTAATAGTGACTTTGATATGCATCCTCAGACTTCTTCTTGCAAATGCTGTAACTGGACAAACAAGGGGTCCAGGCTGCCTGTCACTACTTGAGCCAATTAAGCAGAGACAGGGTTGAATCATATATGAGCTCTTATTCCAAAACTGCCAGCAGTGTGGGAGAGCAGCAGGTCATCCACAAAAATCTGCTCTAACTCTCTCCATAAGCCAGCTGCTTATATTGGGTGGAAGGGCAAAAATTATGTGGAAAAATAAGAATTACAGGCAGGGGGAAGTAGGCAATGTATAATGGTTACAGGCAATAGGGCTGGGGGTTTCAAAGGGTGGGTGCCTCCTGGAGTAGATTGTTTCAGCTGCCATGAGGTTGTAAATCTTTCCATAATGACAGGCAGTTCTTGGGAAAGGAGGATGACTGCATTCCAATGTGAGCTCCCATGTGCCAGGGCATGCAACTCTCAGCCAGGTTAAAATGTGCTTTCTCTAATCAGAACAGAACAATCACAGTTAACAGAGCATCATTAATAGTTCTTATAATTATAGCTAGCCCTGATATTCTACTTCTGCCCTAACAATACAAGTAACAAATTTGTGATAGTTGAAAATAAATGGAAGAAATATGATGATAAAATTATGAGATTGGTTTGGAATACAGTTCAGGGGTGTGATGGGGAAAAGGTCTGTTAAATCCTCGGGCAATGAATGTGGAGATCCAGAAGGTCCGTGTATTACTTGAGTGCATTAGGAAAGCTTGGAAGATCTGGTTAGCTTGAAACTGAACAAGCAATGGGTCCATGCTGCCTGTCACTACTTGAGCCAATTACATAGAGACAGGGTTTAATCATATATGAGCTTTTATTCCAATAATGCCAACTGTATGAGGGAGCTTCCAGTTAACTACAAAAATCTGCTCAGTACCTCCCCACCAGTACCTCCCCACCCCCGTAAGCTGGCTGCTTATATGGGGTACAAGAACAAAGATTATATGGGGAAGTAGGCAAAAGGAATTAAAAAGGGCATTCGAAATACAGTAATGGTTACAGATTACAGGCAATGTTGGCTGGGGGTTTGCAAAGGGCTGGGGTTTTGCAATTGGTTGGGGTTTGCAAAGGGTTGGTGCCTCTGGTTTCTGAAACAAGATTGACAATCTTTCCATGATAATAGGCAGCTCCTGGATGAGGAGGATGGGCCACATTTCCAGGTGAGCTCCAGGATCGCATGTACAACTCCCCAGACAAGTGAGAATGTGCTCTCACTAATCAGAACAGAACCATCATGGTTAACGGAGCATGATTCAAATTTCTTATGATAGAGCTAGTATTGTATTTCTCCAGTATTGTATTTCTGCCTCTAACAAGCTGCCCATTTGTAGCCCAGATGAGTCTTCCTCACGCTGTCCAAGTTCTCCCTAATTGGTCATCTCTCCCTCTGTTCTTTACTTATGCAGCTACCAATGGGTAAATTTGGGATGAGGGAAGGTAGGCAAAGGAAGTCATTTTAAAGGTTAGCTTAATTTCTGCAGAAATTACATACAATGATTTATACATAGAAAGTTGTAGGTTCACCAGTGGTTCCCAAGCTTCAAAGTCAGTTGCCTTACTACGCAGGAGAGGCTGGAGAAGACTGTGGAGAAATCATGGAAGACAGAATGTCCAAGGAACCATAACAATTCACTTTATTTTCAGAAGATGCAAATGGTACACCTATTTTACAAGTATCCTTTTCACAATTAATAATCCAAATCACAACTAAGATTGTGTTTTCTTTACAATGCCAAATTGATATTATACTAAGTTTCATTCATTGAGTGTCTCATTAAATCTAACAATACCTTGTAAATTTGATTCCCCATTTTACTAATGAGGAAAGTGAGACAAAACTGGATAAACTAAAAAATGCTGTGTAGACTTCATACTCAAACTGTTTAACTCCAGCACTTACTATGTTGACATGGAGGGTTCCTGAACCCAGAGTCTGCAACAGTTCTGAAACTAGTAAACTCAAATGTGCGAGTGCCCTGAAAGTAAACATCCTTTGGCCGTTACCATGCCAACACCCTTGCACACCAGCCCTCTTCTATGGGGGGCCTCACCTCACAGCCAGCTATCACACTGACCCTCTCTCACACTCACAAACTCCTTATGGAACATTAAAAATGAAATGAAACAAAAAAACTACCAGAAGTCACCTCTTATTAGGTGAATAAGACTACACTTATTGTTTTGGAAAATCCACAGGGGATAAAATTCAAGCCCTTTGTTTTGGACATTTTTAAAATGACACCAAATCCAGTAACTTAAAAGTATGATATCTGAGACATTAATTGCCTTCCTAAAGTTAAAAGTATTTCACCATTTGTTTTGAAGTAATGCCTCTGCAAACTCACAAGCAGACATAGGAAGGATATCTAAAATGATCAGCAGACTATACTTTATACCACAACATATCCACTAGACAAGAGTAATCCAATAGCATTGGGAGAACCTACCTTTAAAATTCCACAAATTGGACACAGAGATGAGATTTTATTGGTTATCAATAAATCTAAAATCATGAAAATGTTTATCTAAGGTTACAAGTTGAGATAAAAATACAATATTTTCAGAATAATTCAAGGTAGAAATAATGAAGATAGCAGGAAAGATTAAAAACAGGCACAAGAGGGAGTTCTGAGCAGATGATTCTACAGAACTGATTCATACACTCGCATGCGAGAATGACAGATAGAGAGAATAGAAAATGTTGGCCAAATAAGCAGCTGAGGAGGCAATTTTCAATAAGGAATTGCAGAGGATGCCTAGAGAATACCACTTGCCAGCCATAACCTGCATGAAATCATCACCATACCCCGACAATGAGTAGGACAGTACTCCAGGCAGGCTCCCAGTCGTCTGCAGGGCTCCCACACCAGGACTTCTCACCAACCTGCTGGGACCAAGAGTCCTAGTATCCGGCTCCAAGGCCCCGCAGAGAGTGCAAGCCAGGAGTAACCCCATTCCCCACCCCCACTTCAGCCTCTGGAACTGTGCTGCTAGCCTGATCAGGAGCCACCCAGTGCCTGCTCCACCCCGAGTCTCTGGAGCTGCTGCTAGGATGACCCAGAGCAGAGAAAATCACAGCACACTCCACCATAGGCCACAGGAGTGTGTGGACTGTGTGACCCAGAACAACCAGTACCTGCTCCACTCCAGACCCCTTGGATAGCCCAGCTGGGGTGACCTGGAGCAACCCATGCCGGCTTCACCCTGGCCCAGGAGGAGTGGCCCAGAGGAACCCAGTGCATGCCTCACTCAGGGTCATGGGGTATCTCTTACTATGTGACCCAGAGCAACCTATGCCCACTCTATCCCAGTCACTGGGACAGTCCTGCCAGGGCCATATGGAGTAACACAACATGCACTTCACTCTGGGCACCAGGAGAGCACAGACTGAGATACCCAGCACAATCTGCCCCACTCCACATTGAGAGGGGTGAACTGGAGCAACCCAGAATGCATCTCACTCCAGGCTACAATAAAACAAGGACAGTATGACCCAGAGCAACCAACAACCATTCCATCCCTAGCCCAGAGTCTTGCGGCCAGAGCAACATGGAGTAACCCAGCATGAGCCACCCAGAGAAACCCACACTCACTTTTTCCAGGCCCCTGGGACAGTCCTGCAGGGGATACTCGGAGAAACACAGCACATGCCTCACTCCGGGCCACAAAGAGTGCTGCCAGGGTGACCCAGAGCAAGCCAGTGCACCCAGCCAGGGGCCACAGGACCACGCTGCAAGTGCAATGTCAGAGAGATTTAGGGTGCCATGGTGCCACAGGTGCCAGGGCTGCAGAGCAAATTGCATGCCAGAGGGCTCAGGGTCCTCACAGGAAGTCACACATCAGAGGAACTGTAGATGTGATCCCAACACCCCAAACATCAGAAACAGACAACTTAGGAACCAGATCCATGAGAGAAGGCGAAACAACTCAGAGCAGAGACAATAA
The DNA here is from genome assembly GCF_000327345.1 of Myotis davidii. Lineage (NCBI taxonomy): Eukaryota > Metazoa > Chordata > Mammalia > Chiroptera > Vespertilionidae > Myotis > Myotis davidii. Next base: position 201,096 of record NW_006291207.1, read on the forward strand.
AGACATGAGACACAAGGCAGACCCAGCGTCTGGGCTAATAATTTCCATACAATGGCCCTTATAACCTCTCAAACCCCAAGGAAGGCGCCTAGGGCCAGAAAGGGACAGCAAAAATGGGGGGGGAAAAGAAACAAACCCCCAAGGAAAGAAAAGGAGGAATCTGAAGAAAAAGAACAAAATGAAATGAAGGCGTGCACTATGTCAGAAAAAGAATTCAGAGTAAGGGTCATATAGTTTGTAAATCGGATGGATGAGAAAATCAACAACTTATGTAAGAATCAAGCGGAATTCAAGAATGATATAGCTACAATAAAAAGAAAAACAGGATGGCAGGATTCAAAAGTAGACTAGAAGGGAATAACTGAATAAGTGAGTTAGAAGATAGGGCTGAAAACACACACAATCTGAACAGCAATTGGAGAAAAAAAATTAGACAGCAGGAGGAGAGCCTAAAGGAGGTTTGGGACAACATGAAACGAAGTAACATATGTATAATAGGAGTGCCAGAAAGACAAGAAGAGGAGCAAGGATTAGAAAACCTATTTGAAGAAATAATGAAAAAAACTTCCCTGATGTGGGGAAGAAAAAGTCACACAAGCACAGAGAGTCCAAAACAAGATGAACCCAAAAGACCCACACCAAGACACATCATAATTGCAGTGGCAAACGTTAATGACAAAGAGAGAATCCTAAAGACTTCAAGAAAGAGACTGATAGTTACCTACAAAGGATCTCCCATTAGATTATCAAATCATTTCTCAAAAGAAACACATGAGTTCAGAAGAGAATGGAATGAAGTATACATATTGATGCAAAACAAGGGACTGAATTCAAAAATACTCTATTCAGCAAGGCTATCATTTAAAATTAAAGGGGAAAGCAGGAGTTTCAGACTAAAAAAGCCTAAGTGAGTTTATCCCTCCGAGAGAGCAATTCAAGAAATGCTAAAGGGACTGTAATAAAAAGAAGAAATAGCAAGTGAAGAAGGGACACAGGCATAAAAAAATAAAAATGGCTACAAACAAATACCTATCAATAATATCCTTAAACATAAATGGATTAAATACTTCTATAAAAAGACACAGAGTGGCTGAATGGATAAGAAAACATGACCATATATCTGCTGTCCCCAAGAGACCTACCTCAGAAGAAGGGGCTCACACAGATTGAAAGTGAAGGGATGGAGAAATATTGATGAGGTAAATAAAAATTTTAAAAAGCTGCGGTAGCAATACTTATAGCTGACAAAAATACACCTCAAAGTGAAGGCCATTACACCAGACAAGGAAGTCCACTTCATAATACTAAAGGGATCAATGAAACAAGAGGATATAATTCTCTTAAACATATATGCACCCAAATGCAGGAGCATCCAAATACATAAAAAAATCTTCTTGAATTTATCAAAGAAGAGAATGACAGCAATACAATCAGAATAGGCGACTTTAATATCCCACTGACATCACTGGGTAAATTCTCTAGACAAAATAAAAGCAAAGAAACAGCAATTCTAAAAGACTCACTAGATCAGATAGACTTAACTGACATCTTCAGAAAATTTCAACCCAAAGCTACAGAATATACATCCTTCTCAAGAGCACATGGGACATTTTCAAAGATAGACCACATATTGGAACACAGGCAAAATCTCTTCAAATTCAAGAAGATTGAAATCATGTCAAACATCTTCTCAGACCACAATGGCATAATATTAGAAATCAAATAAAATAAAACAATCAAAAGTTCAAAAACTTGGAGGCTAAATAGCAGTTATTAAACAATGATTGGGTTACCAAAGAGATCAAAGGAGAAATTAAAAATAACCTGGAAACAAATGATAATGAAAATACAACAATCCAAAATCTATGGGACATAGTGAAATCAGTCTTGAGAGGGAAGTTCATAGCATGCCAACTTCAAAAAAACAAGAAAAACTCATAATGAGTTATCTAACTCTACCACTTAAAGAAATCGAAAGACAGCAACAAAAAAGCCCAGAGTGAGCAGAAGGAAAGAAATAACAAAAGATCAGAGTGCAAATAAATGACATTGAGACAAAAAAAATCAATAAAACCAAGAGCTGGTTATTAGAAAGAATAAATGAGATTGATGAATCTCTAGCCAGGCTCACCAAGAAGCAAAGAGAGAGGACCCAAATAAACAAAATCAGAAATGAAAGAGTTGAAATAACAACGGACCACACAGAAATACAAAGAATTGTAAGAAAATACTATGAACAACTCTATTCAAACAAACTGGTCAACCTAGAAGATATGCATATATTCCTAGAAACATGACCGTCCATAATTCAATCAGGAACGATAAAAGGAAATCTGAATAGACCCATGACTATGGAGAAAATTGAAGCAGTAATGAAAAAACTTCCAGCAGAGGGAGCACCATGGCTGCCGACAGGAAGGCAGTGAGGAAGTGAGTGTAAGAGAGTGAGGGAGTGAAAGTGGAGTGTGTGGACATGTGGTGTGTGTGTGTGTGTGTGTGTGTGTGTGTGTGTGTGTGTGTATGAGGAACAGTTAGATCCCTCAGGACTTTTGGGGGCTGGTGGATTCGACTCTTTTAGACCAATGCAAGCATTCCTGGGTGGCCGGCATTGGCAGATAAATTACACCATCTTGAAGGGCAAAGCTGTTGTGACTAGGAGCCCAGTCTACCACCACCCAGTTTGGCCTCAGATGCAAACCGGGACCCTATAGCTACTCTAGACAAAAACCTACTACCTGAGTTGCAGAGCCACCGACAGCGAGACTCCAGCCTTCCCACCTCAGGCTCCTGTGAGTTCTGGAGTGCGTTCCCCTCCTGCTAACCAATGGTGGCCATGCCACCTGGCTCCACAAGCTTTCCCATGACTCTTGGAGCTTGCAAGGCTTCCACCAAGCCCTCCACTGTGGCTCAGGCCCCACACACCTTGGCACCTGGATCCTTTGGTGATAGCATCAATGGGGAAACAAAGAAGCAACCCCCAACGGAATGAAAAGGAGAAATTGCCGCCACAAAAGAACTAAATGAAATGGAGGCATGCAATATGACAGAAAAAGAATTCAGAGTAATGGTAATATCTACACTAATGATAGACAAACATGGTATTTGACCATACCTTCACTATGCCCGCCATTAGCTGATCAGAGCAATATGCAAATTAACCGCCAACAAAGATGGCGGTTAATTTGTATACTGCAGGCAGAGCTGGAGAGCACGAGCCACCATCCAGGCCCCCGTGTGTGACCTGGGGGTGGGGGCTCAGGCAAAGCGATTGCTGATCACTTTGCCTGAGCCCCTGACAGCCCGCCGTGGATGGGTCCCACTCCCGTGTGCGATCTGGAAGCCAGTTGGGGCATGGGGCCCACTCCTGTGTGTGACCAGGGGGCGGGCACGGGCTCAAGTGAAGGCAAGTGATGCCGATTGCCTCACCTGAGCCCCCACCCGACTGCCGGAGACACGGGGCCCACTCCCATGTGCAACCTAGGGGCGGGACAGGGGCTCAGGCGAGGCGATTGGCATCGCTTGCCTTCGCCTGAGCTCCCTTTTGCCCACCAGGAACATGGGGTCCTCTCCAAAACAGAGAGAGAGAGGGAGAGAGAGAGAGAGAGAGAGAGAGAGAGAGAGAGAGAGAGAGAGAGAATTTGGCACCTCACATCCCTCCCTGATCGACCACTGTGATTCCAAGCCAGTGAGGGCTTCCTTTAGGCCTCAGCTCCCTCACACTCACCCCAGGCCTGAGAGCACAGTGCTTGGCAGGGGCCCCCAAGGGTTCAGGAATGCAGTGTGAGGGGCCAGCACAATTTTGGGCAGGCTGTGTTTACACTGCCAAGTTCCCCACTTCTGCCCTGGCCCATGCATTCCTCCTCCTTACCCTCAGAGGCCCATCTCCTGCCTACATGCTTGCTGGGAAAGCCCAACTGCACCAGGGCATGAGCCATGGCAATCGGGATGGCCACTTCCTGGGATGGGATGGCCTGAACATGGTGATTCATGAGGGTGATGAGGCCCATGGGCATGCGTAGCCCTCGGGTGACAGGGGTGGCTGGCCAAGCTGAATCTGGCTTCAGTGGGGCCAGTGGGAGCCCGAGGCCACCCCAACCCCCACAGGTCCCAGGCAGACGGTGGCTCAGTGGAGAGAGGTGTCTCCACGCATGGTGCCCAGGGGTGGCTGTGAGCTGTTGCAGCCACACCCCACCCTTCAAGGAGGTGGAGAAAGCTCGCAGCCACCAGCACCCTAGGCTGCACTGCCTGTGCCTCAGCCTGCCAGGTTGGCAAGGTTCAGAGCAGGTGAGCTGCTCCCTTTCCCCAGTGGTAGCACAGGGAGGAGAATGCTGGGTGCAGGGAGGGGACCTCAGCTGTGATCCTCCTGGTGTGGGGAAGGGGCCCAGCCTGGGCCCTGTGGGGTGCTTAGGAAGTCTGGTTAAGCAGGCACTGGTTCATACCAACTCTTACTCAGCCATCTTCCTCCAGCTCTTCAAGCTAGTCCCCCTTCCCCACCTGTCCGGGTGAATGGGCTCTGGGTGACCTCCCTGAGCTCAGACTGTGGACCCAGAGACCTCAAAGAAGAGTGCCCAGCTGGGCCCTGGCAGGGGTCGGGGCAGAACTACCAGGGCAGAGTTGCTTCAGTGTCTTGGTGAAGTTTGCAACTGACCCAAGGAGGAAACCCGAGAGGGGAAAGGCCGGGAGGCATGAATTTCCAGCATTTTAGCCACTTGAAAACAGCTCCACTTGGAATGTGAGGAGGTTGTATGTTCAGCTGAGAAGTGAGGGGGCTGAATTCCACCATTTCTGGGTTCCTGTCAGTCTGAGGCCAAAGTGTCCACCACGACAAGGAAAGAACAGAGCGAGGGGCCCAGAGGAAGGAAGGACAATTGAAGAAAACCATGTCTAGACTTTCCCCAGCCCTCTCCTTCTTTCTGCTGCCTACAAGAACCCCAGGACCCACCACAGTTCTGTCTCCACCTTTTAGTCCCCTATTCTCCAACCACAGAAGAAAGAAATAAGGAAGGAGTCTGTGCTGCCTTCAGAAAGTATCTATATACCTGATTGGCCGGTTGCCTTCCACAGAGGGAGGCCAGACTGTGGCTTAGGCCCACTCCCTACAGGGACATCAGAAGGACATCCTGTGAGGGCTCCCAGACTGTTAGAGGGGGCAGGCTGGGCTGAGGAATGCCCCCCAAGTGCACACATTTTTGTGAACTGGGCCTCTAGTAGTTCATAAATCAGATGAACGAGATTCTGGGTTCCTGTCAGTCTGAGGCCAAAGTGTCCACCACGACAAGGAAAGAACAGAGCGAGGGGCCCAGAGGAAGGAAGGACAATTGAAGAAAACCATGTCTCGACTTTCCCCAGCCCTCTCCTTCTTTCTGCTGCCTACAAGAACCCCAGGACCCACCACAGTTCTGTCTCCACCTTTTAGTCCCCTATTCTCCAACCACAGAAGAAAGAAATAAGGAAGGAGTCTGTGCTGCCTTCAGAAAGTATCTATATACCTGATTGGCCGGTTGCCTTCCACAGAGGGAGGCCAGACTGTGGCTTAGGCCCACTCCCTACAGGGACATCAGAAGGACATCCTGTGAGGGCTCCCAGACTGTTAGAGGGGGCAGGCTGGGCTGAGGAATGCCCCCCAAGTGCACACATTTTTGTGAACTGGGCCTCTAGTAGTTCATAAATCAGATGAACGAGAAAATCAACAACCTATGTAAGACTCAAGAGGAACTCAAAAGTGATATAGATACAATAAAAACATGATGGAAGGTTTCAACAGGAGAAGTGGAGGACAATTAGTAAGTTACAAGATAGGTTAGAGAAACAAGCCTAATCTGACCAGCAACTGGAGGAAAAAAATGGAAAGCAAGAGAGTCTAAGGACCTTTGGGACAACATGAAATGAAGTAACATACCTACCAGGTGTACTGGTTAATAATACTTATTTTTTTCAATAGATGGTATTACACATATGTTAATATATATGCAATTTGATATGTATGCTATTTTGTTGTATTGACAGCAAGCTTGAAAACTATATATGTCAAATTTTCTGAAGATGTTAACATCATAGATATTTTTATGCTTAAAATGTCAAATTTCATGCTAAAAAAAGAGCAATTGCAAGAAGTTTTAATTCATTACTTTATTTTGAAGAAAAATGCTGATGAAAGTTACCGTATACTTCAGGAAGCTTATGGTGAACATGCTTTATCTCAAGATACTTTTCAAAGTTATCGTATACTTCGGGAAGCTTATGGGGAATGTGCTCCATCTCAAGAAACTTGTGAACACTGGTTTAAATTCTTGAAAAGTGATGAGTTTGATGTGAAAGACAAAAAATGTCTAGGTCAACTGAACACATTCAAAAACCAAGAATTACAAGCATTATTGGATGAAGATGCATGCCAAACTCAAAAAAAAAGAAAACTTGCAGAAAGATTAAACATTTCTCAGAAAACAATTTCCGATACTTTACAAGCAATGGGAAAGATTTTAAAAGAAGGAAATGGTTGCCACATAAACTGAATGAAAGACAAATGTAAAATTGAAAAGTCATCAGTAAAATGTTGCTTCAACAGCATGAAAGAAAGTCTTTTTGCATCAAATTGTGACTGCTGATGAAAAGTGGATTTATTTTGAGAATTCCAAAATACACAAAATCATGGGTTGATCCAAGTCAACGATCAACATCAACTGTAAGTACCTATCCTATCTAATAAAAGAGAAACATGCTAATTAGTATATGACCGCTGCCCCTCCCATTGGCTAATCAGGGTGATATGCAAATTAACTGCCAGCCAAGATGGCGGCAGGCAGCCAGGCAGCTGATGCGAACAGGGAGGCTTGCTTGCTTCAGTGAGGGAGGAAGCCAAGCTTCCCCGCCTGCCTTGCTGGCCTCTCAGCTGCACTCTAAGCAACATTGTAACAAATATAGAAGCTAAACAAAACCCCGGGCTTCAGCCAGCAGGACCACAACATTGTTTCAAATACAGAAGGGAAACAAAGGCCAGAAACCTGCTTTCAGCAGCGGAGGTCTCATAGCTGGAGCTGAGCCTCAGAGCTAAAGCTGGCCCAGAATTAAAAAAAAAAGGAAAAAAGGACAGGCTGGGAGCTTCAGTCACCTGCCAGCTTGAAAACAGCCCTCAGCCCCTCACCCAGGCTGGCCAGGCACCCCAGTGGGGACCCCCACCCTAAAGGGGGTGTGACCAGATGCAAACAGCCATCATCCCCTCACCCAGGCTGGCCAGGCACCCAAGCGGGACCCCCACCCTGATCCAGGACACCCTTCAGGGGAAACCAGCTGGCTCCCACCCGTGCACCAGGCTTCTATCCTATATAGTAAATGGGTAATATGCCTCCCAGCACCGGGATCAGTGTGACAGGGGGCAGTGATCAAACCCCCTGACCGCCCTGTGGCTCTGTGTGTGACAGGGGGCGGGGCCACAACCTCCCTATCCACCCTGCTCTTTTCGTGACAGGGGGGAGCTCCTCAACCCCCTGATCGGCCCTGCTCTGTCCATGACAGGGGGTGGCGCCCCAACTCCCCAATCGGCCCTGCTCTGAGCCCGACCAGCGGCTGCACCTAGGTATTGGGCCTGCCCTCTGCCATCTGGGAGCGGGTCTAAGCCAGCAGGTCGTTATCTCCCGAGGGGTCCCAGACTGCGAGAGGGAACAGGCCGGGCTGAGGGACCCCTCCTTCCCCCTGAGTGCACAAATTTTTGTGCACTGGGCCTCTAGTCTATACTAATAAAAGAGTAGTATGCTAATTAGACCATGAGACCTTCTGGACCTCTTCCAGATGACCATTTGGACAAAGCCACAGCGGCTGCCAAGGCCGGCAACACAGAAGCAACACCATGGTGGTCCTGCAGCCTGGGTAGTGGGAGCAGAGGAGGCAGTAACCACCACTGCAGAAGCCAAAGCAGAGGCGATACCCCCAACAAGGAAGCAGTAGCTGGTGTGAGGACATCAACCACTACAACATAAAGGGCCACACCCACAAGATAGTGAAGGTGGGGCTGGGCCTGGATGATGAGGGTGGCAGCCAGGATAAGCCACAGTTGAGGAGCCTCTGGGAGTGGTGGCGCAAGGCCATCCAGTGCTGCATCCAGTCCCTGAGGCATGCTGGCCAGTGCCGTGATGCCAACTGCCCACAGCCATCCTGCCAGAAGATGAATTGGGTTGTGCAGCACACCAAGGGCTACCAACACAAGACCAATGGAGGTTGTGGAGTGTGCTAGCAATTCATCACCCATTGCTACTACCATGCCAAACCCTGCCAAGAAAACACATGCAACATTCCCTATTGCCTCAACATCAAGCAGCTCTGCCAGCAGGAGGTACAGCACTGCCAGCAGCACACATAGCTCATATGCCAGCAGATACCACCATCAACACCCACACTGTGCCTCAGCAGAGTCTGCCTTCCTCTTCTTCAGCACCACCTCTGTTCCCCATACTGAATCCTAGCACACCCTGGACACCACAGCACCTGACTCTGTCCCAGCCCTGGCTGTGAGCTTGTCACTAGCTGGCTTCTCCAGTGTGGCCAGAAGTCATCCCCCCACCACAGTTTGCACTGGGAAGCCCACTAACCAGGTGCTAGCCCCACCGCCCCCAACCCGGCCCACCTGCAACAGTGGAGGTACCCAGCAGGTTGCATGTGAGGCTTATACTGGGTGAGCATGAACAGTGGTATGCTCCTGAGGCAGTGACTCCTGAGAGCCAGATGACCTCCATGGGCCTGAATGTGACCCAACCATTTCAGTAGGCTTGTTATTCTGCCCCCCTACCAAGGGCAGTGGCAGCCGGCACCATCCCCCAGCAACAGCCAATGTGAGACATGCCTAGACCCATGATGTCTAACCCAAGGTTCAGCCACCTCAGAAAATATTTCCAGGTGCCCTGCAGGACCTGCTGCAGACCCTGAAGTCTCCCAGCTCTCCCAGCAGCAGTACATGCTCAACATCCTCAAGTCAAACCCCCAGCTAATGGCAGTTCTCACCAAATAGCACACGGCCAAGTAAGTGGCCAGCCAGCCTGGCCTCCAGCTCTAGCCCAGGCTGCTG
>NW_006291207.1:210446-212776 GCF_000327345.1 Myotis davidii
AATCCAGCAGCAGATTGGGTCCCAGGCCAGCCAAACCCAACTAGGCATATTCTGTATCTTTCCCCTGCCCTCAGTTTCTCTCCTGCACTCAGTACTTTTCTATTGTCCCCGCTTGAGGCTCCTGCCCTCTCTGCTGTTTTCCTGTTATTTTCATTTCAGGTGTCACAAGAGAAGCTAAGCAGCTGAGAAAAACAACACTAGACCCAGCTTCCTGCAACCACCTGCACCTACATCCGACCTACACAGAGACATAAATATCCTGCCTTCCCTACTCTTGCTTGCTGAAATGGTCATACTGGTGCGTATTAAAAATAAAATTTCTGCCGAAACCGGTTTGGCTCAGTGGATAGAGTGCCGGCCTGCGGACTGAAAGGTCCCAGGTTCGATTCCGGTCAAGGGCATATACATGGGTCGTGGACACATCCCCAGTGGGGGATGTCCGGGAGGCAGCTGATTGATGTTTCTCTCTCATCGATGTTTCTGACTCTCTATCTCTCTCCCTTTCTCTCTGTAAAAAATCAATAAAATATATTTAAAAAATAAAATAAAATAAAATTTCTAAAACTCTCACAACATCTCTTGGTCTGTCTTCTCTCAGAACAAAACTAACAAATCCCATGGGTTCCAGCAGCACATGCTCTCAGAGAGCCACAGGCCTCACCTCTCTGGCCAGCAGATGGCCACATCACTCAGTAGCCAGGTGAGATCTCTGGCCCCTGTCCAGTCTCCAGACCTGAGTCCCAGCCTCCACATTCCAGCCATCACCACGGATATGACCCAGCCTTCACCACACCATGTCACCCCCCCACCCATTGGTTCTATCTATCCAGGACACCCAGTTACCATGGCCAACTCCATAGATCAGGGACACTTGGGGAACCCCAAATATACAATGCTACCACAGATAAATACCCCTACAGAAGTGCATTGCCCAGTGAGCTGTCCCTGGTTGGTGACACCGCAGTAGACAACTTAGAAATGTTGCGGGGGAGGGAGTGGAGATGTCCGCTGCCATGCGAGAGGAGGCAATACTGCTGCCACCGCCACCTCAGCTTTCACAGAGATGGCGTGTGAGACACAGTGCCTGGGAGAGGCCTTGGCGAGGGCCCTTCACAGAGGCAGTGGGAGAGAGGGCTGCAGGATCCAGGGCCCTTCGCAGAGGCAGCCATAAAGGCAGCTGTGCAAGCCCAGTCCCAGTGCCACGCCTATGCAGAGGTGTGGCCTGCTGTTCCTCAACCTTCCACAGTCCCTCCCCCAGCAGAGCTGGCACCAGATCATCCCCCACCCACCAGTGGGCAGAGACAAAAATCACATAATCATATCAATTATGTACAGAAAAAGCATTTGACAAAATCCAACACACTTTCTTGATAAAAACTCTCAACAAAGTGGGAATAGAGGGATCATACCTCAACATAATACAAGTCCTATATGACAAACCTACAGCCAACATCATACTTAATGGGTAAAAACTAAACCCATTTCCCCTAAGAACAGGAACAAGATAAGGATGCCCACTTTAACCACTCTTGTTTGACATAGTAATAGAAGTACTAGCCATAGTAATCAGACAAGAAGAAGAAATAAAAGGCATCCAAATAAAAAAAAAAGAAGTAAAACTGTCCTTATTTGCAGATGACATGATACTATAAATAGAAAACCCCAAAGACTCCATCAAAAAGCTGCTAGACCTAATAAATGAATTTGGCAATGTACAGGATACAAAATTAACACCCAGAAATGTATGGCCTTTTTATACACCAATAATGAACTCACAGAAAGAAATGAAAAATAAAAAACAATCTCATTTACCATTGCACCAAAAAATTGATACCTAGGAATAAACTTAACCAAGGATGTAAAAGACCTGTACTTGGAAAATTACGGGACATTGAAAAAAAGAGATAGAGGAAGACATAAACAAATGGAAGAGCATACCTATTCATGGATTGGTAGAATCAACATCACTAAAACATCCATACTACCTAAAGAAATCTTTAGATTCAATGCAATACCTATTAAAATTCCAATGGCATATTTCAAAGATCTAGAAAAACTCTCCCAAAATTGATCTGGAATAAAATACAAACCCAAATAACCACAGCTGTCCTGAGAAAGAAGAACAAAGTTGGAGGGATCACAATACCAGACATCAAACCATATTACCAAGCCACAGTTCTCAAAACTGCCTGGTACTGGCACAATCACAGACATTTAGACCAATGGAACAGAATAGAGAGCCCAGAAATTGACCCAAGCCATTATACTCAATTAATATTTGACAAAGGAGGCAAGAGCATACATGGAGCCAAAACAGCCTCTTTAATGAA
>NW_006291207.1:213336-227519 GCF_000327345.1 Myotis davidii
AAAAAATGAAAATTGCCCATTCACACACAATTCACCACAGCTAAGATTGGGAAACATCCTAAGTGCCCATTAGCAGATGAGTGGATTAGAAAACTATGGTACATCTACACAATGCAATACTACGCTGCTATAAAAGAGAAGAAATTCTTCCCATTTGCAGCAGCATGGATGGAACTGGAGAGCATTATGCTAAGTGAAATAAGCCAGGTAGTGAAAGAAAAATAGAGCATGAACTCACTCATTTATGGATAATAAAGCACATTATAAACTGATGAATAAAAACAGATACAGAGGCAGAGATGTACCAAACAGACTGTCAAAGTACAGTGGGAAGACTGGGGAGTGTTGAGGGGGAGACAGTAAGAGATCAACTGAATGACTTGTATGCATGCATATAAGCATAACCAGTGGACACAAGACACTGAGGGAAGGGGATGAGGGCATATGTGGTGGCATTCGGGAAGCCAAGGGAAGGTCAATGGGGGAAAAGGAGACATATATACTACTATTTGTAATACTTTAAACAATAAAATAAAATTTAAAAAAATGCTTGCTCCCTTTGGCAGAAAGTATTCTAAAATTGGAAACATACAGAGAAAATTAGCATGGCACCTTTGCAAGGATGACAACCAAATGCGTAAAGCGTTCCATTTTTTTGAGAAAGGATCCTCCTTCAGAAGCAATTTTTAGGATATGAACATCATAAATTTCTTAAGAAAGAATATAAATCAACGCACCTGTTTAATAGAAATATAATGCAAGCCACATATGTAATTTCATAAGTAGCCACATTAAAAATGAAAACAAACAGGTGAAATTAATATATTTTATTTCACCTAATATGTAAAAATGTTATTTAAACCTGTGATCAATATAAAATTGTTAAAAATAAAAAAGATAAATTAAAAATGAAACTCCATTTTGACCCAGTAATCCAACTTCAAGGATTATATCTCAAGAAATCAGAAACACCAATCAGAAAGGACATATGCATCTCTATGTTCATAGCAGCACAATTTACAATAGCTAAGATTTGGTAACAGCTTAAGTGCCCATCAGCAGATGAGTGGATTAAGAAATTGTGGTGCATCTACACAATGGAATACTACGTTGCTGTAAAGAAGGAAAGAATATTTACCATTCACAACAGCATGGATGGGCATGGAGAGCATTATGCTAAGCGAAATGAGCCAGTCAGAGAAAGATAAATATCACATCATCTCACTCATTTGTAGAATATAATGAACAGCATAAACTGATGAACAAAAATAGATCCAGAGACAGAGAAGCATCAAACAGACCATCAAATTTCAGAGGGAAGGCAGGAGTTGGTGGGGAGAAGAGATCAACCAAAGTACATATATAAATGTATATAAGCATAACCAATGGACAAAGTCACTGGGTGGGGGGTGTGAATGGATGTGCTGGAGGGTAGGGGTGGCTGGGAAGAGGTCAAGGGTTAAAAAAGGAGACATATGTATTACTATATGTAATACTTTAAACAACAAAGAATTTTAAAAAACAAAACAAAAAAGAATGGCAGGTAGAGCTCACCATCCTCTAAGTCTATCTGAAAACAACACAGAAAAAAATGAAATAGACTTGTTAGAATAACAGAAATAAGGCACTCTGGGCTGGCTTCTCTCCATTTATAAGATGGCTACAAGTTTTATTTGGTGCAATCACAGAGTAATGACCTTCAATTACTTACTAAGCATGCTCTTATTCTGTCTTTATTCTTATAATCTCATTTCAAAAATAATTTATATATTTTTGAAGTCAGATTATTTTTAAAATAAGGAAAATAAAATAATATGTTAAGATGGAATCACAAGATTCTGCCACACCTTTACTCAAAGAGCAACCACACTCTCACTGCCCTCATGGCCTTCAGTGGTGCAGAACAAAGGTTATAGGTGAGGCTCCACAGAACCTTCACCCCATGAAGATGCTGATATGGATCATGAACACTGCACTCAGTTAATTGTGGATGTAACTCTTAGCGAGAAGAACAGAGTTCAGTGTACTTCCTGTCTGTTCCCTCTGAGGTTGGTGTGATAAGAGGGTCCTTGAACAATGCACTCCCGTCCACATCACCTGCCTTGAAAGCTCAGCTTGAGCTGATAGATAAGGAGCAGGAGGCATGGAGATGGCAGCCTGAGCCTGTAATCACTAGAGAATATGTTTTAAATTACTGGTTCCTCCCCTGCTGCCCACCCATGAAAAATTTATATTTGATTGGTCAGAGGTGCAACTTTTGCTATGGTAGTTTTTAGGAAGCTTTTAAGGTGCCTCTTATGAACAGCTAGAGTTGAGAACTATTGATCTAGAAATATGGTTAATATTTTACAAGTGGAGTAGCCAAATGGACTTTGGTGTCACACTCGTTTAAACTGAACTAACTGGCCTTAGGCTACCCATTCTTAGCTAACCACACTATTCACTGTTTGTGGCTGCATATACTAGGCCTGGATTTATGTGGGAGGGGATTCATCTTTCTGAAGCTTTGAGCTTGGGGTAGATCAATAAAAGTCAATGGCTCCCTGACATTGGCATCCATTTGTCTGCTACTCAGCTACCCCCTGAGGTTGCCTGGACTTCCTCCAGAGTCTTAGGAAGAAAGGCTGTAGAGTGGGCCAAAGCTGGCCACACTCCACTAACCCTTCCATGTAGGTCAAGCTCTGTAGGGCAGGGTAAACAAGTTGGGACAGGACTAGTGAGTGGCCTGCTCGGGGTCAGTATGGTCAAGCATTCAATGAGAAAAATGTGGTCTCTATTCTATAGCCATGCTACTCAGTGTTTGCCAGAGTCTTGAACTCTAGCTTCCCTAAGAGGAGCACACCACAAGTTCAACTTGGTTGCAGTCCGCTGTTACCACTGCTGGGGCAATCTTCGCAGGATGGGGCCACTGGGAAACAGATGAAGAAAGCCTTCCATTGAGGGTGACATCAGCTGGGCTGTGGGAGGGGATCAAGCTGCATGCCTCCCCCTAGCTCCTCAGCCATATTGCCAGAAATATAGATAAGAGGTTCTGATAGGGTCACATCAAAGTCTCAATTATGATTTTCCCCCTTCCCCTCATCCTCCCCTCCCCAACCCCCAAGAACTGAGCTCGAAAGGACCATTCTTGTGGGACTTGGGAATACAGATCAAGAAAGCCCTCCATTGAGGTTAATGCCAGCCCATGGTAGGGAAGCAAGCTGCACTTCTCCCCTTAGCTTCGCTGCCATTCTTCTAGATACCTTGACAAAGGAGTCTTCCATGGGGAGTGGTACATGCTAAACCTACAAGAGGGGAGAAAAACTGATTCCTTATCCAAAGCCACACAGTTTAATGACCCTCTGAGGGTCTGCCTTTAGTTTCTGCAGAAAAAGAGGCCACCACAGGTCCTTGTTGGGTGCAGCCAACAGTCCTTTCTGCCTGACTCGAGCTTGGCAGGGTGGTGTTTCCAGTATTTGGAGGTACATGATAGTGTGCTCCCCAAGCTGGTGATGTAAGAATAGGTGTGTTAGACCCTGGGGGATGGTGCCTGAGGGCGCAGTGGGATGTTGCTGCAGGACTGGGACTCAGTAGGTCATTCTCCAGATATCTTTCCTGAGATTCACTACCCAGATATTTCCGTTATGGCTACCACAGGCCCTGAATTGCCTGCCTTCTACCAGAGTCTCAGGTGAGTGCCCAAGAGCAAGGGCCTGTACATTGCCCTTTAGGAGAGCACTTGGGGTTCTAGCAGATCCCTCCTTCGGCCAGTGGACAGAGTCTCTGCTGATCTGTGTTGCTAGGTGCTGTGCAGACTCCTCTTTCTGGCCCTGGCACTCTGCTTTAAGTGTCCTGGCACGGGTTGGAACCCCATGCTTTTCAGGGAGAACCTTTGCACCATGATGTCACTCCAGATTCTCAGTCAGGGCACATAGGTGAAACCTCTCCGCATTTCTGCCTCTCTTACCAGGCTCTGTGTAACATCTTTTGTAAATCCTTGGATACAATACTCATGTTCAATTACTGTAAGTTGGTCGTGCAGGTTGAATGCTCTATGATTTAGCTGTAAATCCAATTTGGTGCCAGGAGGATGTGTGTGTACTTTCACCTGCTCCACAGCCATCTTGGATTCCTTCTGCTCAGCATAACGTCTTTGTTTTCACACATTTCTACATTTCTGCCTCTACCACACATTCCTTTCTTGTGAAGAGTTTTATCAGCCAGAGTGTAGCCACTACCTCCTGGACTGAGATGGAGTATTTAAGGAAAGAACAAATTCAGAAGAGCACCAATCAAAGCAGATATAAGGCATTTCGAAGCTTCAGTGGGGATGGTGTGCTTGATGATAGAGAGGTTCACTGAGATACTAAAGTCATATCTGACCAGCAGGAAGCTGACTGTGGGAATGCTGCCAAAATTCCTTGGAAACCACCGCTGTATAACTTCAAGGCTCACTGACTCATAGATACAGAGAACAGACTGACAACTCTAGAGGGGAGGGAGATTTGGGGTTGGATGATTAGGTGAAGGGATTAAGGGAAAATATCTCATAGGCACAGACAGCAGCATGGCGATTACCAGAGGGAAAAGGAGGAAAGAGGGAGGTAGAAGAGGGTAAGAGGGAATAAATGGTGACAGGTGCAGATTTCACTTTGGGTAGTGAACACAATACAATGTACAGATGATGCATTATAAATTTGTACATGGAAACCTAGATAATTTTATTAACAAATGCCATCTAAATAAATACAATAAAAATTATAAAAAAAGACTCACTTTGAAATCAACTAGGGTGCTGGTGGAATCCCCTGGGCTTCCGCCTGTAGAGCAGCCACTGAAGAGGGCAGGAGGGAATAAATGGTGACAGGTGCAGATTTCACTTTGGGTAGTGAACACAATACAACGTACAGATGATGCATTATAAATTTGTACATGGAAACCTAGATAATTTTATTAACGAATGCCATCTAAATAAATTCAATAAAAATTATAAAAAAAGACTCACTTTGAAATCAACTAGGGTGCTGGTGGAATCCCCTGGGCTTCTGCCTATAGAGCAGGAACTGAAATGTCTTGGGAGCTAAGCTCAACTAGGAGCTCTCCATGCCTCAGGAGAGGGCAGGGAAAGCCTGGTCAGAAACAAGGAAAGACCTTCTTCTGATATGCATCTCAGTGCACCACCGCTGCCCCTGCTCGCAGTTCACCACGTGTCTGCTGCAAAGAAGAAAGCTTACAGCATCCCAAATCAGGACAAACAAGTAAGAATATGGAAACCAGAAGCAATAAATGGACAATGAGCACCATAATATTTCACCATATGGGTGTACCAAAGTTTGTTTATCCATTTACCTTATGCACATATACCAGTTTTGGGCTTTGAGAAATAATATTGCTGTGAACATTAGTATACAAGTTTGTCAATATGAGTATATATTTTCACTCATCTTGGGTGAGATTTTTAGAAAGGTATTGCTGGGTCATATGGTATGTATGGGTTTGACTTTGTAAGACACTGAGAATGCCAAAGACCTTCAAAAGTAGTCTTGCCATTTTCACTCTCTCCAGCAATGTGTGGGAGTCTTCTCCTTTCCAATACTTGGTATTAACAGCAGTCTCTCTAATTTTAGACAGTGTGAATACATAACATTTTGTTATGGGGGTTGCTATTTTGGGTTGTTGTTTTTTTTTTTGCTTTTAGAGTGATTTTTTTTACAAGTTAACATGCGCATATAATAGGAAACTGGAAAACATAAAAAGCAAAGAACAAAGCCATCCATAATCACAAGCAGCTTACAGTCTGATATGTCCTTCTAAATTTCCTGTGCATCTATACAACTAAGCTTACAGTTTTATGTAATTAAGATGGTACAACTATGTGTCTTGCTTTCTCAAACATCATGAATATTTATCACTTCAAAGTCCCAAAGCTATGACTATTTTGATAACCAAGAATACCCTACACCAACTTAATCTCAATGAAAATGTAATCCTGCCTTTCTTGGTGACAAAATTTCATAAAGGACAAAAATATCAACCAACCTCTAGATAAAGATATTTGCAAAATTACAATTAAAATATGGTGTTCCTTTAATGTTCAACTAAAACTGAAAGCCAAAGCAAGAGTACACAAAGTATAATGTTTCTAGGAGAATTCATTGTGATTTGTAATTTTGTTATTATAAACTTTATTTTATAGAAAAATTTTAGATTTACAGAAAAATGGAAAAATAGTTAAGAGAGTTTCCTTATATCCTTCACTGGTTTCTCATTATTCATATCTTACAGTAGTGTGGTTTATTTGTCACAAGTACTAAACTAACATTGATATTTTATTGGTAACCAAGAGTCCAGAGTTCATTCAGAATTTTTGTTTTTAAAAATTATATAGTACACAATATTATGTTAATTTCACATGTACAAAAATGACTCAACATCTATATACCTAACAATGTGATCACTCTGTTAATTCTAGTCATCATCTGCAGTCATGCAAACTTATCACAACCTTATAGACTATATTCCCCTGCACCCTTTTCACTATTCCCCCTCCCACCTCCTCTCTAGCAACCATCAATTTGACCTCTGTTTCTGCATATGTTTTTGTTTTGTTTGTTCACTTTTGTTTGGTTGTGTGCTTTTTTTTTATTCCACATATAAAAATTATATAGTATTTGTCTTTCTCTGTCTGACTTATTTCTCTTAGCATAACACTGTGGTCGGCAAACTGTGACTCTCGAGCCACATGAGGCTCTTTGGTCCTTGAGTGTGGCTCTTCCTAAGCATGAGGAGTACCCTAATTAAGTTAATAACAATGTACCTACCTATATAGTTTAAGTTTAAAAAATTTGGCTCTCAAAAGAAATTTCAATTGTACTGTTGATATTTGGCTCTTTTGAATAATGAGTTTGCCGACCACTGGCATAACACATTCTAGTTCATTCACGTTATGACAAATAACAAGATTGCATTGTTTTTTTTGTTGTTGTTTTTTTGTGTTTTTTTTGTTTTTTAAATGTATTTTATTGATTTTTTACAGAGAGGAAAAGAGAGAGATAGAGAGTTAGAAACATCGATGAGAGAGAAACATCGACCAGCTGCCTCCTGCACACTCCCCACTGGGAATGTGCCCGCAACCCAGGTACATGCCCTTGACCAGAATCGAACCTGGGACCTTTCAGTCCACAGGCCGACACTCTATCCACTGAGCCAAACCGGTTTCGGCGATTGCATTGTTTTTATTGTGAGTAATATCTGTAGTATATAGGGATGGGCAAAATAGTTTTACAATAGTGTCTATATAAAACACAGAGTTAATAAACTTATCATAGTAATTGTAACTTGCATGTCTTTTGCCCTACAAGCAACTATAAACCACCTTTTGCCTGCCCCTGTATATGTACCACATCTTCTTTATTCTTCTATTCACAGGTTGAGAACACCAGCACCTGGATGTGCTATGTGTGCATTGACAAGTCCCAGAATTCTCCAGGACAGGAGAGAAGATCCTGGAGCAGCTTGCTTTTCTCATGTGCCGTGTGCACACAAGACCATTACAACCTCTCCCCAATCGTGTGCACTAACCTAAAAGAGCAGCTGCCAAACCGGACAGGCCTGCTCTTCTCAGCCACACACATGTTCTATACCCACATTTTCCTAGTCTGCCGGATAAAAGGAGAGAGTGGGTTTGGTAACTGATTGCATTAAGTCACCCAGCTGCCCACCTGAGAGAGGTGACATTCAGAGCATTCTCAGTCATGGACCGAACCTTTCCAAGTGCGTGATGCTGACATCAGTGTGGGGGACCGAGAGCCAGGAGGGCAGTTAGGGTCTTCCATCAGGGATCAAATCCAAGGAATCACGAGGTATCAAGTAAATTCAGGTTATGACCCCGGGATTTATCTTACGCCCTAAGAGGTTAAACTGAGTGCAAGTGATCGAGCAACAAATGACAGGTAGCTGTCTCCTGAGTTCTCAGCTGGAGCAACCATTACAAGTTCTCATTCGGTTTTATGGACTGACAACAATGAACGTGCAGAAGTGTCCTGGAGAAAGCAAACTCTTGAAATCTTTAAACATCTTTGGTAGCTTTATGCATGGGCAGGCCCTAGACATTTATGAGGCTGAAGATTAAAAGGAAGAATCAATTACCTTCAATGTCCTGGGCAGATTTCCCATAAACTGTAGAATTAATGAGGCTAGACTGCAAAAACTATAGTTTCAGCACTATCTAGCATCCTGGGCTTTCCTCTGAACAAGGCGGACACATAAACCTAGGAAGTGGTTATGAGAATGTTTCACTTAAATCTCTACTCCATGCTATTCTCTTGGGGGAAAAAAAGCAACAAAGCAGGAATAAGGGCAGCCATTCTTCAGAGAGAGAGTGTGTGAGTGTGTGTGTGTGTGTGTGTGTGTGTGTGTGTGTGTGTGTTCATGATTATGTAAATCACATAGCTTCACGGTCACATGAGCTTGTCTTTATGACCATCACAGAACAGAGAGGTGCAAAGTACAGTCCAGTTCCCTTCCCTGGGACGCCCTGCTCCGCTGGCCGCAGTGCAGGCAGGAAGACAGCCGGGTGGTCAGACTGAAGCTTTGGTGTTGCAGTGGGGACTCAGGAGAAGAGAGATATCCAGTACATCCTTTGAATCTGACACTGTGTTGCTGCCTATTAACCAGGTGAGTTAAAAATGAATTTTGTTTCCTGAATATTTAGAAGGGGAGTGTGTGTGTGTGTGTGTGTGTGTGTGTGTTTATGAAAAATTTGAAAAAGGCTACTAGAGATAGTGAAGAATCTAGAAAAAAGGGTCTAAATTTAGTATCTTTGATCCTCATGATTTTTCCAAGTTCAATTTCTTTCTTCCCCTCTTTAGAAAACCTTAAGGATTCCTCTAGAAGAGCCATTATACTCTCGAACCTAGCGTATGGCCTTACACTCTCCAGTCCTCAGAAACTTTCTGGTTCTATCCCTATTGGCTCTCAATCCTTTCCATTGTCTCTAATCCCTTCAAATCTCAGTTGTTTTTCCATCACTGTCTGAACAACAGCAGCACTTTTTTCCTGTCAGGTGAGAAAGTTTTGAGTCATTTTCTTCATAAACAAAGAAGAAAGATGGGGTCTTTTCCTTATATTCTTAGTTATGTTTTTATTTAATAATAATGTCCAAAATAGGCTATGGAAATTACAATATTTACAATACAAGTAAAAAGAATCCTGTGAAATTTAAAACATAACTAACTTTTCCTCGTATCAGCACCCAAATAAAAGCTTTATTTTGTTAAACAAACAAAAAAAAGACGTGTACCAATTAGGCTTTTTTGCCTATTTCATAGCTCGATACTCTGGTATTCCATAAGTGGTGACATTATCTGCAGTTTGCCATATTTCCCATACATATTTGCCAGATATTTTGCAGATATTTTTCTTTTTTTCTTTAATTTTCTCTTTTCAAGAGCAAAATTTTAAATTTTCCTAATTTATAACGTTATATGTTTCATGCTTTATATATTTTATGTAAGAAATGTTTGCCTACTCAGCCATAAAGAAGAAGAAAATCTTTATTACAGCAGGGATGGAACTGGAGAGCATTATGCAAAGTGAAATAAGCCAGTCAGAGAAAGACAATACTATATTATTTCACTCATATGTGGGATCTAATTAACAAAATAAACTGACAAACAACATAAAAACAAACTCAGAGAACAGACTGACAAATGTCAGAGGGGAAGGAGGTTTCCAGGGTGGATGAAAAGGTGAAGGGATTCAGCAAAAACAAAACCTGATAGACAATAGCATGGTGATTTCCATAGGAAAAGCAGGATGGGCATAAGTAGAAGAGAGTATGGGTAGATAAATGGCGATGGAAGGAGACTGGACTTAGAGTGGTGGAAAATCAATACAATGTGCAGGTGATGCATAATAGAATTGTACACTTGACACCTACATAATTTTATTAACCAATGTCACTCCAAGAAATTTAATAGAAAACAGTAAATATTTGACTAATCTAAGGTTGCAAAAAGTTTGTCTTATGTAATTTTCTAGATTTATAAATTTTGAATTTACATGTAGGTTTGTGAGCATTTTAGTTTTTAATATTATAAAATCTCTGATTATTAATTTTTTTCCATGAGGATATCCAGTTTTTCTAACATTCATTGAAAAATTGTCCTTTCTCCCATTGAATAGCTTAACAGCTTTGTTGCAAATTAATTAAGCATAAATGCATATATATCTCTAAATACATATATATCTATGTATACATATGTACCTATATAAATGCAAATCAATTGACTATCTGTACATGTATATCTATATCTATCTGTCTCTCTTAATGCTAATCTACTAAGTTAGTGAAACTGCTGAAATAAGAAAAATATACACCCTCTAGGCTGGCAGGCAAGCAGTTGGGAGCCAGCAGTCCCAGATTGGAGAGGGTGCAGGCTGGGTTGAGGGACACCCCTCAAGTGCACGAATTTTGTGCACTGGGCCTCTAGTTGTAAATAACACTGCTATGAACATGAGGTTCCCATATTCTTTTGAATTGGTGCTTCAGGATTCTTAAGATATTTTTCCAGAAGTGGGACAGCTGGGTCAAAAGGCAGTTTCATTTTTACATTTTTGAGGAAACTCCATACTGTTTTGCACAGTGGCTGCACCAGTCTGCATTCCCACCAGCAGTGCAGTAGTGTTCCCTTTCCTCCACATCCTCACCAGCACTTGTTTGTTGATTTGTTGATGGTAGCCATTCTGGAAGATTATGAAGTGATATCTTATTGTGATGTTCATTTACATATCTCTGATGATTGGTGATTTTGAGGTTTGTTTTTTCATATGTATATCCTCTTTGGAGAAGTTTCTATTCATGTCCTTCTCCACTTTTGAATGGGATTGTTTGTCTTCCTGGTGTTATGTTATATAAGTTCTTTATATATTTTGGAAATGGCTAACCCCTTAGGAGATGTATCAATGGCCAATATATTCTCCCATTGAGTGGGTTCTCTTTTTATTTTGTTGACTAGAGGCCCGGTGCACAAAAATTTGTGCACTCGGGGGGTAGGGGGGTCCCTCAGCCCGGCCTGTGCACTCTCACAGTCTGGGACCCCTCGGGAGATAACGACCTGCTGGCTTAGGCCTGCTCCCGGGTGGCAGAGGGCAGGCCCAATCCCTAGGTGCAGCCCCTAGTCAGGCTCAGAGCAGGGCCGATTGGGGAGTTGGGGTGCCACCCTCAGGGTAGGGCCGATTGGGGGTTGGGGCACCGTCTCCTGTCACACTCAAGGCAGGGTCGATGGGGAGGTTGCGGCGCCACCCCCTGTCATGCACAGAGCAGGGCTGATCAGGGGGTTGGGGTGCTGCCCCCTGTCACGAACAGAGCAGGGTGGATAGGGAGGTTGTGGCCCCGCCCCCTGTCACACACAAAGCCGCAGGGCAATCAGGGGGTTTGGGCACTGCCCCCTGTCATGCTGATCCCGGTGCCAGGAGGCCTCACGGCTCCGCTGATCCCAGCGCTGGGAGGCATATTACCCTTTTACTATATAGGGTAGAGGCCTGGTGCATGGGTGGGGGCTGGCTGGTTTGCCCTGAAGGGTGTCCTGGATCCGGGGGGGGGGGGGGGTTGTGGCCCTGCCCCCTGTAACACACAGAGCCGCAGGGCAATCAGGGGGTGGGGGGACTCCTCCTATCAGAAACAGAGTAGGGCCGATCAGGGTGCTGGGGCGCCACCACTGTCACACACAGAGCAGGGCCCCGTGTGGGGAGGAGGTTTGGGGCACCGCACACTGTCAAATACAGAGCAGGGCCGATCAGGAGCTTGGGGCGCAGCACCCTGTCACACACAGAGCCGCAGGGCGATCAGGGGGTTGGGATGCCTTTCCCTGTAACAAAGAGACCAGGGCGGATAGAGAAGTTGTGGCCCTGCCCCCTGTCACACACAGAGCCACAGGGCGATCAGGGGGTTTGGGCGCTGCCCCCTGTCACGCTGATCCCAGTGCCAGGAGGCCTCGTGGCTCCACTGATCCTGGTGCTGGGAGGCATATTACCCTTTTACTATATAGGATAGAGGCCTGGTGCATGGGTGGGGGCGGGCTGGTTTGCCCTGAAGGGTGTCCTGGATCAGGGTGGGGTTCCCCACTGGGGTGCCTGGCCAGTCGTGGTGAGGGGCTGAGGGCTGTTTTCATGCTGGCAGGTGACTGAAGCTCCCAACTGCTCCTTTTTTTCTTTTCTTTTTTATTCTGGACCAGCTTTAGCTCTGACTCCAGCTCTGAGACCTCTGCTGCTGAAGGCAGGTATCTGGTTTGTTTGTGTTCTATAATCGAAACAATGTATCAACTCCAGCTCTGAGATCCGGGCTTGCTGTAAGCAGGTTTCTGGGGTTTTGTTTAACTTCTATATTTGTAATTATGTTTCAAACTGCAAGTTCAGAGGCTGGCAAGGCAGGCGGGGCAAGTTGGTTTCCTCCGTCACTGAAGCAAGCAAGCCTCATGTTAGTTTCAAGCTGCCTGGCTGCCAGCCGCCATCATGGCTGGCAGTTAATTTGCATATCGCCCTGATTAGCCATGGGGAACGGTAGCAGACGTACACTAATTACCATGTTTCTCTTTTATTAGATAGGACTAGAGGCCCGGTGCACAAAAATTTGTGCACTGGGGGTGGGGGGGTTTTCCTCAGCTCCACTTGTGCCCTCTCACAGTCTGGGACAACTCGGGAGATAACAACCTGCTGGCTTAGGCACGCTCCCGGGTGGTAGAGGGCAGGCCCAATCCCTAGGTGCCTGTCCCGCAGCCCCTGGTCGGGCTCAGAGCAGGGCCGGTTAGGGAGTTGCGGAGCTGGCCCCTGTAATGCACAGAGCAGGGTGGATCAGATGGTTGTGATGCCACCCTCAGTCATGCTCAGGGTAGGGCCGATTGGGTGGTTGGAGCGCCGCCCCCTGTCACACTTAAGGCAGGGTCGATGGGGAGGTTGTGGTGCCACCCCCTGTCATGCACAGAGCAGGGCAGATCAGGGGGTTGTGTGCCACTCCTGTCACATACAGAGCAGGGCCAATCAGGGGGTTGGGGAGCCCCTCACTGTCACGCACAGAGCAGGGCCCATCAGGAGGTTGTGATGCCACACTCAGGCACAGTCAGGGTAGGGCTTATTTGGGGGTTATGGCGCCGCCCCCTGTCACACTCAAGGCATGGTCGATGAGGAGGTTGGGGCACCACCCCATCACCCACAAGGCAGGGCCGATCAGGGAGTTGGGGCGCCGCACCCTGTCACACACAGAGCTGCAGGGCAATCGGGGTTTGGGGAGCTCCCCCCTATGAGGCACAGAGCAGGGCCGATCAGGTGGTTGGGGCGCCTTCCCCTGTCACAGACAGAGCAAGGCAGATAGGGAGGTTGTGGCCCCTCCCCGTCACACACAGAGCCTCAGGGCGATCAGGGGGTTTGGGTGCTGCCCCATGTCACGCTGCTCCAGGGGCCAGGAGGCCTCGTGGCTCTGCTGATCGTGGTACTGGGAGGCATATTAACCTTTTACTATATAGGATAGAGGCCTGGTGCATGGGTGGGCGCCAGCTGGTTTACCCTGAAGGGTGTCCTGGATCAGGGTCGGGATCCCACTTGGGTGCCTGGCCAGCCTGGATGAGGTGATGAGGGCCGTTTTAAGGCTGGCAGGTAACTGAAGCTCCCAACCGCTCCTTTTTTCCTTTTTTTTTTTATTCTTGGATTTATGGCTGTCACTGGAGCTGAGAACTGCGTTTAGCTATGCGACCTCACTGCTGAAAGCAGGTTTCTGCCTTTGTTTACTTTCTTTATTATTATTATTATTATTAGTTAAGTTATTACAAATGTGTCCTCAATCCCCCCATTACCCCTAATCTCCCCCCGCCCATGTCCCACACACTCACAATCCCATCCCCCTGTTGTCCATGTCCATTGGTTTGGCTTATATACATGTATACAATTCCTTCGGTTAATCTCGTCCCCTTACCCCCATCCTCCCCTACTTTCCTTCTGGGGATTGATAACCTGATCGCTGTTTCTCAGTCTTTGGATCTGTCCCTGCTCATCAGTCTATGTTATTCTCTATAATCCACAAATGAGTGAAATCATGTGGTATTGATCTTTCTCTGACTGGCTTATTTCACTTAGCAAAATGCTCTCCAGTTCCATCCACACTGTTGCAAAAGGCAAGAGTTCCTTTTTTTTTTTTTTTTACCGCACAATAG
>NW_006291207.1:229913-230494 GCF_000327345.1 Myotis davidii
ATAGATTCTTCCTGATTAAGTTTTGGAAGGTTGTATTTTTCTAGGAATATGTCCATTTCCTCCAGGTTGTGTAGTTTGTTGGAGTAGAGTTGTTCTCTCTACTAGAATGTATATCTGTGGCTTTGGGGTGAAATGTTCTGAAGATGTCAATTAATTCCATCTGATCTAGTGAGTCATTTAGGATTGATGTTTCTTTGCTGAGTTTTTGTTTATAGGATTTGTCCAGTGGTGATAATTGGGTATTAAGGTCTCCTACTATGATTGTATTCCTGTAAATCTCTCCTTGGATCTCCTCCAGAAGATTTCTTACATATTTGGGTGCTCCCATATTGGGTTCATATATATTCACCAGAGTTATTTCTTCTTGTTGGACTGCTCCCTTTAGTATTATGAAGTGGCCTTCTTTATCTCTTTTTATGTCCTTCACTTTGAGATATAATTTGTCATATATAAATATTGCTACCCCGGCTTTTTTTTCACTTCCATTGGCCTGAAAAACCTTTTTCCATCCCTTCACCATCAGTCTGTGTGCGTCTTTTTTTCTGAGGTGGGTTTCCTGGAGACAGCAGATATATGGGGCT
>NW_006291207.1:231653-239366 GCF_000327345.1 Myotis davidii
CATTTCATTTACGTCCTTTTCTGATGATGCCTGTTTTTCTTTCATATGTGGGTTGGTTCTTTGTTTCACCATGATCGCTCTTCTCCAGGTGTTTGGTTATGTAGTTCTCTCTCTGCTGCGTTGCTTTCCATGAGAAGAAGCAGTGCTCGTCTGAGTTCACGCAGTCACGCTGCTTGAGATCCCTTGTTTCCAGGTTAGAAGGTGATCTCTGGGCGCCGGTAACAGCCACTCAAAATGGTGCGGTCTTCGCTGCTGTGCTGGCGCACCGGGAGAGGTTTCAGCTGCAGTCTCCAACCGTCCTTTTTTTTCTGGGAGTTCTCTGTCTTTCTGGGCTGCAGACTGTCTCGCAGCTGAATATTCTCTGCCTATTCGGCTGTATCTACTTTCTGTATTTGAAACTTTGTTGCGACTCCAGCTCTGAGATCCCAGCTGACTGAAAACAGGTTTCTGGGGTTCTGTTTAGCTTTTGTATTTGTAACAATGTTTCTTAGCAGCTCAGAGCCCAGCAGCGGCAGGCGGGGAACATTGGAGTTCTCCATCACTGAAGCAAGCAAGCCTCCTGTCCATGTCAGTATCCTGGCTGCTGGCCGCCATCTTGGCTGGCAGTTAATTTGCATATCACTCTGATTAGCCAATGGGAAGGGTAGCGGACATACGGCTAATTACTATGTTTCTCTTTTATTAGATAGGATGGTTTCTTTTGTTGTGAAAAGCTTTTTAGTTTGATGTAGTCCCATTTGCTTCCCTTTGTTTCCCTTGCCCTTGGAGATATATCAGCAAAAATATTGCTACAGGAAATGTCAGAGATTTTACTGTCTATGTTTTCTTCTAGGATTTTTATGGTTTTGTGACTTATATTTAATTTTTTGTCCATTTTGAGTTTATTATTGGGTATGGTATAAGCTCATGGTCTAAGTTAATTTTTTTTGCAAGTACCTGTCCAATTTTCCACCATTATTTATTAAGGAGACTGTCTTTACTCCATTGTATGCTTTTGTCTCATTTTCAAATTCTTAAGGATTTTACACTGCTGATGCTAATGCAAGTGGAAATTTTTGTTGCTAATCTTATCTAATAAAAGAGAAACATGGTAATTAGCCGTACGTCCGCTACCCTTCCCATTGGCTAATCAGGGCGATATGCAAATTAACTGCCAGCCAAGATGGCGGTTAACTGCCAACAAAGATGGCAGCTAATTTGCATACTGCAGGCAGGATGGGGCAGCGCCATTCTGCCTGCCCCGCTGCCATCCGGGCCTGCTATCTGTGACCTGGATGGCGGGCGACCCCTGTGCAACCCGACCCAGGGCTGGCGGGTGTGACCCTGGTGGTCTGCCAGCTGTCACGCCCCCAACTGGCCCTCCCGATGGGAGATCAGGGCTGGCGGGGCAACTGCTGCCCATCAGCCATCAGTCTTGCCTCCCGACGGGAGATCCGGCACTGGTGGGGTGACTGCTGCCCATCAGTCATCAGTCACAACTCCCAACAGGAGATCCAGACTGGCGGGGCGACTGCTGGCAATGGCCAGCAGTTTCCCCACCACCCCGGATCTCCCGCAACAGTCGCCCCGCCAGACCAGATCTCTCGCAGCAGTCCCCCTCCAGCCCAGATCTCCCACGGGAGATCCGGCACTGGTGGGGTGACCACTGCCCATCAGTCATCAGTCACACCCCCAACCAGTCCTTCGGCTGGGAGATCTGGGCTGGCGGGGCGACTGCTGCCTGTCAGCCATCAGTCATGCCCCCAACCGACCCTCCCGCCGGGAGATCCGAGGCGACTGCAACCACCAGCAGTTTCCCTGCCAGCCCGGATCTCTTGCAGCAATCGCCCCTCCAGCCCAACGGTTGCCCCGTGGGAGATCCGTCCCTGCTGGGGCAACCACTGCCTGTCAGTCACCAGTCACGCCCGCAACCAGCCCTTAATGTGGTATACAGGGAGATATTAGAATAAGTTTAATCACTTTATCAGTCATTATTTGCATCAGTGTTGGTTTTACATCATGAGTTTTTTGTTATATCATTTTATTATTGTTTATTTCTTAATAAAATTATGTATTATTTTCATATACATTAAATTGATATTTGTTTATTAACTTTATATTCTGTGACCCTGATAAATTTACTCATTAGTTCTTGTAGTTTCTCTGTAAAATATTTATAATTTTTTTTGTCCTTATATTTTACTTGTTATCTGAAAATGGTGATGGTATCATTTTTCGTCTTCCTTTCTGAGTTTTCTGTTTTCTGTTTTTTCTTACTGCAATGGCTAGTACCTCAAGTAAATTATTGTTGAGAAGTGGTGAGAGTGGGCTCCCTTTTCAGTTTTTCAGTATTGGGGGAAAAATCAACATTTCATCATTATGTATGATACAAGTTTTTATGGCTTACTGTAGATGCTATTAACATGTTTGGGAAAATTCCTCTCTATTCCTAGTTGAGTGAAATCTTAATTTTTAAAATATATTTTTATTGATTTCAGAGAGGAAGGGAGAGGGAGAGAGATAGAAACATCAGTGATGAGAGAGAATCATAGATTGGCTGCCTCCTGCATGTGCCACCCCTAGAGATTGAGCCCACAACGTGGACATGTGCCTTCACCAGGAATCAAACCATGACCTCATGTTTCATAGGTTGATGCTCAATCACTGAGCCATACCGGCCAGGAAAAAATTTAATATTTTAAAGAACATAGGATGTCTTTCCATTTATTTATCTTTTTTATTTCTTTCTGCAATGTTTTATAATTTTCAGTGTACAAATATTTCACTCTTCAGTCAAATTTGTCCCTAATATTTTTATCCTTGTGTTGGTATTGTAAATGGAGTTGTTTTCTTTTTGAAAAAAAAAAAAGCTCTTTTGGGTATAATTGTGTTAAAAATTTAACCAAGTAAATTTGAAGTTCAAATTGGCTTTATTAAGTGATGGGAACTCAGAAGAGTTGTACAAAATGGAAGGTTTTAATAGGAAGAAGGGTGGAGTAAGGAAACTATTAACTAAAATAAAAAAAGAAGAAATGATTATTTTTGAGATAGGACACCTTTTATTCAGGGGAAAGTGAATGGGAAGGGTTTTCCTCATGTAAATTGCCTCTTCTCTTTATAGGGTTGTTGAGGGCCCACAATGACACATTACCTTGCTGATGCTTGACTAGAAAATTGCAGACTGGTTCATTGGATTAGGTTTCTTGCCAGCTGATCAATGTTAAATTTAGGTTTGGTATCATGAGGTTTTAGGATGAGTGGTGTCATTTTAGGCCTGCGGTTGTTTTTTTAACAACTGACAAATAAATATTTATATATTTAAATATTTACATACATATATATTTGGTGTTTTAGTAATTGTATGCAATGTGAAATGATCAGTCAAGCTAGTGGACATACTAATCGCTTCACAATTATAATTTTCTTATTTTTGTGGTATAGTTAAGATCTACAATCTTTGCAAATTTCAAGTATATATAAAGTATTGCTAACTACAGTCACCGTACTGTACATTTGATCTCCATAACTTATGTACCTTGCATAACTGAATACTCCACTTTTAACAATGGATATGTCATCAATAAGGAACTAGAAGGCTTGAATAACACAGTAGACTAAATAAATCTAACAGACATATACAGAACATTTTATTCAAAAGGAAAATATTCATTCTTCTTAAGTGCAGATGGAATATTCACCAGATTGGATCAGGTAGTGGACCACAAAAAAAGGCTTCATAAATTTAAGATGATTGAAATCATATTCATGATCTTTCCTGCTCTCATCAGTCTGCAACTAGAAATCAAAAACAGGGGGAAAATATAAGATCACAAATAAATGGAAAATGAACCATACATTTTAAGGAAACCAATGGGTCTTAGATGAAGGGAAATCCAAGTTTGTTGAGGAAAACAAAAATGGGAACACAACATATTGAAACTTATGGTTACAGTTAAAGCAATTTTAAAGAGAAATTTATACAGAGAAATGCCGGCATTCAGAAAAAAAAATCTCAAATAAAAGCCTAACTTATGCTTCAAAAACTTAGGGGAAAAAAACACCTAAGCATAGAGTTGGCAAAAGGAAGGAAATAATAAAGGTGAAAGTATACACAGAAAATAGAAACTACAAAAGCAATAGTAAAAGTAATGAAAGTATGAGATAGTTTTTTGAAAAGTTAAATAAAAATTTACAAACTTTTAGAAAGAATAACCAAGGGAGAGAGAAGACTCAAATAAATAACATATAAAACCTCTGCTACACTTGTTATTATTGTCTTGTTTATAATAACCTTTCTGACAGATGTGGAGTGGTATCTCATTCTAGTTTTGATATGCATTATCCGAATAGCTAGTGAATGTGAGTATCTCTTCATATATCTGTTGACCATTTATATGTCTTCTTGGGAGAAGTGTCTGTTTGACACCCAACCCAGTCATGTGCCCTGACTGGGAATGGAACTGCTTGACCTCTGGTTCATAGGTCAATGCTCAACCACTGTGCCACATTGGCTGGGGATTCTGCCCATTTTGTAATTAGATTGTTTGGTATTGGGTTGTATGAGTTTTTAATTGTTTTATCCACGTGGGAGAATTTTGTTTATTGATTTTAGAGAGAAATAAAAGGAGAGAGAGAGAGAGAGAGAGAGAGAGAGAGAGAGAGAGAGAGAGAGACATCAGCCTGTTGCCTCCGTAAGTACCCCAATTGGGGATCAAACCTGCAACCTAGGTATGTGTTCTGACTGGTAATTGAACCTGCAACCTTTCGGTGTACAGGATGATGCGTCCGTCAACTGAGCAACCCAGCCAATGTGCATTCTTTATATAATTTGGATAATAACCCCCTGGCACAGTTGTTGTTTGCAAATAACTTCTTCCGTTTTCTTGATTGGCTTTTGTTTTGTTGGAGGAGTCTTTTGCTGAGCAGGTTTTTCATTTTTAAAGTCCCATTCAATTATTTTTGCTTTTATTTCCCTTGCCTTTGGGATCAAATTCATGAAATCCCCTTGAAGACCATGGTTCATTTGAGTTAATGTTGTTATATGAGACAAACAGAAGTCTAGTTTTACTCTTTTGCATGAGTCTTTCCAATTTTCCAGCACTATTTAGTGAAGAAGATTTCTTTTTCCCATTTTATGTTTTTGGCTCTTTGTAGAAAATCAAAAATCATTTGCCCATATACATATGGGGTGATTTCTGGGTTCTCAATTCTGTTCCATTGTCTGTGTATCTGGTTTTCTACCAACACAATGCTATTTTGATATTGTCACTTTGTAGTACAATTTGAAGTTAGGAAGTGTGATACCTCTGGCTTTGTTCTTTCCTTCTCAGGATTGCTTTGGCTATTCAGGGTCCTTTGGGGTTTATATGCATTTTTGGATTATTTGTTTTAGTTTTGTGAAACACATTATTGATATTTTGATAGGAATTGAATTAAATCTATAGATTGCTTTGGGTAGAATGGACATTTTAATAATGTTAATTCTTGCAATTCATGAGCATGTTACATTATTTTATTTATCTGTATGTTCTTCAGTATCTTATAATTTTCAGAGTTCAAATTTACTTCCGTAGTTAAGTTTATGCTTAGATGCTTTATTATTTTTTTGGTGCAATTGTAAATGCTATTGTTTCCTTAGTTGCAATTTCTGATAGTTTATTATTATTATTATTATAACTAGAGGTCTGGTGCACAAAAATTTGTGCACTCGAGGGGGTGGGTACCTCTCAGCCCCACTTGTGCCCTCTCACAGTCTGGGACCACTCGGGAGATAACAACCTGCTGGCTTAGGCACGCTCCCGGGTGGCAGAGGGCAGGCCCAATCCCTAGGTGCCTGCCCTACAGCCCCTGGTCAGGCTCAGAGCAGGGCTGATCGGGGAGTTGGGGCGCCACCCCCTGCAATGCACAGAGCAGGACAGATCAGGAGGTTGCGATGCCACCCTCAGTCATGCTCAGGGTAGGGCCGATTGGGGGGTTGGGGTGCCGCCCCCTGTTACACTCAAGGCAGGGTCGATGGGGAGGTTGCGGCACCACCGCCTGTCACACACAGAGCAGGGCAGATCAGGGAGTTGTGGTGCCACCCCTGTCACATACAGAGACTGCTGATTAGGGGGTTGGGGCGCTGTCCCCTGACACACACAGAGCAGGGCCCATCAGGGGTGTTTGGGCTCCGTACCCTGTCACACACAGAGCAGGGCCGATCAAGGGGTTGGGGACCTCTCCCAGTCACCCACAGAGCAGGGCCGATCAGGGGGTTGGGGAGATCCTCCCTGCCATGCACAGAGCAGGGCGGATCAGGAAGTTGTGATGCCACCCTAAGTCACGCTCAGCATAGGGCTGATTTGGGTGTTGGGGGGCCACCCCCTGTCACACTCAAGGCAGGGCTGATGGGGAGGTTATGGCTCCACCCCGTCACACACAGAGCAGGACCGATCAGGGCGTTAGGGAGCTCCCCTGCTATCAGGCACAGAGCAGGGCCAATCAGGGGCTTGGGGCACCTTCTCTTTTCTCGAACAGAGTAGGGTGGATAGGGATGTTGTGACCCCACCCTCTGTCACACACAGAGTCGCAGGGTGATCAGGGGGACCAGGAGGCCTTGTGGCTCCACTGATCCCAGTGCTGGGAGGCCTTGCGGCTCCGCTGATCCCAGTGCTGGGAGGCATATTACCCTTTTACTATATAGGATAGAGGCCTGGTGCACGGGTGGGGGCTGGCTGGTTTGCCCTGAAGGGTGTCCTGGATCAGGGTGGGGGTCCCCACTGGGGTGCCTGGCCAGTCTGGGTGAGGGGCTCAGGGCTGTTTTCAGGCTGGCGGGTGACGGAAGCTCCCAACCTCTCTTTTATTTCTTTTTTCTTTTTTATTCTGGGATTTATTTACCTTCTATGGCTGTCACTGGAGCTGAGAGCCATCTTTAGCTCTGAGACTCGACTCCAGCTCTGACACCTCGGCTGCTTAAAGCAGGTTTCTGGGCTTTGTTTACCTTCTGTATTTGAAACTTTGTTGTGACTCCAGCTGAGATCCCAGCTGACTGAAAACAGGTTTCTGGGTTTTGTTTAGCTTCTATATTTGCAACATAGTTTCTTAGAGAGCAGTTGAGAGGTTGGCAGGGGCAGGCGGGGAACCTGGCTTCCTCTGTCACTGGAGCAAGCATGCGTCCCTGTTCACTTCAGCTGCCTGGCTGCCGGCGCCATCTTGGTTGGCAGTTAATTTGCATATAGCCCTGATTAGCCCATGGGAAGTGTGTTGAAGCTACGGTTAATTACCATCTTTCTCTTTTATTAGATAGGGTTACTATTATTATTATTATTATTATCATTACTATAGGCCTGGTGCACAAAAATTTGTGCACTCTGGTGGGGGGGTGGGTCCCTCAGCCCGGCCTGTGCCCTCTCGTAGTCTTGGACCCCTCAGGAGATAAAGACCTGCTGTCTTAGGCCTGCTCCTGGGTGGCAGAGGGTATGTCCAATCCCTAGGTGCAGCCCCTGGTCGGGTTCAGAGCAGGGCAGATCAGGAGGTTGTGATGCCACCCTCAGTCATGCTTAGGGTAGGGCCGATTGGGGGGTTGGGGTGCTGCCCCCTGTTACACTCAAGACAGGGTCAATGGGGAGGTTGCGGCGCCACCCCCTGTCACGCACAGAGCAGGGCCACTCGGGGTTGGGGCCCTGCCCCCTGTCATGCACAGAGCAGGGCACATCAGGGGGTTGGGGCCCCGCCCTCTATCACCCACAGAGCATG
>NW_006291207.1:239423-256798 GCF_000327345.1 Myotis davidii
GAGGGCAGCTCCTGCATTGAGCATCTGACCCCTGGTGGTCAGTGTGTGTCATAGTGACCAGTCATTCTCAGTCTTTCTGTTGTTAGGGTCAGTTTGCATATTACCCTTTTAATATATAGGATAGAGGCCTGGTGCACAGGTGGGGGCCAGCTGGTTTGCCTTGAAGGGTGTCCCAGATCAGGGTGGGGGTCCCGCTTGGATGCCTGGCCAGCCTGGATGAGGGGCTGATGGCTATTTGCAGCTGGTCAGACCCCCTTCAGGGTTGGGGTCCCCACTGGGGTGCCTGGTCAGTCTGGGTGAGGGGCTGAGGGCTGTTTTCAGGCTGGGACTGAAGCTCCCAACGGCTCCTTTTTTTTTTTTTTCTGGGCCAGCTTTAGCTCTGAGGCTGCTCCAGCTCTTAGGCCTCTGCTGCTGAAAGCAGGTTCTATAATCGAAACAATGTATCAACTCCAGCTCTGAGATCCCGGCTGGCTGAAAGCAGGTTTCTAGGGTTTTGTTTAGCTTCTATCATTGTAACAATGTTTCAAACTACAAGCTCAGAGGCTGGCAGCAGCAGGCAGGCAACGTTGGAATCCTCTGTCACTGAAGCAAGCAAGCCTCATGTCGCTTCAAGCTGCCTGGCTGCCAGCCTCCATCTTGGCTGGCAGTTAATTTACATATCGCCCTGATTAGCCAATGGGAAGGGTAGCGGACCTACAGCTAATTGCCATGTTTCTCTTTTATTAGATAGGATTGTTAATCCTCACCTGAGGATATTTTTTCATTGATTTTTAGAGAGTGTGGAATGGAGGGGGAGAGACAGAGAGAGAGACATATTGATTGGTTGCCTCCTGCACTTGCATCAAGCAGGGTTGGGATTGAGCCTTCAAATGAGGTACGCAACCTTGACTGGAATCAAACCTGCAACGCTTCAGTTGGTGGGCCGATGCTCTATCCACTGAGCAAAAGTGGCTAGGGCTGATATTTCATTATTAGTGTATGTAAATGCAACAGATTTCTGGATAATTATTTTGTACCCTGTTACTTTACTGAATATTATTAATCAGTTCTAATAGCTTTTTGGTAGAATCTTTAGAGTTCTTTATGTACAGTATCATGCCATCTGCAATTAATGACAATTTTATTACTTACTTTTCTATTTGGATGCCTTTCATTTATTCTTGTTGTCTGGTTGCTTTGT
This sequence comes from Myotis davidii, assembly GCF_000327345.1. Classification (NCBI taxonomy): domain Eukaryota; kingdom Metazoa; phylum Chordata; class Mammalia; order Chiroptera; family Vespertilionidae; genus Myotis; species Myotis davidii. The sequence continues at coordinate 240,604 of NW_006291207.1, forward strand.
CTAGGGCTTTCAGTATTATGTTGAATAAGACTGTTGAAGGCAGACATCCGTGCCTTGTTACTGACATGACGTGCACTGACCACAAGGCCCCCTTGTGGTCATTGTGCCTTCACAAGGGTAGCACTGCTCAGCCAGAAGTTGGGCTCAAGGTTGGCGAGCACAATGGCAGTGGTGGGAGCCTCTTCTGTCTTTGTAGAAGTCAGACATCCCCTGAGGGGTCCTGGACAGTGAGAGGGTGCAGGCCAGTTTGAGGATCAACTCCCCCCGTCCCCCCAACCGCCACCAAGTGCACAAATTTTCATGCACGGGGCCTGTAGTTTATTATGATGTTTTCTGTGGGTTTGTCATACCTGGCCTTATTATGTTGAGGTAAGGTATGTTTTCTACCATTTTGCTAACAGTTTTCATCATAAATATGTGTTGGATTTTGTCAAACACTTTTTTTGAAATTGACTGTTATCATCATATGATTTTTATCCTTCATTTTATTTATGAGGTGTATCACATTAATTGTTTTGCAGATGTTGTTGTACCCACCTTGCATTCCAGGAATTAATCCCAAGTGAACATGGTGTACAATATATTTAATGTATTTCTGAATTTCGTGTGCCAATAATTTGTTGAGGATTTTTCCATCTGTGTTTATCAGAGATATTGGTCTATAATGTTTTTCTTTGTAGTGTCTTTATATGATTTTGGAATTAGGATAATGCTGGGCTCATAAAATTTGTTTAATTTCCCTCTTTAATGTTTTGAAAATAGTTTGAGAAGAACAGTTGTTAGTTCTTTTGACATGTGTGAGGTGATACCTCATTGTCATTTTAATATTAAGCTTTCTGATAATCAGTGACTTTGAGATTTTTTCTATATGATTCTTGGCCATTTGTATGTCTGCTTTGGAGAAGTGTCTATTTAGGATCTTTGCCCATTTTTCTATTTCAATTTTTTAAAATATATATATTTTTTGTTGATTACAGAGAGGAAGGGAGAAGGAAAAATAGATAGAAACATCAATGATGAGAGAGAATCATTGATCAGCTCCCTCCTGCATGACTCCTTCTGGATATCAAGCCTGAAACCTGAACATGTGCCCTGGACCAGAATCAAAACCAGGACCCTTGACTCTGCAGGTCAACACACTATCCACTAAGCCAAACCAGCTGGGGCTGCTCATTTTTCCAGTGGATTGTTGGTCTTCCTTTTGTTAAGTTGTATGAGTTCCTTATATATTTTGGATATTAACCCTTTATCAGATGTATCATTGCCTGTTATGTTCTCACATACAGTGGGCTCACTTTTCATTTTGTTGATGGTTTCTTTTGTTGTGCAGAGCTTTATATTTTGATGTAGTCTCATTTGTTTATTTTTTTCTTTAGCTTCCTTTGCTTTAAGAGATGTATTTGCAAACATATTTCTACAAGAGATGTCTGAGATTTTGCTGCCTATTGTTTCTTGTAGGCTTTTCATGGGTTCGTGTCTTATATCTGAGTCTTTTATCCATTTTGAGTTTATTGTAATTTATGAGGTAAGTTGATGGTCTAGTTTCATCTTTTTGCCTGTATCTCTCCAATTTTTCCAACAACACTTATTGAAGAGACTTTTGACTCAATTGTATGCTCCTGCCTCCTTTGTCAAATATTAACTTAGCATAATGGATTGGGTCAGTTAATGGGTTCTCTGTTCTTTTCCATTGATCTATATGTCTGTTCTTGTGCCAGTACCAGGCTGGTTTGATTACAGTGGCTTTGTAGTATAACTTGATATCTGGTATTGTGATTCCTCTAACTTGGTTCCTCTTTCTCAAGATTTCTGTGGCTATTCAGGTTATTTTTCAATTCCATATAAATTTTTGGAGTATGGCCGAAACCAGTTTGGCTCAGTGGATAGAGCATCGGCCTGAAGGGTCCCAGGTTCAATTCCAGTCAAGGGCATGTACCTCGGTTGTGGGCACATCCCCAGAAGGAGGTGTGCAGGAAGCAGCTGATCGATGTTTCTCTTTCATCGATGTTTCTAACTCTCTATCTCTCTCCCTTCCTCTCTGTAAAAAATCAATAAAATATATTAAAAAAAATTTTTTTTGGAGTATGAATTCTACATCTGCAAAATATGCCATTGGTATTTTAATAGGGATTGTGTTGAATATATAGATTGCTTTGCATTGTATGGCCATTTTAATAATGTTACTTCTATCAATCCATGACAAGGTTTATTCTTCCACTGGTTTATGTTTTCCTCTATCTCTTTTTCATCGTCCTGTAGTTTTCCGAGTATAAATCTTTTACCTCCTTAGTTAAGTTTATTCCTAAGGATCTTAATCATTTTGTGCAATGGTATGTTAGATTGTTGTTTTAGTTTGTCTTTCTAAGAATTCTTTACTAGTATATAGAATCACCCTATATTTCTGGATGTTAATGTTGCATCCTGCTGCATCGCCTAATTCATTTATTAAATCTAGTAATTTATTTTGGTGGAGTCTTTAGGGTTTTCTATGTACAATATCATTTCGTCTGTGAATAATGACAGTTTTACTGCCTCCTTTACAATTTGGATGCCTTTTATGATTTCTTCTTCTCTGATCCCTGTGGCTGAGGCTTCTAGTACTATGTTGAATAAGGGTGGTGACAGTGGATATCCCTGTTGTATGAGCTCCTTATATATTTGGATATTATTTTAGTGACAGCGATATCTTACTCTTGTTCTTAGGGGAATAGGTTTTAGTTTTTGCCATTGAATATGATGTTCGTTGTAGGTTTCTCATATACTGCCTTTATAATGTTGAGGTATGATCCCTGTATTCCCACTTTGCTGAGAGTTTTTATTAAAAATAGTTGTACTTTGTCAAATGCTTTTTCTGCATCTATTGATACAATTATTTGATTTTTGTCCTTCAATTTGTTTATGTGACTTAAAGTGTTCATTTTTATCTGTGAATATTGTACCAGTGTTACATCCCTGAAATAAATCCCACTTAGTCATGGTGTATGATCTTTTTAATATATCACTGGATCCTACTTGCTAATATTTTGTTGAGGATTTTAACATCTAAGTTCATGTAGGATACTGGCTCATAATTCAAGACACTTTGGAGTGTCTTTATCTGGTTTTAGCATTATGGCAGTGCTGGCTTCATAAAAGAGTTTGGAAGTGTTCTTCCTTTCAGATTTTTTGGAATAGTTTGGGGACGATAGGTGTTAGTTCTTCTTTGAATGTTTAGTAAGACTTCCCTCTGAAGCCAACAAGACCAGGGCTTTAATTTGCTGGGAATTCTTTGACAACTGCTTCAATTTCACCAATTGTTATTGGCCTATTCAGGTTTTCTTATTCTTCTAGATTCAGTTTTGGAAGATTGTCTTTTTTAGGAATTTGTCACTTTTGTCCAACTAGTTCAGTTTGTCCTATCTAATAATAGACAAAGATGGTAATTGACCATACCTTCGCTATGCCTCCCATTGGCTAATCAGCGTGATATGCAAATTAGCTGCCAACAAAATGGAGGCTAATTTGCATACTGTAGGAAAAAAAAATATGGCAGCTAATTTGCATACTGCAGGCAGGGCGGGACAGCGTGAGCCACCATCCAGGCCCCCTGTGAAGCCCCGTCCCCAGCCGGGACCCCCATGTGCCACCTAAGCCCCACCCCCAGCTGGGACCCCATGGTGATTTGAGAGCAGGAAAGTGATGCCCACAGGCAGCACCCAGCAAGGCCTGCTCCTGGGTCACTGTTGGGATCCCAGAGTAGGAAAGTGCAGCCTGCAGGCAGCCCCCAGGTGGGCCTGCTCCTGGGTCACTGTTGGGATCCCAGAGTAGGAAAGTGCAGCCTGCAGGCAGCCCCCAGGTGGGCCTGCTCCTGGGTCACTGTTGGGATCCCAGAGTAGGAAAGTGCAGCCTGCAGGCAGCCCCCAGGTGGGCCTGCTCCTGGGTCACCATGGCGATCCCAGAGCAGGAAAGTGCAGCCTGAAGGCAGCACCCAGGTAGGCCTGCTCCTGGGTCGCCGTGGCAATCCCAGAGCAGGAAAGTGGGAAGGGTAGACAGCACCCAGGGGGGCTTGCTTCTGGGTTTCCATGGCAATTCCAGAGAAAGAAAGTGCAGCCTGCAGGCAGCACCCAGGAGGGCTTACCCCTGGGTCGCCATGGCAATCCGGCGATCCATGAACAGGAAAGAGCGGCCTGCAGGCAGCACCCCACTCTGGCCACAGCTCAAGGGAGAGTACAACATGCAGTGGAGGCCAGGAGCCTGAGAGATCAACACAGTGGGACACCTGCTCCAAGCCTCCACGGTGTGGCTGTGAGCAGGCCCCCAGCAGACACACACACACACACTCCAGCTTACTCAGACGCTGGCTTGGCACTGGGAAGCCTCCTGGAGTAAGTGGGCACCCTCAGAGGTGCTTTGATCTGGAAACATTCAGAGTTGGGGGGCGCCCCCACACACACACACACACACACACACACACACACACACACACACACACACAGCATGCCTGCTCCGAGCCTCTGCTGCCAGACTGTGGCTGTCAGTAGGACATCCACAGAGGGCTCCCAGACTATGAGAGGGGCAGGCTGGGCTGAGGGAACCCCACCCGCCAGTGCATGAATTTCATGCACCGGGCCTCTAGTTGGTATATAGTTACTCACAGTATTTTCTTACACTCCTTTGAATTTCTGTGGTATTAGTTGTGACTTCACCACTTTCGTTTCTGATTTTGTTTAGTTGGATCCTGTCGCCTTATTTCTTGCTGAGTCTGGCTAAATGTTTATCAATATTTTTATGTTTTCAAAGAGCCAGGTCTTGGTTTCATTCATCTTCTGCATTTTTTTTTAGTCTCTATGTCATTTATTTCTTCTCTAATATTTATTATTTCCTTCTTTCTACCTTCTGTGGGCTATTCTTGTTTTATTCTCCACTGAATTCTTTAAATTGTACAGTTAAATAATTTCTTATTAATTTTTCTTGTTATTTGAGGTAGTCCTGCAATGCTATGAACTTCCCTGTGAGGACTCTTTAGCTGTGTCCCAAAGATTTTGGATTGTTGTGTTTTCATTTTTATTTGTTTCCATTAATTTTTTAATTTCTTTTTTAACCCCATTGGTAACCCTATCATTGTTTAACATCAAGCTATTTAGCCTCCACGTGTTTGAATGTTTATGAGTATTTTTATTGTAGTTGATTCCTAATTTCATTCCACTGTGTTCTGAGAGTATGCCTGATAAGATTTTAATCTTCTTGAACTTGTAAAGACTTGTTTTGTTTCCTAATATGTGGTGTACCTTTGAGAATGACCCATATGCACTTGGGAAGAATGTATATTCTGCAACTTTGGGTGAAATGTTCTATAAATGTCAAATCTATGTAATCTACTGTGTCATTATAGACACCATTTCCTTGTTATTTTTTTTCTGGAAGATCTCTCCAGTGAAGTCAGCAGGGTGTTAAATTCTCCCATTATGGGTTTATTTCTGTTAATCTCTCCCTTAAAGCCCTCCAGAAGTTTTATCTCATCATGTTGGATCTATCTATTTTGTAATATGTAGTGAAATTTATTGTCTCTTATGATGGCCTTCATATATATATATATGTTGTATCTACTGAGCTAAACTGGCTAGGGCATGGCCTTCGTATTGAAATCTATTTTGTCAGATATTTGTATTTCTAGCCCAGCTTTTTGTTCCCATTTGCATATTAAATTTTTTTCCCATCCCTTCACTCTTATCCTGTGTGATAATTTTCTCCTGAGGTGGGTGTCTTGTAGACAGCATATAATTGTGTCATGTTTTCCTATCTGTTCAGCTATCCTATGTCTTTTAATTCAGTGATTGCCAACCATTGGTCTGTGGACCACTGGTGGTCCGTGAGGTCCAAAAGTTTGGCAATAGCTGGTTTAAGGAAACCTTTGGAGCGGCGGTCGCCAACCAGTCGTGCATGAGGTCTGAAAGGTTGGTGAGCGCTGTTTTCATTGGAGCATTTAATACATTTGCATTTCAGGTTATTATTGATAGGTACTCATCTGTTGCCATTTTAATTCTTTATGCTTATGTTTCTCTCACTCTATTTCTTCTCATTACAGCAGCCCCTTTAGCATTTCTTGGTGGTGATGAACTCCTTAAGCCTTTGTTTGCCAGAGAAACTGTTTATTTCACCATCTATTTTGAGTGATTGCCTTGTTGGATATAGTAATCTTGGTTTCAGATCCTTGCTTTCTAATTACATTGAATACTTCATGCCATTCCCTTTTGTCCTGCAGAGTTATTTATTTTTGTTTGTTTGGTTTGTTTTGTTTTGTTTTTATGAAGAATCGGCTGACAGCCATATGGGAGCTCCTTTTAAAGTAACAAATTCCTTTTCTCTTACTGCCTTTACAATTCTCCTGTTTTCTTTAATGTTCGGCATTTTAATTATGATTTGTCTAGTCAGGGGCCTGTTTCATCTCTTCCTGCTTGGGATTCTCTGTGCCTGCAGAATTTGTATGTCTTTTTCTTTCACCATGTTAGGGAAGTTTTCGCCATAATTATTTTCTAAAGTAGGTTACCTATCCCTTCCTCATTTTCTTCACCTCTGCCACTACTATTATGGGAATATTGTTATGTTTCATGTTGTTCCATGGCCCCCTTAAGCTGTCCTCCTGTTTTTAAATTGTGGGTGTTTTTTTTTCTTTTTGGTTCTCTGATTAAGTGATTTTTTTCTTTTCTTTTCTTTTTTTAAAAATATATTTTATTTTTTACATAGAGGAAGGGAGAGGAATAGAGAGTTAGAAACATTGATGAGAGAGAAAAACATAGACCAGCTGCCTCCTGCACATCTCCCACTGGGGATGTGCCCGCAACCAAGGTACATGTCCTTGACCGGAATCAAACCCGGGACCCTTCAGTCAGCAGGCTGACGCTCTATCCACTGAGCCAAACTGGTTTGGCGAGTGATTTTTTTCTATCTTGTCTTCTAATTCACTGAACCCATCCTCAGCTTCTCCTAATTTGCTGTGTATTGCTTCCAATGTGTTCTTTATTAGTGCTATGTGATTCTTCATTTCCATCTGGTCTTTTTTCTTAGTTACTGTCTTTTCTCATGCTGTTGAACTTCTTTGACATCATTATTCTGAACTCTATATCTCATAAATATCTTAGCTCCATTTCACTGAGTTCTCCTTCTGGAGAATTCTTTTTTATTCATTTGGGGCTTGTTTTTCTGTCTCCCCACTTTGGCTGCCTGTTTGGGTTTGTGTCTAAGTGTTAGGCATATCTGCTATGAATCCAAGTCTCTGGTGCAGGACAATGTCAGATGTTGTTTATGAAGAGCCCTCAGTACCATTTGGAGCTATCAGCAATCCATAGCTGGTGGCACCCTCTGCCAGGGCTGGGTGCCTTTGGAAAGAAGCAAGATATGCATCAAGCTTCACTTTTTGTAACCCAAGACCCAAGAGGATATCAATCAAAGACTCAGAACCTCCAGAGACCCACCTATGCCTGCAGTCTGTTTCATATTCTGTCTTGAGTAGTCTCAGGCTATTAATGACATAGTGGGATGAGAAGTTTTCCAATCAGGTGGGGCAATTGCTTTTGCCCCAGGGGAAACTTCCTAGATAGTTCTAAAGGTCTGTGGGTGAAAGATGTTCTCTGCAGTGTGAGGGAATGACTCAGCACAAGAACCCAGGGTGGCTGCCTTCCAAGCTCTAACGCCAGAGCCCTCAACCCTGAATTCTGCTCACACAGCTCTAGTCCAGTTTGTTCTCCCTCTGCCACAGCCCAAGATGAGTGACTGCACACAAAATTTTGTGCATTGGCCCTTTAAGAGGGTGCCTGTATTTCCAGCCAGCTCTTCCTGGCAGCCAGCAACCCTGCTGCTTTTCATAGCCAGATGTTATATGGGCACCTTTCTCAGTTCTGGTGCTCTGGAGCGGGGAACCCAGGTTGGGGTTTTGATACCAGAGTTCTCAGTGGTAACCCACTACAACTGATATATCTCTCTAGAACCTCAGCTGCTGTATGTGAAGGTCAAGTCATCCCTTTCACTTCTCTGTACTGCCTACCAGTCTCTATGTGACTACATGTCCTGTCTTGGTTATCATTGTTCGATCCAGCTGGTCTTCATTTGATTATTCAGGCTGGTCTTTTGGTATTTTAGTTGTAATTCTAGTTTGGTTCTGGGAGAGTGTCAGTGTAGCTTCCACTTACTCCACCACCATTTTGGAATCTCTGGAGCTCTCTTTGTATCCTACTCTTTTGATGACCATGGTTGACTGTTCTTTCTGCCAATTCTGGGCTTCCTCTGAGGTACTTAGGTGCTAACCATTCTCAGAAACTGTCATCCTTTGGCTTTCAGCAACCTGCTTGAAGTTCCAAGTGATCCACCAATCCATTGTTTCTCTCTGGCTCCACAGGATGTGGCTGTAAGAAGGAGGGGCCAATCTGCCTCCTAGAGTATTTTCACCTGCTACATATGGGCACAGGGCCCAGCCTTCCCATGTCTCTGCTCTTTTTACTAGTCTCTATGTGGCTTCTGTTTCTATTGTGTTTGTTTATTTTGTTCATAGATTCCATGTATAAGTGAAATTGTATGGTATTTGTCTTTCTCTAACAGTCTTATTTCACTCAGCATAATAGACTCCAAGGTCCAGCCATGCTGTCACAAAATTTACAATTTCTCTCTTTTTACAGCCAAGCAGTATTCCATTGTGTAAATGTACAACAGGTTTTTATCCACTCCTTTAATGATGGGCATTAGGGCTGCCTCCAACTCTTGGCTATTGAAAATAATACTCTAATGAACATAGGGGAGCATATAATCTTTCAAGCTAATGTTTTGGATTTCTTTGGAAATGGTCCTAGAAGAAAAATTTCTGGGTCATGGCAAAGGATCTGAATAGATACTTCTGCAAAGAGGAAAAACAGATGACCAATAGACATATCTGGCTACTTCTATAAATCGTTGGTTAAAGACTTCTTTTCTGCTACTATTCAACTGGTTGATCTATAAATCAGTTGTAAATCTGGTTTGGCGCTGGGAGGAGGTAAGTGTAGCTTCCATCTACTCTGCAGACATCTGGGATCCCTTTTACTGATAGTACCTTAATTCCAATTATTTTATATGAATGGCACCAGTAGCTATTAGTCTAGAATTTTCCAAAAGGTATTTTCATAAAACACTAAATAAACATTAATAGTTTAAAATCTGTCTTACTTAATGACATGTTTCAAATATATTTTTGTATTCAAACAGAGTGAAATTTAGGAATATATCTCTTGAATGTATGTAACAGGTGTCATGTGACTATTACTTCACATACAGTTCTTGACAATGGTGCCTTTACTGTATGTTTCCCCATCACTTTTAGAGTATCTTATATATTTGTGTGTGTTTGCATTTTGTCTTGAAACATATAGAAGGCCCAATGAAAGACCAATGAGTGTCATTGTTTACCAAGGAGAAAACCCTGTTCTAACTCCTCTTATTGTTTCACTTTCAATTTCAGTAGCTTTTGGACCAAGGGGGAGGAAATATCAAGCAGCATACCTCTGGTGGTGATTTTTGACTTTTTGAACTTTATATTCCTTATACTCACAAATAAACATCATTTGAACCAGAGAAAAAACTGTAGGTGCTTCAAATTTTTGTTCTCCTCCCTTCCTGACATCACCTCTTTATTTAGATGGATTTGGTTCTTTCTTCCTTTCATTTTTCAGATATGTGTGAATAAGAAAAGAGCAAGTCCGTTAATGTATTTCGCTTTGTACTTGGCTATTGTTTAATTTGGTTCTTATACCTTTGTTTTCAACTTTTAATGATCATCTTCCTCAACTTCAACATATTTAATTTTACAGTAGGGGTCCAGTGCACGAATTTGTGCACCTTGAAAGGAACTGTGGGCCACGAGGCTGCAGTGGGCACAGGGGTGGGTCTTGGCCCATCCTCTATGCCCTCACCTGGTCCCTCCCACCACAGTCCCAGGCCCCTGTCTGCCAGCAGCCACACTCCCATCGCCGCCGTTCACACTCACTGATGGTGTGTGTGGGGCTGGTGCCAGCAGCTGGTGCAAGAAGGGCCAGCACTGTCAATGGATATGAGTTGTGGCTGTTGCACCAATTGCTCCTCAGGAGCAGGGGGAGAAGCCCTCAGGGGCGATCGGGCCGTCAGCTGCCACTTGCTCCAAGTAATCGGGACCGGTGCCAGACACCAGCAGTGGGTTTGAGTATGGCTGGCACTGGCAGTGGGTGTGAGCGGCAGCTCAAACATCAGCAGTGGGTGCAAGCGGGGCTGGCGCCAGCAGCAGGTGTGAGCACCAGGCAGGCCCGCAGTGTGCAGGAGCAAAGAATTTCCAGTAACCCTCAGAGGCTCACCCGGATAACAGCAACCAGTGCCCTGACGTGCTCTGGCACCCCTGCTCACCTGCTCCACCATCCCGCCATGGGCAACACCAGTCATGTTCCACACAAGCCCCCTGGTGGTCAGTGCACCTCATAGCAACCAGTTGTTCGGTTGTTTGGTTGTTCTGGTTTTCCACAGTTCGATCTATTTGCCTATTAGCCTTTTGTTATATAAAATGATTTTGGTTCTTTATCTTTCCAACAGAAGTTTGCTATCTTCATTTGCACTTCAATATCCGCTAATATTACTTATGTTTTTAGTGTGTTCATTTGAATTTATGTAGAAAGATTATCTCAGCAAGTAAATGTTATTAATAATGTTGGTATTTTTAAAGTATCTGATGTGTAAGTAGTGTTTTCAATTTTAATGATAAACTTGCTAAATTTTAAATGCCTGTCTTTTGGTATTAATTTGTCTCATTATCTTATCTTTCCAACCAAAGTTTGCCATTGTAATTTGTTATGCAATTTCTCCCATTATTATGTCTTAGTTTTATTTTATTGTTTAAGTCTATGTTTACAGACACTTTCTGTTAAGCAAATTTTACTAATAATATACATAGCATTTCAAATGGCTGGTGTATGTTTGGTTAAAGATAGATTTCTGCCACTGTTTGTGCATGTGTGTACATTTACCCTTGTGTATTTGTATTTCTTCATATGAATTATGACAGGTTTAACTTCACTAGAATTTTTCAATAATTTAATTTTTTCTTTAGTGTATTTTTTATGGTACTTACATTGAGCTTTCCATTTTATTTCTCAAAAGATCTTCAACCCTCCTCTTGTTGGCGGGGTCCGGGCGTGCGGTCCCAGTTCCCGTAATGAACGGAGACAGAGGGAGAGAGCCCCGGCGTCATTCCTTCCATGCCAACAGTTTCCAGTCCACTGGTTCTATCCTCAAGCGCCGGGACTCGGGTAAAAAGAAAATCTTCAATAACAGTTTAGTAAAATGTCTCTGACAATCCTTTACTCCATTGTCTCTTTCAATGACTGTTTTCTTGGTGCCTCTATCATTCCCAGTTTTATAAAAACTGTACATTGGATTGCCCTTCTCCAGGATGTTGGTTCTATCTTTTCCCAATCAATTGGTTACAAACTTTTCTCGTACTAAGTTCTCTCCATTTCTGTTACCAACCCGCCATTTTTTTCTTTTTTATGTTATACCTTTCTTTCTCTATGAACATTAGCTTCTTCTATCTTTCAGAGACTTGTCATAGTTTCATTATAAATTTTGTGAGATAAAGGGGATTGGGCTATTAGTCATATGGCTTTCATTCTCTATATATTTCCTGTAAAACATATATTAACTTGAGATCCTTGTCACATAATACAAGTTAAAGGACAGATTACTACGTAGTTTAAACATTTATATTTCTTTCACCCTTATGATAGCAGAGAAGACTTGAAAATTCCTATATGAAGTTCCTCACTCCATTATCCATTATTAAGTGTGTAAATTTTGATATCAATAATTGTACAAGTGTGAAATTTGGGCTCATAGTTTGATTGCCTTTGATCATATTATCTAAGTGTTCCCAGTTATACAATATTTTACATAATATTGCCTGGCTGTATTTTTTTCATCATAGTGATTGTTCTTTCTTTGTATTGAAATAGTTATTAATTTTGCAAACTGTAATACTTTAAATGTTTGCAGAGGGCATTATATATTAAGGAAATATGATCAATAATATATATATCTTTCAATGTGGAAATATTATATGAATGATAAGAATTTATTGTCCTTGGATATTTATAAGATAATTTTTCATGAGATATTTTCATAACACACTAATATAATCATTAAAAGTTAAAGTTTTTTCTTTAAACATTAATGTAAATTATTTTCAGAGGAAACAAGATTTAGAAATATATTTTAAAGTTTTTAACAGACTTCATATGACTCCTCCTACAAATACAATTAGGGACAGATGGGTGCTTTTACTAGATGCCTTTTCACCATGTTTTAAGTACATGTCCCTTATATTAACGCATGTTAACATTTTATTCCAAAAGGCCAGAAGTCAGGCCCAATGAAAGAGGAATTACTGATACTGCTTATTTCAGAAGAAGTATTACTTGACAGCTTCAATGTTTACATGTCCATTCTTAGTTCCTATTGCACGAAGTGTTTGAGGAATGTAAAAAACAACATTGCCCTTATTGGTGAATTATCTTTGAAAGTTATTGTTCCAGTTCTCAAAAATATGCATCAGTTTGAACCACAAAGAAAACTTTAAACATTTTTAAGTTTTGTCCTCCTTTGCTGAGATTATGCTTTCATTTTCAATGAAGTGGTAATTTATTCCTTAAATTTTATTAGTCATATACCTTTGAAGAATTTGCATGTTACAGCGTGGCTGAAGTATAAGCTTTGTTTAATTCATGCTTAGGTCATTTGATTTAGAACACTCTCCATTAACATTTAATACTTCATATTCCCTCCTCCTACGTGTTAAGGTGGCTCCATAGACATGTGATAAAATGGAAATCCTCACAAAGCAAGCATGTACTCATTGGTTGAGGAAAATGTTCCTGGAGGTACCAGGAACCTACACTTGGATTTTCTCTAGAAGAAGTGGTTTATGATCTTTCAATTTTATAATTACTTTATACACCATAATACACAATAGTAAGAATCAACTATACATATTCAATACATTAACTAAAATACATTTAATCTAACAATGAAATGATAATAAATTTTGTCAAAGGAATCAATAAGATTTTTGAAAGGTAGCCATCAAAATTATTATTCCTGAAGTAGTTTTTCAATTTAACTAATTTACTTGAGACCCACAGGCTGTATGTGTGTGTATGTGTATCTGCATCTTGATAGTTTTTAAATATAAATTTTAAAAAAAATTGAATTTTTTCGTCTTGCTTTTTTTCCCATTGATCTTTTCTTTTCTCTCTTTCTTTCTTTCTTTCTTTCTTTCTTTCTTTCTTTCTTTCTTTTTTTTTTTCAGAAGGACCTTGGGAACAAATGGGTAAATTTTTTGAAAACCTGTTGCTCTCCAATCTTTTTAAATGGATGGGTTCTTATTGCCTTAACATTCTTTGCCTTTAAATCTATATGCCATTTAATGTCTTGCTCTTCTCCTAGTTGTCTACCCTTCCTTCTCCAAATGTTGCTTATGGACTTTTTTACATTAAGTTTTCTGTATTTCAATTACCAATCTTCCACATTTCCCCAGTCCTCCCCTGTCCCACATACACACACACTTTCCATATTACTGTATTCTTATCAATGTTGACATTTTCTGTTTCCTGAGACCTGCTCAAGTCTTACTAAAATGTTAGAGATGAAGGGTATAAGATTGAGAGGAACGTGGTTTCCATTCTATATACCGTTCTGGAACATATCAAAAGATAGGACCTCTGTCACAGATTCCATGTTTAGGAACACATCAATATACTAGTGATACTTTCCGGATCTGCTGAGTGAAGTTTGTCCATATGTCCATCCATTGTCCTTTCAAAGCCTGTGTAAATTCTGATATTACTCAATGGTCAAATGTCAACTTGAGGCTCATTCTTCCATTTCCCTTAAACATAATACCCAAGTGTAGCAGCGATACTAATATTTCCATGATTTCCCTGTAAATGTTTTTATATATACAATCATACTTACTAGCTTCTCCTTTACATGTTCAATGACACATTTTCATTTTGGCAAACTGCTATTTCTATTAGACACTTGTAGAAGGATTTTATATGAGAGAAAATGATCAAATATATATCAGCTCTCCATTTTTCATGTGAAACATAAGATACAGAAAACAATTATATAGAACAAAGTCATTGGGTCCTTGCCCATCATTCACAGAGAAGCCAAAGTCTGAAGAAAAAAAAGAAAACAAGGTTTATTCATCAGGCAGACAGATGAGGAGACTTGGAGACAACAGTCAGATAAATGTCCCAAATAATAACTTAAATCAAGTTTAAGGAATAAGGGTGAGAAGTAGGTTATATATATACTAGAGGCCCCGTGCACAAAAATTTGAGCCCGTAGGGGAAGGGGGGGGGGGTGTCCCGCAGCCTGGCCTGTGCCCTCTCGCAGTCTGGGACCCCTCGGGAGATAATGCCCTGCTGGCTTAGGCCTGCGCCTGGGTGGCAGAGGACAGGCCCAATCCCTAGGTGCAGCCCCTGGTCGGGCTCAAAGCAGGGACAATTGGGGAGTTGGGGCACCGCCCCCTGTCATGCACAGAGCAGGGCCCATCAGGGAGTCGAGGAGCTCTCCCCTGTCACTCACAGAGTAGGGCCGATAGGGGGATTGGGGCACCCCCCCCCCTTTGTCACACACAGAGCAGGGCGGATCACGGGGGTGGGGTGCTGCCACTCTCACACTCAGGGCAGGGCCGATGGGGAGGTTATGGCTCTACCCTGTCACACACAGAGCAGGGCCGGTCAGGGGGTTGGGGTGCTGCACCCTGTCACACACAGAGCCGCAGGGCAATGAGGGGGTTGGGGAGCTCACCCCCCCATATCAGGCACAGATCAGTGCTGATCAGGAGGTTGGGGCGCCTTATCCTGTCTCGAACAGAGCAGGGTGGACAGGGAGGTTGTGGCCCCACCCCCTGTCACACACAGAGCCGCAGGAGATCAGGGGCTTTGGGCGCTGCCCCCATCACGCTGTTCCCGGTGCTGGGAGGCCTCTCGGCTCCGCTGATCCCGGTGCTGGGAGGCATATTACCCTTTTTCTATATAGGACAGAGGCCTGGTGCATGGGTGGGGCCGGCTGGTTTGCCCTGAAGGGTGTCCTGGATCAGGGTGGGAGTCCCCACTGGGATGCCTGGCAAGCCTGGGTGAGGGGATGATGGCTGTTTGCAGCTGGTCACACACCCTTCAGTGTGGGGGTCCCCACTGCGGTGCCTGGCCAGTCTGGGTGAGGGGCTGAGGACTGAAGCTCCCAACTGCTTCTTTTTTTCTTTTTCTTTTTTATTCTGGGCCAGCTTTAGCTCTGGTTCCAGCTCTGAGGCCTCTGCTGCTGCAAGCAGGTATCTGGTTTGTTTGGGTTCTATAATCGAAACAATGTATAACTCCAGCTCTGAGATCCTGGCTCCCTGAAAGCAGGTTTCTAGGGTTTTGTTTAGCTTCTATATTTGTTACAATGTTTCAAACTGCAGGCTCAGAGGCTGATAAGACAGGCGGGGAAGGGTTTTTTTCTCCATCACTGAAGCAAGCAAGCCTCATGTTAGTTTCAAGCTGCCTAGCTGCCGGCCACCATTTTGGCTGGCAATTAATTTGCATGTCGCCCTGATTAGCCATTGGGAAGGGTAGCGGTTGTACGCTAATTACCATGTTTCTCTTTTATTAGATAGGATTGATTAACTCTACTTTAGGAGTTTTATTTCATAGTCTTGGAACTAAATCATGCAAGTAAGGAATGTGAAAGAGCAAGAGGGAGCAAGGAAATTCCAATCTGGAAGAGTCTGATTGGTCAGTCCTATGTGTGTCCACATTTGCTCTGGACACCAGATCTTCCTTAGTGACTGACTGACCTCTCGCTTTTTAAAGGGCTCTAGGTGACAACAGTATTTCTGTTGCTTGAGTTCTGTGAATCTAGGTTTTGTTGTGCTCTTGAGGTCAGCTTATGGTGGTTGGGTCATCTATGCTGCTCAAGCTTCTGAGACCAGTGTGATGGGCTTGGTTTGGTGGTTTCCTGAACACTGTGAAGGGCTGTTATCTTCTGAAACACACACACACACACACACACACACACACACACGTGTGCACGTGCATGTACACACACACACACACAAACTAGAGGGGAAGAACTTTAGAGACACGTTTCCTAATTACCCTAGGACAGAGGTGGGCAACCTTTTTGTGAG
>NW_006291207.1:257450-264044 GCF_000327345.1 Myotis davidii
CTCTCGTCAATCTGTGTCTATGGTCTTTAAGATAACTTGTTATGTAAAATTATTTATTTATCTAAGATGCACCTACACTGAATTTATCTGAAAAATTAAAAAGTCGATATTAAGAAAAAATTGTAAATGGAAGATTATAAGAGAGGGTTTCACGTGCCAGCAAAAGTTACTGGTGTGCCATGTTTGTCATGTGTGCTAGGGGTTGCCCATCCCTGCCCTAGGATGTCGCCAAATATTTCTTCTACGACAGAAATATAATTCATGGAAGGTGAACATTCCCCGTGTAATGGCATTTCTTCAACGATGTAATATTTATTGCAAAGAGATATAATTCAGTAATATATTGATTTAATGTCTGTAGCAATATTTATGTGACTAATGCTAAAGGTATAGCTGTAAACAAATAGATGCCCTTATTCTTGTTTTCTCATCCTTTTTTTCAATATGAGTTTGTGTTTTCTATTTATTCTGAAAAAGGTAGAAGGCCCATTGTAGAACTAATGAAGGACACATCCTCTCCCCACCCCAGAGGGAGTGGTATTCGAGCTCCTTGCATGGTGTCATTTCCATTTTAGCCTCTTTAGCACCAGGGAGTGTATGGAAGTTAAAAAATTTCCCCTGAATGGTGACATTTACTCTGAACTTTGTGGTTTCAATTCTAAGAAATATGTGTCATTTATGCCCCAGAGAAACTATGATAATTTTTGAAAAGTGTGTCCTTCATTCTTGCTGTTATTTGGCCCTTATTTTAAATTAAATTTTTATTTTATAAAAATTAAGAAGAAATAGTTAAGTAATACACATTTTGCATGATTTTCTCTTTAACCTTTCCAACTTTGCCCTTTTCATTAGCTATTCCAATATCCCTCACGGTTCCTTCTTTGATTTGTCTGGTTGTAGCATCTGTGCAGTTATTCCTTTTGAACCAGGTAAATTTTATTAATCATGCACCTTTGAAATAAAGACATATTCAATATGGATGATGTGAAAAATCATTTAAGATATGCCTGGATTGTTTTATTTAGGCCAAATCACTGCCATTTATTAATTCATTTTCCTTCCTTTCAGGAAATATAATTAGGAAGAACTTCATTTAGATGTTACTTGTAATAGAAGTTTACACACTGCAAGGTTAAACATTCACTGGTTGATGACAATGTTCTGAAGGTTACCCTGCAGTGCCTCTAGAAGATTCTCTTATAGTAGAAGAACTAGTAGTACCAGAGAAGAGTCTCTAATTTGAAGTTTGTGGCTACTTTCTAACACATAGCTGCTTCAAAAATTAAACTGGCTATATCCAATTACTTTTTATTTTTCCCATTTTTTTCTTTTTTAAAATCTTTATTATTGAAAGTATTACATATGTCCCCTTTATCCCACACTGACCCCTTCTAGTCTGCCCCCACCCACCACCCAAGGCCTTCACCACACTATTGTCTGTGTGACCTATGCATATAATTATGTAACTTCTTTAGTTTATCTCTTCCCATAGCTTATTTCACTTAGTATAATAGTCTCCAGGTCCCTCCATGCTGTCTCAAAGGGCTATTTATGAAAAACCAAAGAACTTATTAAATCTTATACACTGAGCAATAATATTCTAACTAATGTAAAAGACAAAGGAATAATTTAAAAGGCAACCATAAGAACTAATATCCCTAACTTCTCGCTAATGTAATAAAATTAATCATTATGCCCGTATTCATTTTGGGGAGATTATTCTCTGATCAAAACTGATTTCCAACACTTTATTTTGCAGGTATGTGTCTGATTGTATGTCTGCTTACATGCAATTGTGTGTGCGTGTGTGCATTATGTATACCCTAAAAGTTCTAAACATTCATTTTGCATTAAAATTGCATCTTCTTTCTATATTTTTAATATTTGCACTAATTTCTTTGTTTGTTTGTTTGTTTTTCAGAAAAAGCCAAGACAAGTGTTGGTAAATATTTTTATCAACCCATTACTCTCAATCCTGTTAAAATGACTGGTTTCTCATTCCTCTAACCTTTCTAGCTTTTCAAACTATATGCCACCCATTGACTCACACTTCTCCTGGATGTCTATGCTCCTCTCTTCCAAAAATCGTTTCTGGACTTCTCCCACATTAAGTCTCTCAATTTGAATTTGCCAACCTTCCAACATTCATATTCCTTCTTTTCCATTTCCATACAATTTTTCACTATCAGCGTTGGCTTTTATGTTTGGCTTTTATGTCCAGAGACTGTTTAATTAAGCAGTTGGTGAGATGAAGGGCTTTATGTTGATAAGCACAAGATTCTCATTCTGAAAGTCTGAGAGAACCTCTGCCAGCTATGCCATGTTAAAAGGCCCATTTTTAAAGTCCTTTATATTCCTTGAACTTTTAGAGAAGAGAGAAGATGTCTAACATATTAAATGAAGTTTGTCTTTTTAAAGCCTGTATAAATTTTGATACCATTCATTGGCCAAGTGTGAACGTGAGTCTCATTTTTTCATTGCCTTTGAGCATATTTCCCAAATTATCAAGGCATACAAACATTATCCATGATTACCTTGAAAAATGTCTAATATACAAACATAATAAATACTTTCATTTTGTTTTATTTTTTAAAAAACATATTTTTATTCATTTCATAGAAGAAGGGAGAGAGATAGAAACATCAACAATGAGAGAGAATCATTGATCGCTTGCTTCCTGCCTGCCCCACTCTGGGGTTCAAGCCCACAATATGGCCATGTGCCCCAAACGGGAATCGAACCGTGACCTTTGCATTCATAGGTCAATGCTCAACCACTGACTGAGCCACACCTACCTGGCTTTATTTTCAATAATACAATTTTAATTATGACCAACTGCATTTGTGTTAAATATTTGTAAAATAATTTTATATCTCAGGGATTAGCCCATCATAATAAAAACTAAATTCTCAGGTTTTCATGTAAATGACATAGAATGCAATTATCCTAGGATATTGGTTATAGTTTTTCATACAACAAGGACATGTTCCATTTGAAACTGTATGGATGGACCTGGAGAGTATTATACTAAGCAAAATAATCCAGGCAGAAAAGGAGAAGTATCACATGATCTCACTCATATGTGGAACCTAATGAACAAATAAAGTGATAAAGAAAATAGATCCAGAGACACATAAGCATGGAACACACTTTTGAACTTCAGAGGGAATAGAAGGGGAGGGTGTGAAGGAATCAGCCAAATAACTTGTATGCATATGTGAGTAACCAATGGAAACAGACAATAGGGTGGTGAAAACCTGGGGTGAGAGGTGGAGGCAGGCTAGAAGAGGTCAATGGGAGACAAAAGAGGACATATGTAATGCTTTCAACAATAAAGATTTTTAAAAAGAGAGAATATAAACATTGCCTGTCTGGTGTGGCACAGTGGTTGAACATTGACCTGTGAACAAGGAGGTCACAGTTCAATTCCCAGGCAGGGCACTTGCTTGAGTTGAGGACGCGGTCCCCAGTATGGGGCATGGGGGGGCAGCTGATTAATGATTCTATCTAATCATTGATGTTTCTCTCTCTGCTCTCTCTCTCTCTCTCCCTCTCTCTCTCTCTTTCTCTCTCTCCCTCTCTTAAATCAATAAAAATATATTTGAAAAATAAAAATAAATTTAAAAATAAATATAAACCTTATAATATAACAAGGAGAACCCCAAGATGGCCACGTAGGTAAACGCAGTGCTTGCTACCTGCCACAACCACATAAAAATTTCAGCTAAAATACTGAACAACCATCATTCAGAACTGCTTGAAATCTGGCTGAATGGAAGTCCTACAACTAGAGAAGTAAAGAAGAAGCACATCAAGACTGGTAGGAGGGGTGGAGGTGCAGAATGGGCTGGTCAGAACCTGCATGTGGTGTTTTTTTTTTGTTTTGTTTTGTTTTTTTACTCTGGAGGGATATCTCACCTGCAGAGGCCTCCTGTGCGGATCAAGCTGCCCCAGCCCCACACCAGATCCCCAGCCCTGGGTTCCAAAGCTGAGAAGAGAAATTCCCATAACTTCAGGCTATAAAAACTAGTGGGGATTGTGGCTGAGTTATATGGAGGCTGCTGGAGATCCAGGCAGTTAGTCTTAAAGGGCTGGCTCATGAACTTACACAGTCTTGTTTCCTCTGAGTTACAGCACTGGGGGTGGCGTGAGGGAGGAGGGATCAGTAACATAAGGGGAGGAACTGGATTGTCTGGCATCAGAGCAAGAACTCAGGGGTGGCTTCTTCCCAGACAGGGGTATTTGCAGTGGTCATTGATCCCATGCTGAGACCTCCCCCATCACAGAGCTGAATAGTAGTTATATCTGAATTTCCATCAGCATGGCTCACACTATTTGCTCTGCTCTGGTAATTCCCTGCACCATTTTTTTTCAGTCCCTCCAAAGCTATTTAAAGTGGCTTTCCCATATGAATGACCTTTCCTGGTTTAGACTTCAGACTTTTCTGAAATCCCTCAAACAAGCAGCAGCTAGCATCAACATGCCCCATACATATCAATAAGAGGTCCAAGACCTGGCCCTAGCAGCAGCCTGTCTTTCTTCACAGCTTGGCCTCACCTCAACACTTTCAAGCCCAGTACAAATAGCAGCCATCTACAGACATCTCTGTAGCTCTTGCCAGGTGACACCAGGCAGTGGCTGACTTTGCTCCTCCTGGGAGGCCCAGAGCCAGTGTACCTAGTGGACAGCTTCGGGTTATACCAGATTACAACTCTACACATCCAGGAGCAACACACTCAATAGGCAGACTCAGATAGCAATGAACCTCCATTGAAGCAAGTCTTGCTCTATAGAGGTGTCTCCTGCACAGCAGCTCTTCCACTGTAGTCCCAGCTGGCTCTCACAACCAACTGGCCTGGAGGTCAATTCCTCTCAATGATACCAATAGCAATCAAGGATTAACTACAATAAGACATGCACACAGCCTACACATGGGCACACCTAGAGTGCCCAGCTCAGGTGACTGAGGAGACTGAGCCACTGGGTCCTTCAGGACACCTAATCCACAGGCCACTCTATCAATTTCAGGAGACTTAACAGCTATACCCAGTACCTAGAAACACAGGGAAGCAGCCAAAATGCAGAGACAACGAAATATGTCATAAATGAAAGAACAGAAGAAATCAACAGAAAAAATAAATTAAATGGAAGCAAGAAAAGTACTAGATACAGAGTTTGAATTCATGGTTATAAACATGCTCAAGAATCTTAATGAGAGCTTCAAGGGACTTAGTGAGAATTTCAAGGATCTAGTGAGAATTTTAGAGACATGAAAAAGACTAGTCAGAAATTAAGCATACACTAACTGAAATGAAGAATAATTTACAGGTGTTCAACAGTAAAGCAAAGTATTCTGAGAATCAAATTAATGATTTGGAATACAAGGTAGCAAAAACACCCAATCAGAAAAGCACAAAGAAAAAATTAAAAAATATGAAGATAGTATAAGGATTCAAGCGCACCAACATTTGCATTATGGAAGTGCAAGAAGAAGAGAGAGTGCAAGATATTGAAAAGCTATTTGAAAAAATATTAACAGAAAACTTCTCCTTCCTGGTGAAATAAATAGACTTACAAGTCCAGGAAGTGCAAAGTCCCAAACAGGAGAAACCCAAAGCAGCCCACACCAAGACATTATAATTAAAATTCCAAAGATTAAAGACAGAGAGAATGTTAAAAGCAGCAAGAGAAAAGCAGTTAGTTATCTACAAGGGATTGCTCAAACAACTGTCAGCTGATTTCTCAACAGAAACTTTGCAGGCCAGAAGCGGGTGGCAAGAAATATTCAAAGTGACGAATAGCAAGGAACTACAACTAAGATTATTCTACCCAGTAAAGCTATCATTTAGAATTAAAGGTCTGATAAAGAGCTTCACAGACAAGAAAAAGCTAAAGGAGTTTATCACCACCAAATCAGTATTACATGAAATGTTGAAGGATTATTAAAATAATAATTCTTAAAATAATAATAAGAAGATTAAAAAATATGAACAATAAAATGGCAATAATACCTATTTATTAATAATTAAATTTAAAAATCAAAATAAATGAATAAGAACTCTAATGAATAAAGTAAACTGATGAATAAAATAGAACCAGAGGAATGGAAACATTGAACATACTGATGAATCTCAGAGGGAGAGGACTGGAGAAAATAAACCAAAGAACTTATATATACATATATGCATTACCTCTGAACACAGACAATGGAGTGGTGAAGGCTTGGGATAGGGTGGGAACTGGGTAGACTGGGTAATGGGAAGGGAAAAGGAGTAGATCTGTGACATTCTCAAGAATAAAGATAAAAAATATATTTGTAAAGACATCTTGATTTCAAAGAAATGCAGTTGAATACTATGTCTAATGTATGTGACAGTTTTTATTACTATTACTTTTTATTTTTATTTATTCATTTTTTAAATTTCTTTATTGGTTAAGGTATTACAAATGTGTCCTCATCTCCCCATTACCCCCAACCTCCCCCTGGCCCCACTCATGCTCTCATCCCCCTATTGTCCCTGTCCATTGATTTGGCTTATATGCATGCATACAAGTCCTTTGGTTGATCTCTTCCCCTTACCCCCACCCTCCCCA
>NW_006291207.1:267769-270787 GCF_000327345.1 Myotis davidii
ACGACTCCTCATTTTCTTTCCTCTAGGGATTGTGTCATCTCCCCAGTTTTACTCTCTCCAGAAGATTCAAGTTGCGTGGGTCTGGGCCCTGTGCAGTGGGAGCTTTGCACCACCCTAGTGTCACTGGAGAGCTTTGACACTAAGATGTGTGGTTGTGGTGAGTTGGTGGGAACCAGGCTCGCTTAGAGTCAGCGTTACCAGTGCTCAATATGGCCTCATGTGCGCACTTAGAATCAGGGACCCCTCCTGCACTGTGCTGAAACAGACCTCCCTGGAGTTTGTTGAAAATCAGAGCCCCCTAGTGTTTTTCAGGAGTCAGAGTTCCCCAAGAATCCAGTATCAGACTCTCTGTTGCTTTGCACGGCCTCGCATTGAGAGTCAGGGTCCCTGTGTGCACATGCACCAAGAATTGGAGTCACTGGCTCTTAATGTGAATGCACAGAAAATCAGGATCTCAGGCGCAGGTGATAAGAAACACAGTCAAGTTACTGATGCTTGTTGCTGCCTCCTGCCTGGAGAATCTGGGTCCCGGGGCCCATGCTGCTGGGAACAAGTTCCCAGTGTTCGCACATTAGCTCCCAGGCTAAGGTTCCTGTAGCCTGTGCTGTGCGGGACAGGTTCCCGGTGTTTGTGCGTTAGCTCTCAGACTAAGGTTCCTATATTTGGTGCTGCGCGGGACAAGTTCCAGGTGTTCGCGTGCTTCCAGGTTAAGGTTCCTGTAGCCCTTACTGTGTGGGACAAGTTCCCAGTGTTCCTGTGCTCCCAGGCTAAGGATTCTGTAGCTGGTATTGCATGGGACAAGTTCCCAGTGTTCGTGTGCTTCCAGGCTAAGGTTTCTGTAGCATCACTGAGGCCCGGCAAGGGGTGGGTCTCTCAGTTACTATGGCACTGTCTCCGAGCCTGCGGGGAGGGAGATGGGCTCTGTTACTCACAGAGATCTGCAGCGGGGTTGCCTGGATTCTTGGTGTCCGTGAGTCTGTAGCTGTGGTCTCAGGTCTCTGTCCCCAGTGGCTGCAGGGTCCTGGTTTGCATCTGAGAACAGACTGGGTGGTGCTGAGGCCAGGATACTAGTCTCAAGTAGCTCTGTTTATCAAGATGGCATAGTCTCTGTTCCTGTGCTGGCTGCCCAGGAGTGTCCGTGCTGGGAGCAGGGCTCCGCTGTCTAAGACTGCCCAGATTAGCAACCCCTTAGAAGACCTGCAGAATCTAACTGTCCCTAACACACACACACACCATATACGTCCATACACTCCTCTATCACTTCCTCGCGCTCTCACACTCTCTCCCTCCCTACCTTCTTGCAGATCTCCATCTCCAAAAAGGCTATTAGTTTTTGTAAATTTATTTTTATTGTTGACACTATTATGAATGCCCCATTTCTCAGCCTTTGCCAAACTTCAGCTGTACCTTCCCCTCCTTTTCCTATGGCTATCAGCATGTGTCTATATGTAGAGTATATGTATTTAGACCTGTAGCATGGAGGCATGGAACAGACTGACATACCTTGATGTGGAGCTGGGGGAAGACAAAAGATAAACCAAAGAATTTATATAATTACTAGAGGCCCAGTGCATGAAATTCATACAAGAGTAGGCAGGCCTTCCTTCCCCGATTTCCCTCTGGCACCAGGAACCCAGGGAGGCCCCACCCATCTGCCACAGCCCACCATTCGGTGGCCTGGGCCTCTCTCTTTGAGGCAATGGTGGAGCCCACAGATTGATTGTTCCACTGGCCGGTGGCCTGGGTCTCCCTCTGCGGGGTGATCATGGGGCGATGGCTGACCCCCGACCAATCTCATTGCACCACCCTTGTCTGGCTTGGTGCCAGGCGGTGTCATAGTGTGTTCCAGGATGATGATCTGGATGGTCATCCAGGTGGTTGTTCCACTGGTCAATTTGCATATTACATTTTTATTATATAGGATATGCATAGCCCATGGACATGTACAATAGGGTAGTGAAGACTTGGGGAGGGACAGGGGCAGGGATGAGGGGAGTAGATGGAGGGGGAAGAATGAGAGATATCTGCAATAATATCAACAATAAAATATATATTTAAAAAATAATGAAGTATATATGTTCTTGTCTAATCCCTTCTCCTTAATTTATCCAATCTCTCTCTCTCTCCCGCCTCTCATCTGATATCTTTCTGTTCCATGTATCCATTCCACTGTTTCTATTTTGTTTGTCAGCTTATTTTGCTCACTAGGTTACACATAAAAGAGAGATCATATGATATTTGCCTTTCTACAATAGACTTATTTTACTTTGCATAATAATCTCCAAGCCCAACTGCTATGGATATGTTTTGGGAAGATGTTTGCCTTTACTCCTGCATCTCTGTTTTTTTTATTTTTTATTTTAATGTTCACTTTTTACCACCTTTGTTGTGTTAGAGTTTGTGATTTTATTCTTTTTCTATAAAAGATAAAGGCATAGTGGGAAACCAGTGTTTGACATTGTTTAACCAGAGGAATGATTGCAGCTCCTCTCATGGTGTCATTTTGAATCTCAGATCTTTTGGAAACAAAGGTTGCATGGAATCAGATCAACATTTCCTCTGGTTGGTGAGGGGCCTTTGAAACTTGTGGTTCCAATCTCAGAAACATGTATGAGTTAAGACCCTAGAATAAATATTGAAGTATTATTGAAATTTTTGTCTTCCTCCCCTTTGGAAGTTTTTCCCTCACTTAGAAGGAATTTTTTCTTTCTTTATTTTATTTAATCTATAAACATGAGGAAGAAAAAGACAAGTCTTGTTGATGTATTTCCCTCTACCTAGTCATGGTTTCCTCTGTAACATATACCTTGGTCTTCAATGATAAATCAATGGTTCAATGTCCATCTTCCTCAACTCAGTTTATCTTTATTGTTGAAAGTATTCCAGATGTTCTCCTTTTATTTGCCCATTGATCCCCTCCACCCCACACTCAGCCATCCCAGGCCTTCACCACACTATTGTCTGTGACCCTGGGCTATGCATATATGCATATAAATTCCCTGGTAAATCTCCGCGCCC
>NW_006291207.1:270889-271977 GCF_000327345.1 Myotis davidii
CATGCTTCTGTGTCTCCAGATCCACATTGTTCATCAGTTTATGTAGACACTTCACCAAAGTGGACATACACATGGACAAGAGATATATGAAAAAAATGCTCAAAGGCACTAGTCATCAGAAAGATTCAAATTAAAATGACAAGGAGGTTTCACCTCACACCTGTCAGAATGGCTATCATACAATAGACTTATTTTACTTTGCATAATAATCTCCAAGCCCAACTGCTATGGATATGTTTTGGGAAGATGTTTGCCTTTACTCCTGCATCTCTGTTTTTTTTATTTTTTATTTTAATGTTCACTTTTTACCACCTTTGTTGTGTTAGAGTTTGTGATTTTATTCTTTTTCTATAAAAGATAAAGGCATAGTGGGAAACCAGTGTTTGACATTGTTTAACCAGAGGAATGATTGCAGCTCCTCTCATGGTGTCATTTTGAATCTCAGATCTTTTGGAAACAAAGGTTGCATGGAATCAGATCAACATTTCCTCTGGTTGGTGAGGGGCCTTTGAAACTTGTGGTTCCAATCTCAGAAACATGTATGAGTTAAGACCCTAGAATAAATATTGAAGTATTATTGAAATTTTTGTCTTCCTCCCCTTTGGAAGTTTTTCCCTCACTTAGAAGGAATTTTTTCTTTCTTTATTTTATTTAATCTATAAACATGAGGAAGAAAAAGACAAGTCTTGTTGATGTATTTCCCTCTACCTAGTCATGGTTTCCTCTGTAACATATACCTTGGTCTTCAATGATAAATCAATGGTTCAATGTCCATCTTCCTCAACTCAGTTTATCTTTATTGTTGAAAGTATTCCAGATGTTCTCCTTTTATTTGCCCATTGATCCCCTCCACCCCACACTCAGCCATCCCAGGCCTTCACCACACTATTGTCTGTGACCTAGTCATGGTTTCCTCTGTAACATATACCTTGGTCTTCAATGATAAATCAATGGTTCAATGTCCATCTTCCTCAACTCAGTTTATCTTTATTGTTGAAAGTATTCCAGATGTTCTCCTTTTATTTGCCCATTGATCCCCTCCACCCCACACTCAGCCATCCCAGGCCTTCACCACACTATTGTCTGTG
>NW_006291207.1:272127-279820 GCF_000327345.1 Myotis davidii
GACTGGTAGAGACATTATGAAAAACATAATGGAGTTTCCTCAACAACTTAATATGGAACTGCCATTTACCCAGTGATCCCATTTCTAGGATTATATCTTAAGAAATCCAAAACACCAATCAGAAAGAATGCATGAACCCCTATGTTCATAGCAGCGCAATATACAATAGCTAAAATCTGGAAACAGCCCAAGTGCCCTTAGTAGAGGAGTGGATAAAAAGGCTGTGGTACATTCATAGCATGAAATTCTATGCAGCTGCAAAAAAAGGATCTCTTACCCTTTGAGACAGTGGAGGGACATGGAGAGTATCATGCTAAGCAAAATAAGTCAGTCAGAGAAAGACAAGTATCTCATGGCTTCATTCATATATAGAATTTAATGAACAAAATAAACTAATGAACAAAAATAGATCCCTTATTTTTTCTTTGATTCATGCAGTTATTGAAACCTATGCGAATATGTCCTTTGTGACCAAGGTTATTATTCACATACCTTTGAAGTACTGGCGTTTTCAGTGTGGCTGATATGTCAGTTTTGTCCAAGACATGCTCAAATCCTGCAACTTAGAAGTCACTTCAGAGACGTTTAATACATTGCTTTTCTTCTTTCCATTGGATTTAATTAATAAAAACTTAAGTATAGGCAGGGGTTGCAGTGGAAACCAAAATAAAACAAGATTATGTTCATTGTTTGAAATTGATGTCAAAGCTGATGCCCAATGTATAACTATGTATAACTTCCAGAAAATAAATGGTTGTATATCCTCTAACTCAGTGACTGTGTCTAATTTATACAACATTGCTACTCTGATATCTGAATTGACTGAATATATATACTTAGCAACAATCACAGAACCTACTTAATCTTACCAACTGAATAATAAAAACCTCAAAAATTATTGAGACCTAATATTTTTAAATTTATTTCTCATGAACTAAAATGACTCATTTTATGCTCTCTTCACTTTTTGTTTCATATTCTTGACAAAAGTGACCATACAGTCACCGTGTGTGTGCACATGCTCCTTCCCATAACATGTGTGCACATGTTGACCTGCATTCTAATCATTTAAATTTTAAATGTAAACTTTTGAATAAAATTCAATTTTCTTTGTTTTTGTTTCCTTGGCATTTACATGGATCTTTCCTTTATATTTTGCAGGTGCTCTTCTGGAAAAATTTGGTAAATATCACTACCCTTCACTCCTATAACTCTTTAAGTAGCTGCCAACATTCCTGCCTTTTATCTAGAGGCCATCCATAGGCTTACCCTTCTTCCCTTCTCTCTCCAATATTTTGGATTTGGTCTTCACCCATGTGAATATCTCCATTTCTTTTGCCTGATATTTCATCCTTTCCTATTCCTTCTTTACAGTAACCATTACCTTCTTATATATCTGTAGATTTGTCATAGTTTCATTATTAATTTTGTAGTGATGAAGGGGATTAAATTGAAGTCAAATGTCTTTAATTGTATGAATGCTTTCTGAAATTCAGCTGTGACATCCTTTGAAGTTCAAGGGGACACATTCTTTATTGTTATTTCAAAATCTATGTAAATTCAGATGTTATTTCTTGGTGTAGTATGTGTTTTCATGTAAACTCTTTTATTCTCTTTGATCATATTATTCAATTCTTCCCAAATATACAAAAATTTATATAATACTTTTGGCCATTTTTTTCTTTCTATCACAATAATTTTCTTTCTTCATTTTTTCTCTTTTTTTTGGTCATTTTCATTGACACAATTATTAACTATGTTCATTGGAATTCTTCTTAATGCTTTTAGAATGACTTCACAACTTAAGGGAAGATCATTGATAATCTATTTCTCAACTGCGAAATTTTATGTTAGTGATATAAGAAGAACTTATCCTACCATAATCCTGTAGGAATTTTTAATAAAACACTAATTAGAAATTTATAGTTTTACCAAATCTATTCTAGTGATATATTCTAATTACATTTTTGTTTTTAGGGGAAATGGAACTTATCAATAAATCCTCACAGTTTGTAGTAGGCTACAAATGGCTACTACTACAATAATACATTTGCAAAGATGGGCCCTTTCTATGTGTTTCCTCACCATTTTTTAAGTGTATATCTTGGATATATGCACATGTTTGTATTTTATTCTGAAAAAGGTGAAGGGCCAATGAAAGCCCAATGAGAGATGTTGTTTAACCCAGAGGAATTCCTATCTACCTCCTCTCATGGTGTCATTTTGAATCTTAGGTCCTTTGGCACCAAAGTGTGTATATAGGCAAAACTACATAAACTCTGATTGCTGAGGGAGACTTTGTACCATATGGTTTCAATTCTCATAAATATGTGTCATTTTGAACCCCATAGAGCACTAAGAATTGTTTCAGATTTTTGTTCTCCTTCCTTCCTGACACTGTACTCTCATTTGGAATGATTTGCTGTTTTCTCCCTTTTATTTTTCCATTAGTGGGAATAGAAAAAAGGTTTGCCTATAAACATTTCACTATGTACCAGCCATGGTTTCATTATTTGTTCAATCTTTGTCAACAACTCTCAACATCTTGCTCAAAACCACTATATAGTCCTTAAATAGGGTGTCCCAAAATTCACGCAATATTTGAATTTCGAGTGAGCATTAACAACAACAACAAAAATAGAGCCTAATTTTCCTTGGTTTATTAAATGAGATTCTAATATCTGTTGCCCTTTGATTTCAATCCCTTCAATGATAAGTACTAATTATGGCCCAGGAGCAGGGACAATGAAAGACCACGGCTTTGTGTATGTGCCAGCAAAGCCGTGGAGGCCATTTACGCTGGGGATTCAGCAGAGCTAAAAGCAAAGCCAGAGCTCAGAGTTTCCCTTCCATGGTGGAGCTGGGTCCGCTGTAGCATCAGGCTAGTTCCAGTCTATCAGTCTATTGCATGTGTGGTCTTCATGGCTGTGGGCCATGTGGGTGACTGCGAAGTGTGAGCGCCCCATATGCCAGGAGTCAGGTGTGAGCAGCAAGAGTACAGGAGCAAGAGATAGGAACTCATTTGTTTAGGAGCTGAAATATAAAATATTCCTGAGCTTGCAGTGGCCACACCTATTCTGGGCAATGATTAATTTCCAGCTGTGACTGTCAGATCTTCCCTATGCCACCCAGACTTTTTGGGCATGCCTATATTATTTGGCCTTCAGAACTGGGTAAAGTACAATATCAATCTGTCCTGTTAATCTTTCCACTGAAGTCGCCTTCTTCATTAGTCATTCAATTTACTTGATTTTATTTCTGTGATTTCTCCTGTTGATGCAAACATTTGTGTCAACTGAATTTTATTAATGATCTGTCTCTAAAGGATGGGCATTTGCAAAGTTTCTAAAGTGTCCATCTGCTTCAACATATGATCAGTCTTTCCATTTATATCCACCTTCACCTTCACTTGATATTTAAATCTTTTCATTTCATGTGATTTAATTAAGAAGTATATATTTAAGCACTAATGAAAGTTGTTTATACACATTTCTTAACAGACAAACAATTTGTTATAGCTAGCAAACCAAATGATAATAGCTCAAGTAATGTAAAAATAGACTAAGAACATTTTTGAAAGGTAACCATCACAATATATATTCCAATATTTTAAATTCAGAAAATACATTTAATAACTTTTAGAAGGGGGAAAACAATACTCTCTGGACATAAGTGAAATTCCCAATCACTTTATATGTGAGTGTCTGTGTGCCATGTGTGTGTTTATCTACACTGAAATAGACATATTTAGAATAAAAATATTGAAAAAAATGAATTTTCTTAGTGTTTCCTTTTCAAGATATTTAATCGATCTCTTCATGTTGTTTTTCAGAAGCACCACTTTAAATTAATGGTAATTTGAGGAGCCCATTGCTCCCAATCCTCTTTAAATGACCAGTATATTTATTAATATTCCCTGCCTTTTATACTGTCAGCCATCCTTTTTCTTCCTCTTCCAGATTTCTGCCCTCTCTTTCACAACAAATTGGTTATGGGCTTCTCCCACAATTAGGTCCCTCCATTTCAATTTCCAGCCTTCCATTTTTTTTATATTTCTTCTCCTTCTTCTTCTCCTCCTCCTCCTCCTCCTCTTCTTCTTCCTCCTCCTCTTCCTCTTTCTCCACTCATCTTTCTCCTCCTCCTCCTCCTCCTCCTCTTCCTCAGAAATTCACCATGACTGAGCTGCTGCTTCTTTTTCCTCTCCTCCTCCTCCTCCTCCTCCTCCTCCTCCTTCTTCTTCTTTTTCTTCTTCTTCTTCTTCTTCTTCTTCTTCTTCTTCTTCTTCTTCTTCTTCTTCTTCTTCTTCTTCTTCTTCTTCTTCTGTTTTCCCTAAAATTTTGTCCTTATCACCATTGGATATTGCTGTTTACCCAATTTGTTACAGTTTCCCTTAGAAGTTGGTCGCATGAAGTGTGTTAGGTTGATAGACACATGGTTTGCATTATATTTATTTTTCTGGAACACATTCAAAGATTGTACCACTCATACCTCCATACTAGAGTGCCCATTACTATATCAATAATGTTTTTATGATCTTACGGATTGCAAATACTTCTAAAATTTCAGATTAAAGTTTTACTATACATTTTTTTCAAACCTCTGAAAATTCTGCTGTTATTCCTTGATCAAAGATGAACTTGAGGCATATTATTTTCCCTGACCTCGAGCACATTGCCCAAGTGATTGCAATGTACAAACATTGCCCCTGATTATTCTTGGAAGGTTTTTCCAAACATAGTAACTGCAATTATGGTTTTGCCTTTTCAATGATGCAACTATCATTTTGGAAAACTAATTTCTGATTAATATTTACAGAATGATTTCACTTGTGAGGAAGAAAATGGCAATTTATTCTCTAAAAAAATAATGTCACTTAACTTTTCCTCCTCTATTATTATTCTTTTTTATTGTTGACACTATTACAGATGTACCAAAAGGGAAGCCAATTTAATATACATTTTTGTATACCTATTCATAGTCTTCTCTAAACCTTGTAACCCCCTCCTCAACTACCAATGGTCATCATCTCTAATCCAACATTTCCATATTTTTACATAATTATTCCTAATCCTATATAACAAAAGAGAAACATGCAAATTACCCATCATTCTGCCACTCTGCTACACCCCCCAGCCAATCAGAGTGACTACACAAATTAACCCAACAAAGATGGCGGTTAATTTGCATACACAGGTGCAGAGTGAAGACTGAGATGACTAAAGATGGTGGCGGTCACAGAGCTGGAGCGAGCAGGAGGCTTAGGTTACTCCCGGCAATGGAGGAAGCCTGTCCTGGGCTCCACTCAAGGAGGGGCTGGGGGCTTGGGTCACTGGGGGAGAAGCCAAGCCTCACTGCTGCCGCCGGACCAAAGGCCTGGGGCCTGGGTGCCAGAGGAAAACCGGTGCCAGCAGCCAGGGGAAGGAAGGCATATTGCATGAATCTTTGTGCAATGGGCCACTAGTATTTAATAATCTTTCAAATTGAAGGTTGCCCTTTTTCTTTGATATTCAATAATAACTTAGTATTGCTTGTTTGAATGGTTTGTTTGGTTACCCATGCAGACATTCCTTTTGCCACATGTAAATTTTAACTTTCATACACCTCTCCTATATTGTTATACTCAACTAGAGGCCTGGTACACGAAAACTCATGCACTCAAAGGGGGGTCCCTCAGCCTGCCTGTGCCCTCTTGCAGTCTGGAACACCTTGGGGGATGTCCAGCTACTGGCTTAGGCCCGCTCCCTGGGGGATGGGGCCTAAATTGGCAGGCAGACATCCCTCTGGCATCCCAGGAGCCCTCAGGGCATAACTGATTGCGGCTGAGGCCTGTTCTCAGGGGGAGCAGGCCTAAGCTGCAATCGGACATCCTTAGTGCTGCCAAGGAGATGAGAGAGGCTACTGCCACCACCACTGAGCTCACAGCTGACAGCCAAGCTTGTGGCTGAGTGAAGCTCCCCCAGCGGAGCACACTAACCACCAGGGGGAAGCTCCTGCATTGAGTGTCTGCCCCCTGGTGGTCAGTGCGTGTCATAGCAACCAGTTGTTCCATGTCATTCTGCTGTTAGGGTCAATTTGCATATTAACTTTTTATTATATAGGATGAGGCTGATGTCAAAATTGTGCAAGATATGCCTATGTCAACTCACACAACTGATGGTCATGCAATACAGTGGGGCCTTGACTTACGAGTTTAATTCATTCCGTGACAGAGCTCGGAACTCAAATTACTTGTATGTCAAATCAAAAAGTGAATGAGTGAGACACGTGATGCTGGGCTGATGTTGTGGCATTCACTGTGACATTCGCTGTGCCAACTAGCAGTGGGGTATCTGAAGCTGGCTCGTAACCCGAATTTTAGCTCGCAACTCAAAGCAAAATATCGGCTGAGAGAAGGCTTGTATCTCGAAAAACGCGTTAGTCGGGACACTCTTAAGTCAAGGCCCCACTGTACTTCCTTTCTCTCTTTGCATTGATGGAGTTTAATTTAAAAGTGTTTTATTTAGCTGGTGATTAAAATAGAAAATCACATAACACAAGGTTGATAAAATGTTGCAATTAGAGAGGTCTAGGAATAAAACCCTGTTGTACTTCTACAGGTATTGGTTCAAGATCCTCTAGTTTACAGTTTGTGGCTGCTGTATACAACAGTGCTGCTATAAAATCAGCAATTGATTATACACATTAATTAAACAAAAAACTTACAAATTGATAAAATCCTAACAAATGTCAGAAGGGATAAGAGATGCTTAAAAAGATAATCTTAAAAGTTATTTGCATGTTTCCTTTATTTCAGTTAATTACTCATTTTATGATCATTGTCATTTTGAAAAGAGTACTTCATGGAAAATATTGACCTCTCAAATGCTATTTGTGCAAATGTGTGTGTGATTTTGTGTGTGCCTATGGGCAATGTTGTGCATGTGTGTTTACTCACAGCCTGTTAAGGTTAATTTTAAATAGAAATTTGCATGAAATTTGAGTTTTATTCCCATCTCCTTTACACAATTTTTAAATTGATCTCTCTATTTTGTTTTTCAGAAAAACCTCTGGAAAAAAATGGTAAATGTTTTATGAAATTCTTACTCCAAACCCCAATAAAATGACTGGTCTTGTAAGACTTTATATTCCCTTTCATTAATCCATGTGCTACCAATTCTTTCAGTTTGCCCTCCTTTACTTCTACAATTAATTTGCTAAGTTCTTCTGTCATGTTATGTCTCTCCAGTTTGATTTTCTAAACTTCATATGTTTCCTTTTACTTTTTATGCATTTCATGCCATTGTTTTGCTCTCAATATTGTCTTTTTCTATTTTTCAGAAAAGTCTATAATGTCACTAACTTGATGCCTGGAAGGAAAATAGTTTGTCAGGCACATGCACAGGTTCTCAAACTGTCTCTCTTCTTGGAACACATTCAAGTATAGGACAACATAACTAATTCCTGTTTAGGGATCAAGTGATAATTTACTGATTGTAGGAGATGCAAAAAATATCCTAATATATCAAGTGAAGTTATTCAATACATTTCCTTTCAAAATCATAAATATATGTATATATATTTATATCTACAAATGGCACTGCAGCTTCATCCAGAAGGTCGTCCAGAAGAATATTTTTAAGGACATCCAATCTAATTAGCATATTACACTTTTATTATTATAGATATCTGCAAATCTCTCTCTCTTTCTTTCTCT
>NW_006291207.1:279839-283513 GCF_000327345.1 Myotis davidii
TTCTCTCTCTCTCTCTCTCTCTCTCTCTCTCTCTCTCTCTCTCTCTATATATATATATATATATATATATATATATATATATATTTAATTGGTCATTGGTGAACATGAAGCTTATTCTTCCACTGCCTTTGTACGTACACATTACCAATATGCTCACAGGCATACAAATATTTATCAGGGAAAAAATTTATATACAACCATATCACCTGTGTTTTTTATTTTGATTTTTGTTTAACACAATTTTAATACTACTAAACTGCAATCTTTTTAAATATGTGATGGAGCATTTTATATCAATTGGAATGTTCACTGATTATATATTTATCAAGATTGAAAATTCCCACTGAAAGTCTGGGAGATCAATAACCTTAGAATGCTCTACAAGATTTTTTTCTACAACACAAGTATAAGTGTTAGAGCTTTCCCACCCTCTTGGTAATGCCATTATTTTCATGGTCATTTTTAATTTTAAAGGGAATACGTTTCAGGAATATATCAACTTAATATGTATAGAAGGCTTTTTATGATTGCTACTATGTGCCCTATTTCGAACAGATGGATTCCTTTACTGTTGTTTTCTATCATGTCTCTTTCTTCATCCTGATATTTACATTGATCTCATTTTGTTTTTCAGAAAGACCAAAGAAATGTATTGGTAAATATTCTAAAACCGTTATTCCCAATCCTCTTTAAATGACCAATACCTTGTTTCCTTAAAATTCCCTGACTTTTAATTTTTTGGCCTTTCTCTTACTCACTCTTCTTCTAGATTTCTACCTTCCCCTTCACAAGAAATTGGTTATGGGGTTCTCCCACAGTTAGGTCCTTCCATTTCAATTTCCCAGCCTTCCTTTTTTTTTTTTTTCTTTTTCTTCTTTTTTTTATTCCATACCATTTTTTTCCTTATCACCATTGGATATTTCTGTTTACCCAATTTGTTACAGTTTTCCTGAGAAGTTGAGAAGATGAAGGGCATTAGGTCGATAAGCATATGGCTTGCATTTTATTTATCTTCCTGGGACACATTGAAAGATTGCGCCACTCATACCTCCATACTGGAGTGCCCATTACCATACTGTTGATAGTTTCCTAACATTAAGGGTTGCAAATAATCTAAAATTTTAGAGTAAATTTTACTATATATTGTTTTTCAAAGCCTGTGTAAATTCTGCTATGATTCCTTGATCAAGTGTGAACTTAAAGCTTGTTATTTTCCTACCCTTGGGCACATTGCCCATGTGATTGCAATGTACAAACATTGGCCTGATTATTCTTGGAAGATTTTTTTACAAACATAGTAACTGCACTTGTGGTTTTACCTTTTCAATGACACAACTATCCTATTGGAAAACTAATTCTGATTTATATTTACAGAAATATTTCATTTGTGGGGAAGAGAAAGGCAATTTAATTTCTAAAATAATAATGTCACTAAGCTTTTCCTTAATATACATTTTTGTATATCTATTCATACTCTTCTCTGAACCTTGTAATACTCTTTGCAACTAAAAATGGTCATCAACTCAAATCCAACATATCCGTATTTTTGAATAATTATCCCTAATATTTAAAATCTTTCAAATTGAAGGTTGCCCCTTTCCTTTGATATTCAATAATAGCTTAGTATTGCTTGTTTGAATTATTTGTTTTATTACCTTTGCAGACATTCCTTTTGCCACAAGTAAATTTTAACTTTCATACACCTCTCCTACTCAATGAGACTGATGTCAGAATTATCCACGATATGGCTATGTCAACTCTATTACACAACTGATGGTCATGTGATATTTCCTTTCTTTCCTTTCATAGAGTTTAATTTAAAAATGTTTTATTTAGCTGGTAATTAAAATAGAAATTCCCATAACAGAAGGTTGATAAGAATGTTATAATTAGAGAGTTCTAGGAATATAACCCTTCTGTACTTCTACAGGTATTGGTTCAAGATCCTCTAGTTTATAGTTTGTGGCTACTGTATACAACAGAGCTGCTGTAAAAACTACAATTGACTACACACATTAATTAAACCCCAAAACTTTCAAATTGTACATACCTGTATATATAAAAACCCAGAGACCGGAACGCCATAACGACCACAATGACCGTTCGCTACGACTCCCACTGCGGCCTGGAAACCAGCCCAATGGTGGGGGGGGGGGGGCAGGCCAACCTCCTGCGGTGCCAGTCCCTAGCAGCCCCGCTCCTAATCAGCATGTCCCACCCCAAAAGGGGGCATGGCCCGCCAGCCAACCACTTGCAACCCTTCGCCCCCTCCAGCCCAGCCCCTGATGGGCCCCCACCACCCCAAACAGTCCGCAGCCCCTTTCTCTGCCCGGCCCCACTCAGATTAGCTCCCCCACCTCAATCAGTGGCAGGGCCAGTCAACCAACTGCCTGTGGCCCCTTCCCTAGGCCACTGGCCCCCAATCATCTCCCCTACCCCACTCAGGGGTGGGGCCTGCTGTTCCCAATGATGACAGGCCCTCCCCATGGCCGGCCCCACCCCTCACCAGCCCCCAGCACCTCAATTGGCCTGCAGCCCCTCCCCCAAACCAGCTATGTCCCCCCACCCCATTCATGGGTGGGGCCGGCCCTCCCAGTGTCCATAGCTCTTCTGCCTGGCTGTCCCAGCACACAGTCAGCTCCCCTACCCCAATCAGGGGTGGGGCCCGCCATTCAATTGCCTGGTCCAGCACTGACCTGCCCTGATTGGGGCTAGGCTGGCCAGACTCCACCCGTGCATGAATTCATGCATTGGGCCTCTAGTTGAACAATAAAATCCTAACTAATGTCAAAAGGGATAAGAGGCCGAAACCGGTTTGGCTCGGTGGATAGAGCGTCGGCCTGCGGACTGAAAGGTCCCAGGTTCGATTCCGGTCAAGGGCATGTACCTGGGTTGCGGGCACCTCCCCAGTGGGAGGTGTGCAGGAGGCAGCTGATTGATGTTTCTCTCTCATTGATGTTTCTAACTCTCTATCTCTCTCCCTTCGTCTCTGTAAAAAATAAAATATATTAAAAAGACAGAGAGAGAAGAGAGAGAGAGAGAGAGAGAGAGAGAGAGAGAGAGAGAGAAAGAGAAATCAGGACACTAAATCCAATAATCATGAATTCTTGACTACTTCTATTATAATTTACATTGATCTCTCTATTTTGTTTTTCAGAAAAACCTGTGAAAACAATTGGTAAATGTTTTATGAAATTCTTAATCTGAACTTCAATAAAATGACTGGTCTTGTAAGGCCTTTATATTCCCTTTTATTAATCACATGCTACCAATTGTCTTTTTGTTTGCCCTCCTTTACTTCTACAATTAATTTGCTAAGTTCTTCTCTCATGTTACATCTCTCCAGTTTGATTTTCTAAACTTCATATATTTCCATTTACTTTTCATGCATTTCATGCCATTGTTTTCCTCTCAAATTTGTCCTTTTCTATTTACAGAAAAAAACTATAAAGTCACTAACTTGGTGTCTGGAAGGGCAGCAGTTTTTCAGGCACATGCACAGGTTCTCAACCTGTCTGTCTTCTTGGAACACATTCAAATATAGGACAACATAACTAATTCCTGTTTGGGGATCAAGTGATACTTTACTGATCATAGGAGATGCAAAAATAATCCTAATATATCGAATGAAGTTATGCAATCCATTTCCTTTCAAAATCATAAATATATGTATA
>NW_006291207.1:283656-283884 GCF_000327345.1 Myotis davidii
AGGTAATATGCAAATTGATTGCCATGCCCTTGCACAAGATGGCTGTTCCCATGTGGTCAAAGATGGCCACCACAAGATGACCAGCAGTGGATGGCAGTTATGGGCGATCAGACCAGCAGGGGAGGGCAGTTGGGGGCAACCAGGCCTGTAGGGAAGGGAGTTTGGGGTGACCAAGTCTGCTGGGAAGGGGAGTTGGGGGTGACCAGACCTGAAGGGAAGGACAGTTAG
>NW_006291207.1:303554-326710 GCF_000327345.1 Myotis davidii
ACAAATGAATGTGTATCATTTATCATAATAAAAAGGTAATATGCAAATTGATTGCCATGCCCTTGCACAAGATGGCTGTTCCCATGTGGTCAAAGATGGCCACCACAAGATGACCAGCAGTGGATGGCAGTTATGGGCGATCAGACCAGCAGGGGAGGGCAGTTGGGGGCAACCAGGCCTGTAGGGAAGGGAGTTTGGGGTGACCAAGTCTGCTGGGAAGGGGAGTTGGGGGTGACCAGACCTGTAGGGAAGGACAGTTAGGGAAAAACAGGCCTGCAGGAAAGGGCAGTTGGGGGCAACCAGGCCAAGAGGGGAGGACAGTTGTGGACAACCAGGCCAACAAGGGAGGGCAGTTGGGGTGACCAGGCCTGCAGGGAAGGGCAGTTAGGGATGACCAGGCCAACAGGAGAGGGCATTTGGGTGTGACCATGCCTGCAGGGGAGGGGAGTTGGGTGGGGGGGCAGGCCTGCAGGGGAGGGTAGTTGTAGATGACCAGGCTGGCAGGGAGGGCAGTTAGGGGTGACCGGGCCAATAGGATAGGGCAGTTGAGGGCAATTGGGCCAGCAGTGGAGCAGTTAGGCATCAATCAGGCTAGCAGAGGAGTGGTTAGGCGGTAATCAGACTCTCAGGCAGAAGCAGTTAGGGGCAATCAGGCAGGCAGGTGAGCAGTTTGGAGCCAGCAGCCCCAGATTATGAGAGGGATGTCCGACTGTGGGATTGGGCCTAAACTGGCAGTCTGACATCCCCCGAGGGGTCACAGATTGGAGAGGGTGCAGTCTGGCCTGAGGGAATTTCATGCACTGGGCATCTAGTATATACATATAATTATTTGGTCAATTGTGAACATGAAGTTTATTCTTCCATTGTCTTTGTGTACATTACCTATATACTCACAAGTATACAAATATTTACAAGGGAATAATTTTATATACAACCACATCACCTGTGTTTTTCCCTTTGCTTTTTGATTAACCAAATTTTAATACTACTAAACTGCAATCTTTGTTAATATGTGATGGAGCATTTTATATCAATTGGAATATTCACTGATTATATATTTCTCAAGACTCAAAATCCCCCCTGAAAGTCTGGGAAATCAATTACCTTGGAATGATCTACAAGACTTTTTTCTGCAACACAACTATAAGTGTTAGAGCTTTAACACATTCTTGGGAATGCCATTATTTTCATGATCATTTTAATTTTAAAGGGACTACATTTCAGGAATTTATCAATTTAATATGTATAAATGGCTTTGTATGATTGCTGATACGTGCACAATTTTGAACAGATGGTTCCTTTACTCTTTTCTTTCTTGTCTCTTTCTTCATCCTGATATTTACGTTGATCTTCTCATTTTGTTTTTCAGAAAGACCAAAGGAATATATTGGTAAATATTTAAAACTGTTATTCCCAATCTTCTTTATATGACCAGTACCTTGTTTCTTTAAAATCCTCTGCCTTTCGCACTGTCGGCCATTCTTTAACTTACACTTCTACATTTCTACCCTTCCTTTCACAATAAATTGGTTATGGGCTTCTCCCACAATTAGGTCCCTCCATTTTAATTTTCCAGTTTTCCATTTTTTCTATTTATTTTTTTTAATCCAAACAATTTTTTCCTTGTTACCATTGGATATTTCTGTATACCCAATTTGTTACAGTTTTCCTGAGAAGTTGGCAAGATGAAGGGCATTAGGTCCATAGGCACATCTTTTGCATTTTATTTATTTTTCCTGAACACATTCAAAGATTGTATTACTGTCATCCAGCCATCCTGGAGTGCCCTTTACTATACCACTCGTATTGTTCTCACCTTAAGGGATGGAAATAATTCTAAAATTTCTGAGTAAAGTTTGACCATATACTGTTTTCCAAAGCCTGTGTGCATTCTGTTATCATTCCGTGGGTTCAGGCCTATTATTTTCCCTGCCCTTGGACACATTGTCCAAGTGATTGCAATGTATAGACATGATTGCAATGATTGCCCATGATTATTCTCGGAAGATTTCTTTCCAACCATAGTAACTGTTGTTATGGTTTTGCATTTTCAATGAAACAATTTTCATTTTGGGAAATTAATTTCTGGTTAATATTTACAGAAGCTTTTACAAGTCAGAAAATGTTAAATTATATATGCCCTCAATTCTCAATTTTTTTATTTGAAAAGTATGGTCAGTAATAACCTAGAATGCTGCCAAAGGATTACCTTACAATGGAAATAAAACTGAGAACTTTAGCATCTCTTTGTAATGATAATATTTAATGATAATGGTTTTCATATGATTTCATTTCAAGAGTATATTGATGTAATTATATATGAATTAGGCTTTAGAAGTCTGCTGCTACAGATAGTGTTTCAGAATGAGATGTACTTTTACTTTTTTATTTCACTCTCTTTTTACATAGTTCTCTTGTACATGAGTTTGATATTTCATTTTATTCTTAAGTTGGTGGAAGGCCCAATGCAAGATCAATGATACATTGGAGTGGATATATGATTGATATATGGCATGTCCACCTCACTGTTTAGATGCAGTGGTTTTTCAGCTCCTTGTATGCTATCATTTCCAATCACAGTCTCCTTGGCAACAGGAATGTGTGGAAATTAAGTAAAGCTTCCCGGCATTTGGGGGATGATCTTTGAACTCTGTGAGTCCAATTCTCAGAAATGCATGCTAAGGTGAATGAATGCAGAGAATATTGTGTTGAGTGAAATAAGACAGAAAGAGACACACACCACGTGATTTCCCTTATATGTGGAATCTAAAGAAAATAAACAAACCAATAACTGAGGCAGATCCATAAACAAAGAGAAGATTTTTATTGTTTCCAGAAGCAGGAAGTGAGAATTGGATGAAAAATATGAAAGCATTATGTAGTAAAATTGCTATTTACACAATAGTCTCAGGAATGTAAACTACAGTATAGGGAATTCAGTCCATTTTTAAAAACGTGGTCATAAATTTTATGAATTCACATGAAAGAAGCAAAAAGATGGGATAATATATATTTTCTATTTTTACTGTGGAAAGCATTACATAGGTCCTCCTTTCCCCCCCATTAACCGATTCCAGCCTGCTCTGGTTCCCCCTCCCCCAGATCATCACCACCCCATTGTCTATGTCCACCGGTTAGACACATATGCATACAAGTTCATTGGTTGTTCTCTTCCCACCCACACTCCCTTGCCTTATTCTGAGACTCAACAATCTGTTAATGCTTCTATGTCTCTGGGTCTATTTTTGTTCATAGGTTATTTAGTTCATTAGATTCCACATATGAGGGAGATCATGTGATACTTATCTTTCCCTGACTGGCTTATTTCACTGAACATAATACTCCTCAGGTCCATCCATGCTGTCACAAATGGTAGGAGTTATTTCCTTTTTATTGCCGTGTAGTATTCCATTGTGTAAATGTGCCACAGTTTTTTTATTCACTCATCTGCTGATGGGCACTTGGTCTGTTTAATCAATAATATTTTAAGCCCTAGCAGGTTTGGCTCAGTGGAAACTACATATGGTCCCACATGAGTACTAGATTTATCAGACATATCACTTTGCAAGTTATATCTATGTCTAATAACTGGGTTGTGCATATGAAAATAATGTAATATTATACATCCACTATAAAAATTGTAAAATATTGTAACCTTTTTAAAAAAGAAAAATATTTTTGAAAGATATGCATCTGTATTAGGAAGAAGAGACACATATGGAAGTTTTTAAATTTTTGTACCTCTTTTTGACACTTGCATTCATTTGGAATTAATGTTGCTTTCTTCCTTCTACTTTTGAGGAAGAAAAAGGCAAGTTAATTTTTTAAAATAATAATATAACTAACCTTTTCCCCTCCAATATTATTTTTTCTTTATTTTGATACTATTACAGATGTCTCCAAAGGGAAGTCAATATAATATAAATGTTTGTGTACCTAATCATGGTCCTATCTCTTACTTGTAACTTCCTCTTCAATTACCAATGCAGATCATCCCAATCCAACAAACCCATATTTTTTCATAATTATTTCTCCATGCCTATCTTTCAAACGGAAGGTTGCCATTTTCCTTTGCTATTCAACAATAACCATTATTGCTTATTTTAATTGTTTGTTTTATTATCTATATAGATATTTTGAGTCAAGTAAATTTTACTTTCATATACCTCTACCATATTGTTATACTCCATGAGACGGATGTCAAAATTTGTCCAAGATATGGCTATGTCAATTCACTTACCCAACTGATTGTCATGTAATATTTCATTTCTCTTTTTCCTTTCATAGAATTTAATTAAAGAGTGTTTTATTTTGTTGGTAGTTAAAATATAAATTCACATAACACAAGGTTGGTATAAATATTGTAAATAGAGTGGTCTATAATACAATGATGTTGTCTATCTACAGGTATTGGTTAAAGATTTTTTAATTTATAGTTTGTGGCTACTGCATACAATGTAGCTTCTGCAAACAATAATTGACTATACACATTAATTAAACCAAAAACTTACAAATCATACAAATTGAACAAGAAAATGCTAATGTTAAAATAGATAAATACTTTAATAGGCAACCTTGAGAATTATTATTTCCATGTTTCTATATTTCATTTAATATACTCATTTTGTCATCATTTTCATCTTGAAAAGAATACTCTGTGGAAAATACTGTGTTCTCAACCACCATTTTGTGCATGTGTGTGTGTTTGTGTGTGATTATGCGTGTGCCAATGTGCAATGTTGTGCATGTATGTTTATTTACAACCTGAAGGGATTACTTTTAAATAGAAATTTGCATGGAATTTGACTTTTATTACTATTTATTTTTACAATGTTTACATTTTCTGTTTATTTTGTTTTTCAGGACAACCTGTGGAGATACATGGTAAACATTTTATAAACTTTGTACTCCTGACTCTAACAAAAT
This sequence comes from Myotis davidii, assembly GCF_000327345.1. Taxonomy (NCBI): domain Eukaryota; kingdom Metazoa; phylum Chordata; class Mammalia; order Chiroptera; family Vespertilionidae; genus Myotis; species Myotis davidii. Next base: position 308,481 of record NW_006291207.1, read on the forward strand.
GCCTGGTTTAAACTTCAGCTTATTCTTTTTTTTTCAGAAAAAAAAGCTATAGTTTCATTAACTTGGTGAGTTAAAGAGCATTAGATTGACAGGCACATGGGCAGGTTCACATTCTGTCTGCTTTCTAGAACACATTGAAATATTGGATAACATCAGTAATTCCTTGTTTGGTTGAGTAAGTGACACTTTCCTGATTGTTGGAGATGCCAAGATAATCCTCTAATACACTGATTGAACTTCATCTATTTCCTTTCAATATCATTATAGATTTACTAGAGGCCCAGTGAAAGAAATTTGTGCACTGGGGTATGGGGGCTGTCTCTCAGCCCAGCCTGCACCCTCTGCAACCTGGGACCCATCAGGGGATGTCTGACTGTTGCCCCCAACTGCCCTATGGGATCTGGCCTAAACCAGCAGTGGGACATCCCTCTCACAATCTGGGACTGCTGGCTCCCAACTGCTCACCTGCCTGCCTGTCTCATTGCCCCTAAACTCTTCTTCCTGCCAGCCTGATCACCCCCAAACCACTCCCCTGCCAGCTTGATCGATGCCTAACTGGGGGCAACCTGGCTGGCAGCAGCGGGAAGTTGGGGGTGACCAGGGTAGCAGGGGGGCATTTAAGGGTGACCAAGCAGTTAGGCAGGCAAGCAATTAGGAGGCAGGTGAGCAGTTAGGAGCCAGCACTGCAGGGTTGTGAGAGGGATGTCTGACTTCCAGTTTAGACCTGATCCCCGGGATTGGGCCTAAACTGGCAGTCAGACATCACCCGAGGGTCCCGGATTGAAGAGGGCTCAGGCTAGGCTGAGTGGACTCCCCCCGTGCATGAATTTTGTGCACAGGGCTTCTAGTATGCTAATGATATGCTAAGGCTGCTCAACCGCTCGCTATGGTGTGCACTGACCACCAGGGGGCAGACAGTCAACTGGTTGGCCACTTGCTATGACATGCACTGAGCATCAGGGAGCAGATGCTCTGACCGGTAGGTTAGGTTGCTACTGGGGTCCAGTTGTTTAGGACTGAGCGAGACAGGCTGGACCCGGCCTAAAGCCCTCCCATGGTTCCTCCCCATTTCTGATTTTGCACCAGTGGGGTCTCTCAGCCTGGCCTGTGCCCTCTCACAATCCGGGACCACTCAGGGGATGTGAGAGAGCTGGTTTCAGCTCGATCCCCCAAGCCAGGCCAAGGAACCCCACTGGTGCACAAATTTGTGCACCAGGCCTCTAGTACTCAATAATGCTGATGTCAAAATTTCTCCAATATAAGCCTATGTCAGTTCATTTATCCAGTTGATTGTTATGTAATACTTTATTTCTCATTTTTTTCATGGAATTTACTTAAGAAGTCCTTCATTTAGCTAGTAGTTAAAATATAAATTCACATAATACAAGATTGTTAAAATGTTGCAAATAGAGTGGCCTAAGAATATAATCCTGTTGCACTTCTATATGCCTTGGTCCAAGATCCTCTACTTTACTGTTTGTGGCTACTGTACACAGCATAGCTACTGCAAACACTAGATTTGACTAGACACATTAATTAAACCAATGAAATTATAAAGTTTCCACATTGAGAAATAAAAAACTAATTAATGTCAAAAAGGATAAGAAATACTTTAATAGGCAACCTTGAGAAATATTATTTGCATGTTTCCCTTATTTTAGTTAATGTACTCATATTGTGATCACTTTTACTGAGTTCTCAACCACTGTATTGTGCAGCTGTGTGTGTCTGTGTGATTTTGTATGTGCCCATATACAATGTTGTGCATGTGTGTTTATTTGCAACCCAATGGGATTACTTTTAAATAGATATTTGCATGAAATTTGAGTTTTATTCTTATTTCCTTTACACAGTTTTTACATTGATCTCTCTCTTTTGTTTTTCAGAAAATATAGGGAAAACATTTGGTAAATGCTTTATAAAATTCTTACTCTGTACCCCACCCAATTAAATGGCTGGTTTTATACTGTCTTTATGTTCTCATCTATTAATCTACATGCCTTACCTTTCCCTCTTCAATTAATTTGAAAAATCTTCTGTCATGTTAAGTCTCTGTAATTTGATTTTCCAACTGCCATATATTTCCACTTCTTTTTATGCATCACATGCTATTGTTTTGCTATCAACATTGGCTTTTTCTGGTTTTCATTAACAATCTATAGCAGTGATGGTGAACCTTTTGAGCTCGGCGTGTCAGCATTTTGAAAAACCCTAACTTAACTCTGGTGTTGTGTCACATATAGAATTTTTTTTGATATTTGCAACCATAGTAAAAAACAGATTTATATTTTTGATATTTATTTTATATATTTAAATGCCATTTAACAAAGAAAAATCAACCAAAAAAAAGTGCGCGTGTCACCTCTGACATGTGTGCTCATAGGTTCGCCATCACTGATCTATAGTTTCGCTAAGTTGGTGAAATAAAGAGCATTTGATTGACTTTTAACTGCCTTATCTTCTTGGGAGAATGTAATTACTTCCATGTTTGGGTGATCAAGAAATGAAAGAGACAGGAAAAGAACTATTTAACATGCTGAGTAAACTTTGCCCATTTCCTTTATAAAAAATTATTTATATTAGTATCTATGTATAGAAAAGGCTAAGCAAATGGCTGACCTGCCGACTGGCTGGTAGGTATGATGCACACTGACCACCAGGGGAAAGATGCTCAATGCAGGAGCTGCTGAGCGGCTGTGACTTGGCAGCAGAGGTTCTCAGGTGAGGCACCCCAGAACCAGAGAGGAGGAAGCCCTATTCCTTAATTGTTGATGGCATTACAGATATCTCTCATTTCACCCACTTTACCTGCCTCCTCCAAACCCTTACTACCCCCCTCAGGTCTTCACCTATTACCCCTTTCTGTGAGATATGCATATAAATATGTATCTTATTTGGTTTATATCTTCTCATCCCCACATCCCCACATTGAGGTATGGCAGTCTGATGCCTCCATTCTTTGAGGCTTATTTTGTTGGTCAATACAATTTGTTCATTAGATTCCACAAGTAAGTGAGATCATGTGATATTTACCTTTCTCAGATCGACTTATTTCAATTAGCATAGTATTTTCCAGACCCATCTATGCTGCCCCAAAGGGTAAGAGAGCCCTCTTTTTATAACTGCATAGTATTCCATAGTGTAAATATCCCACAGCTTTTAAAATCATTCATCTACTGATGGGCACTTGGGGAGTTTCCAAAATCTTAGCTATTGTAAATAATGTTATGGACATATGAGTGCATATATTCATTCTGACTGGCGTTTTGGGTTTTTTTAGGACACATTCCCAGAAGTGGGATCGCTGGCTCAAACAAAAGATTCATTTTTAATTTTTTGAGGAAACTCTATATTGTTTCCCATAGTGGCTGCACCAGACTGCATTCCCATCAGCAGTGAATTAGTGTTCCCTTTCTCCACATCCTCAACAGCACTTGTTGTTTATTGGCTTATTGATGATAGCCATTCTGACAGGTGTGGGCTGATATCTCCTTGTGGTTCAAATTTGAATTTCTCTAATGATTAGTGTCAGTGAGCATTTTTCTTTTCTCTTGGCCATTAAAGAGAAATGTCTACTGAGGTCTTCTACCCATTTTTTATTGGATTATTTCTCTTCCTTTATTGAGTTGTATGAGTACCTTATATATTTTGGATATTAACCCTTTTTCAGACATATCATTGGCAAATATTTTCTCCCATATAGTAAGTTCTCTTTTCATTTTGATGGATTTCCTTTTGCTGTGCAGAAGCTTTTTTATTTTGATGCAGTCCCATTTCTTTATTTTCTCCTTCATTTCCTTTGCCCTATGAGATGTATCTGTAAACATATTGCTACCTTAGATGTCTGAGATTTTATTACCTATGTTCTCCTCTAAGATTTTTATGGTTTCATACCTTACATTTCGGTCTTTTATCCATCTTGAATTTATTCTTGTATATGGTGTAAATGGTGGTCTAGTTTCATTTTTTTTTTTGCATATGTCTGTCCAGTTTTCCCAATACCATTTGTTGAAGAGAAAGTCTTTATTTCATTGTATGTTCTTGCCTCCGTTGTAAAATATTAATTGATTATAATGGTGTAGGTCAATTTCTGGTGTCTCTGTTCTTTTCCATTGGTCCATAAGCCAGTTCTTGTGCCAGTACCAGGCTATTTTGGTTATAATGGCTTTGTAGTATAGTTTAATATCCTTCCTATTTTATTCTTCTTTCTCAAGATTGCTGCAGTATTCGGGGTCCTTTTAGGTTCCACACACATTTTTGGAGTATTTTTTCTAGCTCTGTGGTATTTTAATAGGGATTGCATTGTATCTATAGATTGCTTTGGGTAGTAAAGCAATTTTAATGATGTTAATTCTGCTAATCCATGAACATGGTATATGTTACCATTTGTTTGTATCTTCCTTTATCATTTTTTTCAATGTCCTATAGTGTTCCAAGTACATATCTTTTACTTCCTTGTTTATTCCTAATCATCTTGACTTTTTTGTTGCATTAGCAAACTGGATTTTTTTTTTCTTTCTGAGAATTCATTATTGGTGTATAAAAATGCCAGTGATTTCTAAATTTTTTTTTGTACCCCGCTACCTTGCCAAATTCATTTAGTAAGTCTAGTAGTTTCCTGGTGTAGTATTTAGATTTTTCAATATCATATCATCTGCAAATAATGAGTGTTTCATGTCCTCCTTTCCAATTTTGATCTCTTTTATCTCTTCCTTTTGTCTGATTGTTGTGACTAGGACTTCCAGTGCTATTGAGAATAAGAGTGGTAAAAGTGGACATCCATGTCTTGTTCCCATTCTTAGGGGAAGTGGTTTTAGTTTTTGCTCACAAGTATGAAGTTCATTGTAGGTTTGTCAAGTATGGTCTTTATTATGTTGAGATATGATTCATCTATTCCCACTTCACTGAGAGTTTATTAAAAGAGTGTGCTGGATTTAGTAGAATCATTTTTTTTGGCATTTATTGATTTGATCATGTGATTTTTATCTTTCAATTTGTTTCTGTGATGTATCACATTTATTGATCTGTGAATATTGTGCCAGGCTTGCATCCCCAGAATAATCATGATGTATGATGTTTTTAATATATTGCTAGATCTGATTTGCTAATGTTTTGTTGAAATTTTTAACATTGTGTTCTTCATGGATATTGGCCTGTAATTCTATCTTTGTATTTGTTTTTTTTCTGGTTTTGGAATTCAGATAATGGTTGCTTTGTTAAAAGAGCTCAAAAGTGTTCTTTTCTTTTTAATTTTTTTGGAATAGTTTGAAGAGGATAGGTGTTAATTCTTCCTCGAATGTTTGGTAAAATTCTCCTATATATTCATCTGATCTAGGACTTTTGTTTGCTGGAAGTTTTTTAAATACTTTAATTTTATCAGTTGTTATTGATCTACTATGATTTTCTGAGTCTTTCTGATTGAATTTTGAAAGATTGTATGTTTCTAGGAATTTGTCCATTTTGCCCAGGTAGTACAGTGTGTTGGCATATAGTTGCTCATAGTTTTGCTTCCAATCCTTTGTATTTCTATGGTGTCCATTGTTATATCACCTCTTTAATTTCTGATTTTATTTATTTGAGTCCTCTCTCTTTGGTTCTTGATGAGTCTGGCAGAAGGGCCATCAATCTTCTTTTCAAAGAACCAGCTCTTGGATTCAATTATCCTTTGTGCTCTTTGTTTAGTCTTTATGTCATTTATTTCTGCTCTGATCTTTATTATGTTCTTCCTCCTACTTCCTCTGGATTTCTTTTGCTGTTCTCTTTATAATTCCTTTAGTTGTAGGGTTAGATAGTTTATATGTGCTTTTTCTTGGTTACTGAGGTAGGCCTGTTATGCTATGAACTTCTCTCCCAGGACTGCTTTTGCCATGTCCCATAGATTTTGGGTGGTGGTGTGTTCATTTTCATTTTTTTCCATGAACTTTTTAATTTCTTGCTTGATCTCATTGGTAACCCATTCATCCTTCCTATATAATAAAATGGTAACATGCAAATTGACCCTAATGGCAGGACTGCTCAACCAGTTACTATGAGGCACACTGACCACCTCTCAGTCCCGTTACCTGGCCCGCAGGCTCCCATTGCCCAATGGCAAATGGGGAACTAGGCTCTGATCTCTTTATGGCGAACCAGCAATCGGGGGTGGGTGGCGGTGGGAGTGGGGCGGGCTGTAGGCAGCTGGGGAAGATGGCCCTAATCGCAGGCCAGGCCTAGGGACAGTATCCACTCACGAATTTCATGCACTGGGCCTCTAGTTGTTTAATAACAGGCTATTTAGACTCCAGGTATTTGAGTCTTGTTTTTGTTTGTTTGTTTGTTTTAATTATAGTTGATTTCTAACTTCATGCCAGTGTGATCCGAAAAGATGCTTTGTATTAAATCCATCTTTTTGAATTTGTATAGACTTGTTTTGTTCTAGAACACACGGTCTACCTTTGATAATGTTCCATGTGCACTTGAGAAGAATGTATATTCTGTTGCTTTGGGGTGAAATGTGCTGTAAATATTGGTTAGATTCATCTGATCTAGTATGCCATTTAAGGCCTCTGTTTTCTTGTGCATTTTTTGTCTGGAACGTCTACCCAGTGATGAAAGTGGGGTGTTAAAGTCCCCTACTATGATTGTATTTATGTCAATCTCACCCTTAAAGTTCATCAATGTGTTTTTATATAATTGGGTGCTCTTATATTTGTTCCATATAGTACTTTGAGTACTTCATGTCACTCCCTTCTGGCCTGAAATGTTTCTATTGAGAAGTCAGCTGTAATTCTAATGGGAACTCCTTTGAAGTTAATTTCCTCTCTCTTGCTGTCGTTAAGATTCTTTCTTTGTCTTTAATATTTGCCATTTTAATTATGATGTGTCTAGGTGTGGGTCCTTTTGGGTTCATCTTGATTGGGAATATCTGTGCCTCCTGAACTTGTGTGACATTTTCCTTCACCAGGTTGGGAAAATTTTCTGTCATTATTTCCTTAAACAGGTTCTCTGTTTCTTGCTTACCCTCTTCCTCTTCTGGTATTCCTATAATGCGGATGTTGTTATGTTTCATGTTGCTCCAGAGCTCCCTTCCTGCTTTTTAATTCTTTTTATCTATTTGCTGCTCTAATTGGGTATTTATTTCTACTTTGTCTTCCAAATTGCTGTGTCCATTCTCTGCCTCATCCAATCTACTTTAAATTCTTTCCAGTGTCTACTTGATTTCAGATATACTATTCTTCATTTCTATCTGGTTGTGGTTAATGTTTTCTATTTCCCTTTTCATGTTGCTATAGTTCCCACTGGATCCACAATTAGCAGACCTAAAGGTTTTTGAATTTATCCTTATTGTTGAAAGTATAACAGATGTCTCCTTTATTTTTTTGTTCCATTGTTTGCTTTTTTCCCATTGACCCCATCCACTCTACACATACCCCTTCCAAGCCATCACCACACTATTGTCTGTGTTCATGGGCTATGCATATATGCATATAAGCTCCCTGGTTATTCTCTTCTCCTAACACCCACCCTTGCCTTCCCTTTGAAATTCCTTTCAATGTCTGTGTAAAATTATATACATACCAGAGGCCTGGTGCACAAAATTCTTGCATGGTTGGAGTCTCAAGGCCTGGCCAGTGATCAGGGCTGATCAGGGCTGGGCCAATCAGGGCCTGCCAGCCTAGGGGAGGGACAGGGTGTGGGAGGTTAGACGCTGGCCCCAAGGAGGGAGCCAGCCCTTGGCCCTTTGGGAAAGGGGCTGGTCTGCCACCACCCGCCCCTGGTTTCCCATCCCAGTCCAGGGTCTGAAGGCCTCAGCAAGGTTGGGAGAGGAGGCAATGGTCACTAGGTTGGTCATGGAAGGAACGGATGCCAGATGCTGACATCGATGCAGGAGGCCCCCACCTCCTCTGCCCCTTTTTCCCTTGCTGTTGTGCTGTCACCAGGGCCTGCTGGCCGGGGTGAGGAATGTGGAGAGGGACTGCAGGAGGTTTGCTGGCTGGAGGGAGAGACCGCAGGAGGTTGGCCGCTGACCTCAGGAGGGAGCCGGCCTTCAGTCCCGTTGGGGAAGGGGTTACATCTGCTACCACCAATCCCCGGTTCCCCGCCCCAGCCCAGGGACTGAAGGCCTTGGTGGGGTTGGGATAGGAGGCATCGGTTGCCCTTCCCCTGCCCTCTTTCTCTTCCCCTCGCTGTTGCACCCCCACTGCAGAGGTTGGGCACCAGGCCGTTTGGGGCCTGCCAGCCGGTAGGAGGGACAGGGCACAGGAGGTTGGCCGCTGGCCTCAAAGAGGGTGCTGGCCCCTGCCCCCGCTGGGAAAGGGGCCATGTCCACTGCCACACACCCTTGGTTCCATGTTCCAGCCCAGGGCCTAGGCCCAATCAGGTGATCGGGGCTGCGGGAGGTTGGTTGGTGGGGGGAGGTTGACTCTGGGAGTACACTGACCACCAGAGGGAAACTCCTTTATTGAGCATCTGCCCCCTGGTGGTCAGTGTGTGTCATAGCAGCCAGTCCTTCTGGTCTTTCTGGTTATTTGGTCATAACAGTGTCTTAGGCTTTTATATACATAGATAGTAGTAGAAGTCCTACCCACAGTGATCAGACAAGAAGAAAACATAAAAGGCATCCAAGTTGGAAAGGAGGAAGTAAAACTGTCATTATTTCCAAGTTACATGATGTTGTACATAGAAAACCCTAAAGACTCCACCAAAAATATACTAGATTTAATAAATAAAATTTAGGTACTTAAAATTTCTTTTACGTGATATTCAATTTCATCTTTGTTTTGTTTTGTTGTTTTTTTTAAAAAAATCCATAATAATATTTGGCAAGTGTTTTGTAAATCTTTACTTCCAATCCCAATAAAATGACTGGTTTCTTCTTGCCTTAACATTCCCATCCCTTGATATGCATGTGGTCATTTGGCTTGTTCTTCTCTCAGATAGGTACCCTTTTCTCCCCAATTTATATCTTGATCTCTTTCATACTAAGCCTCTTAATTTCAATTTTACAACATTCCATATATTCCCATTCTGTCTTTTCCATTTTCATATCATTCTTTCTGATGAGCATAGACTTTTCCTAGAAATGTGCTCTAGTTTTACTAAGAAGTTGGTGAGATCGAGGACATTACATGGATTTCATTGTGTATATCTTTTTTTATCAGTGGCCCTTTCAAAGATAGGGCCACTGCCACACATTCCATATTCAGTTGTCCATTAATATACTGTCCTAATCTTATGAGGTGAGAGGTTTCTAAAAATCTAGTGACATTTGTCAATCTATTATTCTTTCTAACACTATGCAAACTCTGTTATTATTCATTGGTCAACTGTCAACCTTAGGCTCATTCTTCCATTCTTCCATTGCCCTTAAACAAACTATCCAAGTGTTTCAACTATACAAATATTTTTCATGACAGTCTTACAAAAAGTTTTTTATGTTGCTCTTTGTTTTGTTTATTTTTGCATTTCCAATTTTATAATTTAATTTTAGTAAACCTGTAATTCCTGTTAGATATTTGTAAAATGATTTTATACCACAGGGTATCTTCAATTATTATATAATCTCTCAAATCTCAAATTTACATGAGAAAGATACATGAAGAATTACCTTAGAATGTTGCCAAATACTTTTTTAAAATAAAAATGAAATTCTTAGAAATTTAACAATCTCCTGGTATATTTTAAAAAGATAACTATTATTTATAATAAAACTTGTTCAAGACTATATTGAATAAATGTATATAGCAAGTCTCATTTGACTAAAGCTATGGCAGAGTTTTAGACCAATGAGTACTTCTTATATTTTTTATGTGCCTCTCTTGAGTATAAATATCCATTCTCATCTTATTCTAAGAAAAGTAGAAGGCCTAATACAAAACCACTGTTGGATACATTATTTATCGTCCCTAGAGGTTTTGGTTTTCTACCTCCTTGCATGGTGTTATTTGCAATCTCAAACCTTTTGGTACTGTATGTGATGTATGAACATAAGATAAAATTTTCTCTGATTGGTAAGATTGCCTTTGAACTTTGGTTCCAATTCTCAGAAATGTGTCAGGTAGTTCCTTTGAGAAAAATATGGAAATTTTTTCTCCCTTCTTTTCATGATATTGTGCCCTCATTTTTTCCAGAATATGGGAAATTTTATTGAATAATCAGACCCTTCAACAAATAAAAGTCATGTAGTAGGCAAAAAGTTATGAAAAGGTACAGAAAGTTGTTACCCATAAAAGGCGTATTAACCAAATGCAATTTGTGAACTTTGTTTGGGTCCTCTTGTGAACAAAGTAACTTTAAAAAGACAAACACTGTTTGAGCTTTCAGATAAACACTGTTCTTTGCCTTGATCAAATAATAGTGATCATATAATAATGTTCCAAGCTATAGAAATATTTTATATAATATTTTGTGGCCATTTTTTCTCTCCATCAGAGTAATTTTCTTTTTCATTTTCGACAGAATGATCAACTATGCAAACTGAAATTCTATTTAATGTTTTTTAAAGGAATTTTATTTATTGATAACCTGTCCCTCAACTATGAAATTGTATGCTAGTGATATAAGAAGATGTTATCCTAGCATATAAAGGAGTTGCTCATAAAGCACTAGTTAAAACATTAAAAGTTTCACATCCCCCATTCTAATGACATTTTCTAATTACATTTATGTTTTGAGGGGAAATGGAATTTATCAATATATCCCTATAGTTTGTATTAGGCTACAAACAGCTAGTGCTACAATAACACATTTCTATAGATGTAACCTTTCCTGTGTGTGTCATCATTACTTTTTAAGTAACTATCTCTGGTATCTGTACCTGTTTGTATTTTGTTATGAAAAAGGCGAAAGGCCAATGCAAGCCCCATAACTGCTATTGTTGAATCCAGAGGAATTCCCAGTCCACCTCCTCCAGGTCCTATGTTTTGAAGTGAAGTTTGACATCTTCATTTGCCCTTCTTTAATCCCTTAATGGCTTCTATGATTTGTCTGGTTGCTGCAATCCATGCAGACATTCCTCTTAAGTTAACTGTATTTATCACACAGCTCTGACATTCTGGTATTTTTAGTGAGGGTGATGTAAAAATTTGTCCCAGAGAAGCCCAAGCCATTTGAGTTACACCAGATTGACTTCCTTAGTATGTTTCATCTGTCATTTTAATGGGATTTGTTGAAGAACTTTCTTTAGGTATTAATTAAAATAGAAATTCATATAACTTAAGGTTAAATACTTATCATTTAATAAAAATATTGTGAATCTTGTGACCCAGGAAATTACCTCAATATCTTTTGAAACACTGGTTCAGGGACTTCTAATTTAGTGTTTGTGTCTGTTTTATACCACACAACTGCTACAAAAACTAGAACTGAATGTACAGTTTTAAAAAATCTAAAACCCTATCAAATTTATACAGTGAACAATTAAATGTTCACTAATAATAAAAGAATAAAGAGTATTTTAAACTGCTACCATGATAACTACTATTTCTAAGTAAATGTTAACTAATAATAAAAGATTAAAGAATATTTTAAAAGGTTATCATGATAACTAACTACTATTTGTATACTTTTCTCTCAATTCAGTAAATTCACTAATTATTTGCACAATTCATTTTATTTTATATTTTTTATTTTTTTAATATATTTTATTGATTTTTTACAGAGAGGAAGGGAGAGAGATAGAGAGTTAAAAACATCGATGAAAGAGAAACATCAATCAGTCACTGAGCCAAACCGGTTTTGGCATATTTTATTGAGAAACATTCTGTGGACAAAACTGACCTCTCAACTAATATATTTTTGTATATGTATGCGAATGTATGTATACCTACACTCAGTGGTGTGGGCTGTGTTTTTCTGTGTGTGCTTATATGCTCTGGTTTTTTAAATTTTAAATATGAATAATGCATTAAATTTGAATTTTATTTGTATTTCTTTCCACTATATTCACCGTGATCTCTCTATTTCCTTTTCAAAAATACCACTAGAAAAAAATGGTAAATTTTTAGAAAAACCTGTTACTCTTAACCACAATGAAATGACCTGATCCTGTTACCTTTCATTTCCTGGCTTCTAATATGCATGCAGTTTGTTAGCTAATTATTTTTCTGGATGTCTACCCCACTGTCCTTAAATAATTGTTAATGGTCTTCTTCCATATTAACTACTCAATTTCAATTTCCAACTTTCATATTTTATTCCATTCTTACTAATCAATATTGGCTTTCTCTGTTATACACAGAGACTTGTTTTATTTCAATAGAAGTTGGTGAGAAGAAGCGTGTTAGTTTGATAGAAATATATCTATTCTACATATCTATCTGGAACACATCCAAAGATAAGACCATTGTAACTTGGTTTATTTATGAATTTCCATTAACATATTAGTGATAGTTTCCTAACCTGAAGAGATAAGCAAAGACATTCTTTTTTTTAATTTTTGCTAATACTCACCTAAGAATATTTTTTCCATTGATTTTTAGAGAGTGCAAGGGAGGGGGAGAGACAGAGAGAGAGAGAAACATGGATGTGAGAGACACATCATTTGGATGCCTCCTGCATATACCCTGACTGGGGCTAGGGATAGAGCCTGCAACTGAGGTAAGTGCCCTTGACCAGAACCTAACCAGGACACTTCAGTCAGCAGGTCGACACTCTAAGCACTGAGCAAAACCACCAGAACTGCTAACACACTCTTAACACTCTGAGTAAACTTTGGTCACCCTTTCACGCTTGTGTAAATTCTGATTCATGGAATATTCAAGTGCACAGAGAAATTACCCAGCAGTATCTATAAAAACATTGGTTCAAGAACCTCTAACTTTATGGTTTTGGCTACATACACTATACAGCTACTGCACACATTAGAACTGAATATACACATTAATTAAAAGCAGAGAACATATATCTTATGAACTAAACAATAAAACCCAATTAATTTAAAAAGGAAAAAGGAGGTTTGAAAAAGGTAAACATGAGAACTACTATTCCTAAAATTTTTCCTCAGTTAAGTCATTCAATCATCTGATGCAATTTTAATTTTAGGAAAAACTATTATCTGGTGAAAATAGAATGCTCAACAAGTGTATTTGTGTTTGTGTGTGAATGTGTTGTTGCCTACATCAGTGGTACTGATCCGGGTTATTTTCCTGAGCAGGAGCAAGGGTGATTTCTTTCCCGGGTCCAGATGGGTTCAAAGAACGAAGCCACAGACAAAAGGTGGTAGAAGCAAAGGATGGAAATTTATTGGAAGCAAATACAGACTCCCACACAAGGAGGGAGTGCCAAGGAGGTAACCCACTAAGATCCTTTTTCATAAGGGTTATAAAGGCTGTAGTTCTTTCTCTCTTCATAGTGTCTTCTAATTGGTCACTCTTTTTGCAGAATATCATGTTCAAAGCCCAAACCCCAGGTGGTGCCCTCTCTATCCCTTCCCCCTTATCTTGTAACATTTCTCTGTCTCCTCTATTTTCCTCTTTCTCCCATACCCTGTGGCTTTTCCCTATCTTCTGTGAATGAATGTCTTCCTCTCCCCTTATCCTGTGGTACTTGCTTTTTTTCTTCTGTGAAGGTATGCCTTCTGGCAACTCCCAGCCCTCACCTATGCATTCCTCCCCCATGGACACCCTTTACCAGTATTTCTAAAACTCCTTAAACCTGCCTATTTTATCCTAAAAACTCCTTTCAGTATGTGTATATGTGTGCTTAACTACATCTAAATAATTTTCATTTTATATATAAATTTTGCTATACATTTGAATATTCTTTTTATTTCATGACATTTTTATTGATTGTCTTCAATTCATTTTCTCTTTAAAAATATGTTTCTTGCCCTAACCGGTTTGGCTCAGTGGATAGAGCATCGGCCTGTGGACTCAAGAGTCCCAGATTCGATTCCAGTCAAGGGCATATACCTTGGTTGCGGGCACATACCCAGTAGGGAGTGTGCAGGAGGCAGCTGATGGATGTTTCTCTCTCATCGATGTTTCTAACTCTCTATCTCTCTCCCGTCCTCTCTGTAAAAAATCAATAAAACATATTTAATAAAAAATATCTTTCTTTAATTGATTTTAGTGAGAGAGGAAGGAAGAGAGAGAGAAACATCAATAAGAGAGAGACGTGGATCTGCTGCCTCCTGCACGCTCCCTACTGGGATCAAGCCTGAACTCCAAGCTTCTGCCCTGACTTGGGTGAACTCTTTCTTGTTTTATGGCTCGAAGTTCAACCACCGAGCTACACAGGCTGTGGTCAATTAATTTTCAGAAAGATCTTGAGCCACAAATGATAACTTTTTGGAAAACATATTACTTCTCGTATATTGATATAATAAATGTAGCAGGCTTCAGATGGCTGCCTCTATAGGTAGAGTTTTACCTTTACTCTTTACTTGTTTCTTCCTCACCTTACATTTAGCAGCTCTTTCGTATGTGAGTGTGTGTTCTCATTTTCTATTGAAAGTGGAAGGCCCATTGTAGAACCAGAGATGCATCCATTCTCTATCCACCCCAGGGGCAGTGTATTGGAGCTCCTTGCATGGTGTCATTTCCGTTTTAGCCTGTTTGGCTCCAGGGAGTGTAAGGAAGTTTAAAAAGTTTTCCATTCAGTGGGGAACTGTCCTTTGGACCTTGTGGTGCCAATTCTCTTAGATGTGTGTCATTTAGGACCCAAGAGAAAAACTATGCTAATATTTGAAAGTTGTGTCTTTCTTTCTTAGTGTCATTGGGCTCTCATTTTGAATTAATGTTTATTTTTTTTCTTTCTATCTTATTAATAAAGATGAGGAAGAAAAAGGTAAGTTGTATTAATGTATTTTCTTAGATACCTAGTCATGCTTCACCCATTAAATATATCTTTTCCTTTGACCCCCCCCCCCAATGATCATCATCCAATACACATTTTTACATGATATTCTCTTGAATCTAGTCTTTCCAAATCAAAGTTGCCATTTTTTATCTGCTATTAAAACATCCCTTAATGTTCCTTTTTTTTTTCTACTTGTCTGGTTGTTGCATCTGCACAGATACTCCTTTTGAATCAGGTACATTTTATTAATTATGCATATTTGAAATACTGTCATTTTCAATGTGGCTAAGGTGAGCATTTGTTTAAGACAGGTCTAGATCATTTTATTTGGACCAAATAACTGTCATTTAATAATTCATTTTCTTACTTTCATAAAATTTAATTAAGAAGAACATTTAGACATTAAATGTAAATTAAAATATAAATTAACATAAGGCAAGGTTTGTGTTCATTGGTTGATAATAATGTTGTGAATAAAGGAGCCCAGGGAGATCACTCTGCAGTACCTCTAGGGCAGTGGTTCTCAACCTTCCTAATGCCGAGACCCTTTAATACAGTTCCTAATGTTCTGGTGACCCCCAATTTCATTGTTACGAATTGAACATAATTAAAACATAGTGATTAATCACAAAAACGATATGTAATTATTTATGTGTTTTCCGATGGTCTTAGGCGACCCCCTGTGAAAGGGTCGTTCAAACCCCAAAGGGGTCGTGACCCACAGGTTGAGAACCGCTGCTCTAGAAGCTTCTCTTGTAGTAGTACGAGTAGGACCACAGAACCTTCTGTAATTTGATGTTTGTGGCTACTTTCTACTACATAGCTACTTGAAGACATAAAATTAGATATTCCCGTCAATTGAAAACCAAAGAACTGATTAAATCTTACATACTGAACAATAATATTCCAACTAATGTCAAAAGACAAAATGAATAATTTAAAAGGTTACCATAAGAACTACTGTTCCTAAAATTTTCTATAATTTAGTAAATTTACTTGTTATGCTCATATTCATTTTGGGAAGAAAAAGGTAAGTTCCATTAGTGAATTTTCCTATATACCTATTCATGGCTTCATCATTACATGAAATCAAAACTGATTTCAACCACTATATTTTGCAGGTGTGTGTATGATTGTGTGTGTGTCTACAGGCAATTGTGTGTACGTGTGTGTATGTATTATGTGCTCCCTGCTTGTTTGAAACATGAATTTTGCATTAAATTTGCATCTACTTTCTACGTTTTTCATGATATTTATACTGATTTCTTTATTTTATTTTCCAGAAGAAATCAAGACAGATGTTGGTAAATTTTTTGTCAACCCATTACTCTCAATCCTGTTAAAATTACTGGTTTATCATTGCTTTAATCTGTCTTGCTTGTTAATCTATATACCATCCATTGGCTCACTGTTCTCCTGGGAGTCTATGCTTCTCTCCTCCAAAAATCGCTATACAGACTCTCCCACATTAAGTCTCTCCATATCAATTTGCCAATCTCCCAACATTCATGTTCTTTCCTTTTCCACTTCAATATCATTTGTCACTATCTACATTGGCCTTTTTACTTTCCAGAGACTTGTACATTTTAAGTAATAAGTTGGTGAGATGAAGGGCTTTAGATTGACAGGCCCAAGGTTCCCATTCTGAAAGTCTTATAGAACACAGGCAAAGATAGACCTCTGTCATCTACACCAAATTAAAAGGCCCACTTTTAAGTATTTGATACTTCCTCTAACCTGAAGTTTGTCTTTTAAAGCCTGTGCATTGATAATATTCATTGGTCAAGTGTGACGTTCAGATTCATTTTTCTATTGCCTTTGACAATATTACCCAAATTATCAAGGTATCCAAACATTACCCATGATTATCCTGGAAAAATGATACAATTTTTATTATGACCAAGTATATTTGAGACAATTATTTGTATAAGGGTTTATATCTCAGGAATTATCCCATTAAAATAAATTCTCAGATTTTCATGTAAATGACATAGGATACAATTATCCCAGGCTATTGGACATATTTTTTCATACAACAATATAAATCTTAAAACATTACATACTCCTTATAACGACTATACTATAACTATATTCTTGAAATGCAGTTGAATAACATGTCCAATGTATCTGAGAGTTTTATATGACCACCACTTTTTTAAAACTTTATTTTTATTGTTGATGCTATTACATATGTCCCCATTTCCCAATTTTGCCAACTTCTTATTTTTTTCTATAAGAGATAAAGGCACAATAAAAGACCAATATTTGACAGAGGAAGTGCTCGCAACTGCTCTCAGGGTACATTTTGAATCTCAAAAACGTGTCAGGTATGACCCTGGAGAAAAGATATTGAAGTATTAACATTTCTGTCTTCCTCACTTTCTGAAATTAAGCCCTCACTTTGGAGGAATTGTTTCCTTCTTTATTTTATTTAATCAACAAAATGAGGAAGAAAAAGGCAAGTCTTGTTCCTGTGTATCTAGTCATGGTATCTTATTACTTATCCCATGGACTTTGATTGTAACTTGATGGCTCAATGACCATCATCCTCAACTCTAAGAGCTGAGTAATTTTGGATAATATTTTCCTCATTTTCTTGTCTCTAATTGATTCTCTCCCTATTCATTTGTTATTCAATTTTTCCCCTTGATAATTTTTGTGATTCCTGCAGTTGTTACAATCTGTGCAAACAGTTTCTTTGTGGCCAATGTTATTATACACATACTTCTAAACTATGGCAATTCCTGTGTGACTGGTATGTCAGGTTTGTCCTAGATATGCTCAGTCCTGTGACTCAGAACTCACTTCACAGACATTTGATATTCTCATTCCTTCCATGGGATTTAAGTAACATGAGGTTAATTGTGGCCTAGGTTAAAGTGGAAACCAACCTCAAAGAAGGCTGTGGTCAGGGCTTGATGTAGATGTCAGTGGAGAGTGTATAAGCATGTTTAACCTACAGAAAGTTAATGGTTTACAGCCTCTAATTCAGTGACTCTGTCTAATTTATACAACAATGCTATGCTGTTACCTGAATTGACTTAACATATATCTTTGGTAGCAACCACAGAACTTACTAAATTGTACAAACTAAATAATAAAAGCCTCAAAAATGATTAAGACCTAATATTTTTAAATTTATGTTTCCATTCAGCAAAATACTCAGTATATGCCCGTCTTCATTTTTTGAATCATATTCTTGGACAAAAGTGAGCATTCAGTCACTGTGTGTGTTCATGTGCCTTCCAGTAACACGTGTGTGTACATTTATCTTCATTCTTAAGATTTTAATTTTAAAAGTAAACTTTTGATTAACATTTAATTGTCTGTGTTTTTGTTAACTTGATTTTACATGGGTCTTTCCTTTTTATTTTTCAGGTTATCTTTGGAATTATTGGGGTAAATTGTTGACAACTCTTAAGCTCATAACTCTTTAAATAACTGCTAACATT